>NC_066585.1:74793858-75114483 GCF_024323335.1 Lathyrus oleraceus
TGTCTAGTATTTTATCATGATTTTTACTGATTTTTTGGATGGCTGGATGTTAAATGGCCTTAGGGTTTGTATAATGTGACCAATTTTTACACCTTTTGCCAATTCTTTTGTGAAATGATGAGGATGTATCCAATGATTCTGAAAATTTTTGTGGTTATTCTACACTCATTCATGCTTATTTTGGTGTAAATATCATGATTTTATCATAGGTGGTTTGTGTGTTATGAATTTTTGAAGTAGGGTGTGACAACTTGTGTCACACCATGGATGTGCAAATTCATGAATTTTGTTGACATGCTTCCTGGCCTCCAATTGACCCCAAATTTTGCATGATCCCTCTCTTATATGTCTAGTTGACTTGTGATTTTTCTTGGAATTAATTGTGCTATTTTCCATTTGTTTGAGATTTTTTCTCCCTGCCTAGTCAAATGTTGACTTTGTGTGACACACCTTGCCATTTCATTTGGGAAATTCTCATACCTTATTGTATGATCATGAAATTTTGCATGTGCATACTAGACATCTTGAGCTTTGCATTGGTGTTAATCCCATTCATTTCTCATCTGGTTTCATTTAGTTATGATTTTTTGAAGTTGGTACATGTTTGTTTGACTTCTTTGTGCTTACTTGAATTGATTGTGACTTTCTGATTTTAATTGACCATCTTCCCATGATCCAATTGAGCTGAAATTTCATATGCATGTCATGTTATGGATTTTGATTGAGCATGAATTATTTGATGATTTTTGGAATTGATTATGTTTGGTTTTGGGCTAAGTCTTGCTGTTGACTTCTTTGTGCATGTTTGAATTTGCTTTGACTTCATGATTTTCATTGACTGCCTTCTACTTGTCCAAATGCAATGAAATTTTACATGCTTACCATGCTAGGTGTTAGGATTGAACATGAATTATTTGAAAATGTTTGAGTTGACTTTTGATGCAAGTCATTCTGTTGACTTCTTTGAGCTTCTGTTTGCAATGCTTTGACTTCTTTTGCTCATGAATTCATGATGATGCATGATGTGAATATGGATCCAATTGGAAATGCTTCTTGATTGATTGTATTTGATTTTGATTGAATATGGTTTGCTGTTTTGACTTTTTCATTCTCTTTTGACCCTAGGCTTGCCCTAGTGGTCCAGTCACTCACTCTTGAGCTTGTGTTTTCAGGTTGAACACCCAATGACCAATGAGATCAATTTCTTTGGATCTGAGTTTGGTTATTCATCATGAGCTAACCTTTGTTTTGTAGGTGGTATGACTCATTTGATTTGAGTCTTGTGCTTTGCACATTGGTCCCTCTGTGTTGACTATTGTTTACCAATGCCTTTTGCTTTTAACTGTTGAACTGTTTACTGATTAGTTTGACTATTTCAGGTACCCTTAGTTGCTTAAGTTCTTTGAAATCGCCTTGCTTTGCTATTTAGCAACTTGCTTGAGGTATAATTCCTTATCTTCATGTAGTCTGGAAGACCTGGCCTGTTACTTGGCCAGGCAACTGTCTGAAGTCCTCCTTAAGAGGCAATGTCTGTGTATGTTTAATTTGTCCTTGTACATAGTCAAAGACCTCCTAAGTGAAGAGGCAATTGGCAGAACCAAGGGATAAGCAACCTATCCCCTGCTATTCTGTGTGTCTTCTGCTTTGCTCACACCACTGTGTTGATGCATTGCAGATACAAACCCAGGATCTTGTGCAATTGCACAGTTAAGTCAGTATCAAATGTGTAGAAGGGTTCCCACTTTCTGAACCCACACATTCTTGTCAAATGCTCTCCCAGGCCAGGGATAGAAGCAATGAGGCACACCCCTCATCTCCTTTCATCTGCTTCACCTTAGCCCTCAATGGCAAGGTTAAGAGCACCACTCACCCCATTCTAGAGGTTTGTTTGTTGAGGTTGATATGACCCCTCGACTAAAACCTAACCCATGCTTGAGCCCCCTTGTTGGTGTGTTTATTTTATGCTGGATGTGCTTGTGTATGCTTGTGTGGTGTGTTTGTATCCCCTAGGTTGTTAGACTCCGCGTAGTCTCGTTTGCATGTCAATTAAGGTAGCACGGTTCCTTCGTATAGGACTTCCTTTCTTGCTTGAGCTTTCCTAAAACACAAACAAACATTATCCCCTCTTAAGGATACGTTAACTCCTTCTACTACAGGTGAGTAAGTCTCCAAAGGTCGAGCATCAGGTAGATTGCGCAGTGACGTTGTCCACTTAAAAAACACAAACCAACGGGAATAGTTTAGCCGAACTACGGCAACTCTGATTCTCATGTCCAGATGAGATACGTAGGCACGAGATGCGATGTCTTGTCGAGTTTGACTAACGACTAACAACTAATCCTTGCTTGTTTTCGCCCTCGTTGCGATCCTTTCTCTCGCCCTCGTTGCGATTGAGACCTCCCCTTTCTCTTGCCCTAGTTGTAATCGAGACCCTTGCTTCCTGTGCAAGTTAGGTTAGGTGTGGCTTGCTTCCTGTGCAAGTCATGTCTAGGATAGGTTGGCCCTTGTGCCAGTTAGCTAGAAACCTTAACTTAGGGACGACTTTGCATGACAACATCTAGGCTCGAGTCGTAGTCTCCCTAGTGTTGTGTCTCCCTCTGTTATCTGGTTAGGCTAGATCCTTTGTCCCTGCGTAGGGGAACTACATCGCCCTGATCTTCATACCAGATGAAGTATGTAGGCAGGAGATTGAGCTGATCTCTCCGGGCGCCTTTTCTTTTCTTTTGTGTGTGTTTGACAGTTATAGGCTCGAGTCCCCGACTCCCTATCAACTTGTTGTGTCGTTGTGTGCTTGGAAGCTGATGTAAGTCCATCGAGTGGCATTCGGGTTCCAGTGTGTGTGTTTAGGTTCGGATGCTGATGTAGGTCCAGCGATTGGCATTCAGGCTCCATGTTTGCCTTTGCCTGTGTTTGTTTGTGTGCGTGTCAGCCGAGCTACGAATGCTCTGATTCTCCTTCGTCCAAGGAGATACGTATGCATAGGATGCGATATCCTAGCGAGCATGTGTCGTTTCCCCAGTCCGAACTACTTCGACTCTGATGTCTATGCCTGATAGACTAAGTAGGCCCAGGATACGATGTCCTTCCGAGTCAGTTCCAGTCAGTTTCTTGTGTCTCTTTCAGCCAGTGTGCGTGTGTTTGAGCAGCGTTTTAGCAACCATTTTCCTTCCTTTTGTGCGTGGATCCCGTAGAGTACTACGGATGCGTAGGGGTGCTAATACCTTCCCTCCGCATAACCGACTCCCGAACCCATTCTCTTTGGTCGCGAGACCATGTTCTTTCCTAGGTTTACTTCGAGCGTTTCCTTTCCCTCTTTTGGGATAAATAACGCACGGTGGCGGCTCTGTTGTTTCTTTCTTTTCCCGCCGGTTTTTCGCGTAATGCGACAGCTGGCGACTCTGCTGGGGATAATAGAGAAGTTGACCTATGCTGGTCCATCTTCCCTGAGCGAGTCTCTCCTAGCGCTCTCTAGGATTGGGTTTTTGGTTGCTTTGTGCGGTGTGTATTTTATTGCATTCATTATTTGTTTATTTCATTTATTGTTTGCATTGATTGTGTGCATTAATGTTTGCATTCATATTCATTATTCATTATGCCTGGCTGGTTGTCTGTTTTTTCTGTGTGGGGTGGGAGTCCGTTGAGGTAAAAGGTCCAATACCCAGACCATGAGTGAAATCTAGGAAACCTAGGAATAGAGTGATTCATGGGAAGCGGGTGGTGTACGCCACTTAGCGGAACATTGATATCACGAGCAGTTCAGACCCTGGTGGGATATTATTGGTGCATACATCGGGTGTGCACAGGATGATATTCTGCGAAAGGTTATTTATGCTGCGTTTCTCTCGACCTTACCCTGGCCTAGACTACACCCGTGAGTGGGAAAGGGTTGATCATTACAGGTACCTGTTGGTGACTTATGGTTCTGTTGGTGACTCTAGTTCAGCTCAGACAGTGTTCAGTTAACCTTAAGTTGGATTTAAGTTCCGAGTTTCGACTGAAGCTTCGACTTTGTGATCAGAGATTGCACAACCAGCCAGTCCAGTCTGCATCATGTGCATCATAGCATATTTATTTTTCAAAAGAAACGCAAATAAAAAAAAATCAAAAAAAAAGGGAAAAAAAAGAGAAAAACTGATCCTTGCATGCATATCATTCCTCAGGTACATTCCAGAGTTTGATTCGCCGATAGAGATGGCAACAGTCCCAGAGCCGAAGCGGAAGACTTGTATCTACGTTTTTCACCGGGAGCCTTTGACGTCTCTGATTGAGTTGGGTAGCTTTGTGACTGATGATCGTCTGAGGAGTTTTGTTGGACAGTATGGAGATATCCTGACTTTGCTGAAGACAGTAGTTAACCCAGTGCCGTTGCAGACACTTCTTCAGTTCTATGACCCGGAGTTTAGATGTTTCACATTTCAAGACTATCAGTTGGCACCCACTCTCGAGGAGTATTCTATTCTGATGAGCGTCCCGATTCAGCATCAGACACCTTTTTTGGACGTCCCGAAGGAGGTGGACTTTAGATTGATTGCCAGAGCTCTCCGGATGAGTGTCAAGAAGGTTGGTGAGAATTGGAAGCCCTGTGGGGAGGTAGTGGGTCTGCCATTGAAGTTTCTGTTGAGGGTAGCCAGAGATGAAGCAGAGAAGGGGAATTGGGAAGTTTTTCACGCACAGCTTGCCACCATGATCTATGGGATTGTCCTATTTCCCAGTATGCCAAATTTCATTGACCATGCCGCCATCAGTATCTTCATCAGAGGGAATCCAGTCCCAACCCTTCTAGCTGATACTTACTATGCCATCCACAGTAGGCATGGTAAGGGTGGAGCCATCAGGTGCTGCTTACCTCTCCTTTTCAGATGGTTCATGTCTCTTCTGCCAGTCAGTGGACCATTTGTGGATACCCAGAGCACTCTTAAGTGGACTCAGAGGGTCATGTCACTTACCTCTTACGACATCAGATGGCAGTCGTACCGGATGGACGTAAAAGACGTTATCATGAGTTGTGGTGCATTCCGGAACGTGCCACTTGTGGGGACCAAAGGTTGCATCAACTACAACCCAGTTCTCTCCCTTCGCCAGCTAGGGTTTGTTATGAGTAGAAGACCACTTGAAGCTGAGATAGCTGAGAGTGTGTGTTTTGAGAAGAAGGATGACCCTGTTAGGTTGGAGCAGATAGGGAAAGCCTGGAGATCTCTTGGGGTCAGGGATGGATCTGTCTTAGGGAAGAAGTTTGCCATTGCAATGCCCGATTACACTGATTGGGTAAAGAAGAGAGTGGAAACTTTGCTGCTACCCTACGATAGGATGGCGCCGTTGAGAGAGCAACCACCTTTGGTTCTTGCTGATAGTGTGCCTGCTGAACACTATAAGCAAGCCCTGATGGAGAGTCGTCGTCTGAGAGAGAAGGAGCAAGACACTCAGATGGAGCTGTACAAAGCTAAGGCTGATAAGCTGCACTTGGCCCATCAACTCAGGGAAGTGCAAGGAGAGGATACTAGCAGAGCAAGGAGCAAGAAGAGATCATATGATGAGGTAGAGTCTATGTTGGACGCAGAGCATAGGGAATGTCTGAGGCTACAGAGAGCAGAAGTCAACTATCAGAAGAAGATCAGAGACCTGGAGAAGCAACTCAAGGACAAAGACACTCAGTTGAAGAAGGAGATGGAGTTGAGACAGAAATCAGAGGACTATCTTGGAGGAGAAGTCTTGGAGCTCAGAAGACAGTTGAAGGAGAAGATCACTCCATTACCAGAATGTTCAGAATGCACACTGTTGATAGACCAGTGCCATTACCTGAAGACTCTCATCCCAGAAGACCGTCTGTCCTAGACTGTACCTTTGGTTGTATTTGTTGAGAATCACCTCCAGGCTTGTTGGATGGGATTCATTTACTTGTAATCCGTCTTTTGAATCTTTGTTATCGAGAATCACCTCCAGGATTGTTGGATGGGATTCTTTTCTTTGTACTCTGTTTATGCGAATATTCTGTTGACTTGGTTGTATGACCTTTTTACCCTTATGTATAGATAAGGTTGTCAGCATTTCTCTGTTGCTTTCATTTTTCCCTGTATCTGTTGTTCTCTTGTTGCTGCAGGTTGCCATCTTTTCAGAAAGGGTCAGGCTCTTTGAATGCCTGAGAAATGAGCATCTCATGTGCATCATGCATATCATAAAACATCATACTCATATCATTTGCATACACAGGTGTTCTTGTGCCGTCTTCTTACTGTGGGTTCCTGTGTTCAGGCAGGATAGCTGATCAAAGACAACACCGCTACTCAACGAGGCTCAACCATCAACGCAACATGGATCAAGTACAAGCTGAGTTGGCAGAGATGAGGGCTAACATGGCCCAGTTCATGCACATGATGCAAGGGGTTGCACAAGGCCAAGAAGAGCTCCGAGCACTAGTTCAGAGACAAGAAGCTGCAATTCCACCGCCCAACCAGGCTCTACCAGAAGGAAATCCAGTCCCTGACATCCTTGCTGCTGCTATTCCCGTCAACAACTATGCTGTAGGTGAAGAGTTGAGGGGTATCCGGGTTGATGGTCAACCTATTGCTCCAGATGCTGCTAGTGCCAGAGTCATCCATGCTCCGGCCCGTAACAGAATTCCGATTGTTGACAGACAAGAGGATTTGTTCACTATGCTCAGCGAAGACGACGACATTTTGGGCAGAAATGATGCGAGAGATCGCAAAGTCGAGGCCCTTGCTGAGAAGATCAGGGCAATAGAATGTCAAAACTCTCTCGGTTTTGATGTTACAAATATGGGATTAGTTGAAGGACTGAGAATCCCGCACAAATTCAAGGCACCGTCATTTGATAAATACAACGGTACCTCCTGCCCTCGCACCCATGTGTAGGCATACTACAGAAAGATATCCGCATACACTGATGATGAGAAGATGTGGATGTATTTCTTCCAAGACAGCCTATCTGGGGCGTCTTTGGATTGGTATATGGAGTTGAAGCGGGATTCCATCAGATGCTGGAGAGATCTGGGTGAAGCGTTCCTCAGACAGTATAAGCATAATATGGACATGGCTCCTACCAGGACTCAGCTGCAGAGTCTATGTCAGAAGAATAATGAAAGCTTTAAGGAGTACGCCCAGAGATGGCGTGAACTAGCTGCGAGAGTTCAACCCCCTATGCTGGAAAGGGAGTTGACTGACATGTTCATCAGTACTCTGCAAGGTGTATATATGGACCGGATGGGAAGCTGCCCATTCGGAAGTTTTTCTGACGTCGTCATCTGTGGCGAGAGAACAGAAAGTTTAATCAAAGCTGGGAGGATTCATGACGCAGGTTCTTCGTCGTCCTCGAAGAAACCCTTCTCTGGGGCACCTCGCCGTAGAGAAGGAGAGACCAATGTTGTACAACACAGAGGGGGTGTGTACAGAGCTAGTGCAAATCGAGATCAGTACCGTCCAGTGGCTGCAGTGACTATTCCTGCACCTCAACCTCGTCCACAACAACAACAGAGAGTTCAACAACAACCACAACAACAACAACAACAGCAGCAACGTCCGTATCAGCCCAAGCAGAGGATGGCTGATCGACGTTTTGATCCATTGCCAATGTCGTACGCCGAATTGTTACCCGAACTACTCCGGTTAGGGTTTGTTGAATTGCGTACCATGGCTCCTCCAACAGTGTTGCCTCCGGGTTATGATGCAAATGTCCGTTGTGATTTTCACTCTGGGGCACCAGGCCACCATACTGAAAGATGTCGGGCTTTGCAACATAAAGTTCAAGACTTGATTGATGCTAAAGCAATCAATTTCGCTCCAGTGCCAAACGTGGTGAACAATCCTATGCCTCAGCATGGTGGGCATAGGGTTAACAATGTTGAAGAAGGAGAGGTTGAAGATTTGATTGACAATGTGGAAGATGTTCAGACTTCTTTGTTGATAGTCAAGAGTCGTTTGCTGAAGGGGGGTGTTGACCCAGGCTGTAAAGAAGACTGTGTGGGTTGTTCAGAAGCTACCAATGGGTGTGACCAGTTGAAGGCCGGTGTTCAGAAACTGATTGATGAAGGCTGTCTCCAGTTCAGCCGGGCTGTTAAAAGCAATGGGTCAGTGTCTACTGTCACCATTTATTTCAAGCCGTCTGAAGGACGAGGACGAGGGGCTGTCAGTACCTCAGCAACAAACAATACTCCGGTTACCATTCCAGTTCCGGTAACCATCAGTGCACCAACTACTATTGTTGCGCCTGGCAGAAGGCAAGTTGAAAATAGCAGAGCAGTTCCCTGGAGGTATGACAACGCCTATCGCAATGATAGAAGGGCTGGTAATCAGACAAGACCAGCTGTGCAAGCACCTGTTACTATCAGTGCTCCTGTGAGAACTCCTGCGGTTGCAAGTCCTGTGGTGGACAATGTCGGAGGGCCAGGAGGTTTCACTAGGAGTGGACGACTGTTTGCTCCTCAGCCTTTGAGGGATGCTACTGCTGAGGCATCCGCAAGGGCTAAGGGCAAGCAAGCTGTGGTTGATGAGGAACCGGCTCAGAAGGAGGCTGAGGGTTCTTTCGAAAAAGATGTTGAGGAGTTCATGAAGATTATCAAAAAGAGTGACTACAAGATTGTAGATCAGCTCAACCAGACTCCGTCAAAGATTTTGATACTCTCTTTGCTGATGTGCTCTGAGGCACATCGGGACGCTTTGCTGAAGATGCTGAACATGGCATATGTCCCGCAAGAGATATCCGTCAACCAGTTGGAGGGTGTACTAGCCAACGTGAGTACCAGGCACGGTGTAGGTTTCACTGACCTAGACCTAACGCATGAGGGACGTAATCATAACAAAGCCTTGCACATCACTATGGAGTGCAAAGGTGCTGTTTTATCTCACGTGCTGGTAGACACCGGGTCGTCCCTGAATGTCCTACCCAAGCAGATCTTGAAGAAGATAGATGTTGAGGGAGTCGTGCTCACTCCCAGTGACCTTATAGTTCGTGCATTTGATGGATCCAAGCGTTCTGTCTTTGGTGAAGTCACACTGCCGGTGAAGATAGGTCCGGAAGTGTTCGATGTCATCTTCTATGTGATGGACATTCAGCCTGCATATAGCTGTTTGTTGGGGCGTCCATGGATACACGCGGCTGGGGCAGTTTCGTCGACTCTCCATCAAAAGCTCAAATATGTCTGGAACGGTCAGATTGTGACCGTCTGTGGCGAAGAAGAGATTCTGGTGAGTCATCTCTCCTCATTCAAGTATGTTGAGGTAGATGGCGAGATCCATGAAACCCTGTGCCAGGCATTTGAGACTGTGGCGCTTGAAGGGGTAGCTTGTGCTGAGCAGAGGAAGCCAGGTGCTTCGATTACGTCGTACAAGCAAGCTAAGGAGGTGGTTGACTCCGGCAAAGCCGAGGGCTGGGGCAAGATGGTTGACTTGCCAATTAAAGAGGACAAATTCGGCATTGGGTACGAGCCTCTCCAAGCAGAGCAGAGCGTACAAGCAGGTCCGAGCACCTTTACCAGCGCTGGGCTGATGAACCATGGAGATGTCTTTGCTACTGATGGTGAAGACAGTGACTGTGATTTGGATGTCTGGGTCCGCCCTTGTGCACCAGGCGAGTCTATCAACAATTGGACGGCTGAAGAAGTGGTCCAAGTTACTCTTCTGACAGAGTAATTTTCCTTTGTTTTTTTCATTTTGCATGAAAACCCTACGTTCTGCCCAAGGCGTAGTGGTTCATTGTAGGGCCACATCATGTTTAAAATGATTATCATAAATAAGGGACGCTTTGCAATCAAATTTTGAGATCTTTGTCTTTCTATTTTTCTGTTTTTTCACTTTTTCAAAACAATAAAAATGGCAATGTTTTTGTTTTTTGTGACTTTATTGAAATCTTTTTCTAAAAACAAAACATTAAACATGCAGAAGTGATATTTTGGCATCCACTGTGAACGACTCTGTTGTGGCTCAGTATGATTTCGACAATCCCATCTACCAAGCTGAAGAGGAGAGTGAGGAAGACTGTGAACTCCCTGCTGAATTGGTCAGACTACTGAAGCAAGAGGAAAGGGTCATCCAACCTCATCAGGAGGAATTGGAAATCGTTAATCTGGGTACTGAGGACGCCAGAAGAGAGATCAAGATTGGGGCTGCTTTAGAAGACTCTGTCAAGAGGAGGCTAATTGAGATGCTGAAAGAATATGTGGAAATATTCGCCTGGTCATACCAAGATATGCCTGGGTTGGATACAGACATTGTGGTGCATCGGTTACCTCTCAGAGAAGAGTGTCCGTCGGTCAAGCAGAAGCTTCGCAGAACTAGCCCTGATATGGCTGTCAAGATCAAGGAAGAGGTTCAGAAACAGTGGGACGCAGGTTTTCTGGCTGTTACTAGTTACCCACCGTGGGTTGCCAACATTGTTCCCGTACCGAAGAAGGACGGCAAAGTCAGGATGTGTGTCGATTACCGGGATCTGAATAGGGCGAGTCCGAAAGATGATTTCCCATTACCTCACATCGATGTATTGGTTGATAATACGGCTCAATCCTCGGTATTCTCTTTCATGGACGGTTTCTCAGGCTATAACCAGATCAAGATGGCGCCAGAGGACATGGAAAAGACGACATTCATTACACCTTGGGGCACATTCTGCTACAAAGTCATGCCATTCGGACTGAAGAACGCCGGTGCTACCTATCAGAGGGCAATGACGACTCTCTTTCATGACATGATGCACAACGAAATCGAAGTGTACGTGGATGATATGATTGCGAAGTCGCAGACAGAAGAGGAGCACTTGGTAAACTTGCAGAAGTTGTTTGATAGACTGGTCAAGTTCAAACTAAGGCTAAACCCGAACAAGTGTACGTTTGGGGTGAGATCCGGGAAGCTGCTAGGCTTCATTGTCAGTGAGAAAGGGATTGAGGTAGATCCAGCAAAAGTCAAAGCTATTCAAGAGATGCCTGAACCAAAGACGGAAAAGCAAGTCCGTGGGTTTTTAGGGAGGTTGAACTACATTGCAAGGTTCATATCTCATCTAACTGCCACATGTGAACCGATTTTCAAGCTGCTCAGAAAGAATCAGGCGATCAAATGGAATGATGATTGTCAGAAAGCTTTTGACAAGGTCAAAGAATATCTACAGAAACCTCCAATCCTGATTCCTCCAGTTCCAGGGAGACCACTGATAATGTACCTATCAGTCACCGAGACTTCGATGGGGTGTGTATTGGGTCAGCATGACGAGTCTGGTCGAAAAGAGCATGCCATATACTACCTTAGCAAAAAGTTTACCGACTGTGAAACAAGATATTCACTGCTCGAGAAAACTTGCTGTGCTTTGGCCTGGGCTGCTCGCCGACTAAGGCAGTATATGTTGAACCATACTACTCTGTTGATTTCTAAGATGGATCCAGTCAAGTACATCTTTGAGAAGCCGGCTCTCACCGGACGTGTCGCTCGTTGGCAGATGATCTTAACAGAGTACGACATTCAATACACGTCTCAAAAGGCCATCAAAGGTAGTGTATTGTCAGACTATCTTGCCGAACAACCGATCGATGATTATCAGCCTATGATGTTTGAATTCCCTGATGAAGACATCATGTACCTGAAGGCGAAAGATTGTGAAGAGCCACCTGTCGAGGAAGGACCGGATCCTGATGACAAGTGGACACTGATGTTCGATGGGGCTGTGAATATGAACGGTAATGGTGTTGGGGCAGTGTTGATCAATCCCAAAGGTGCTCATATACCTTTTTCTGCCAGATTGACATTCGACGTCACCAACAATGAAGCTGAGTATGAGGCTTGTATCATGGGGATAGAAGAAGCCATTGATCTAAGGATCAAAACTCTTGATATATTTGGAGATTCAGCTCTAGTGATCAATCAGGTCAATGGAGAGTGGAATACGAACCAGCCGCATCTGATTCCGTATAGAGATTACACCAGAAGAGTACTGACGTTCTTCAAGAAGGTGAAGCTGTGTCATGTCCCCCGGGATGAGAATCAGATGGCTGATGCATTGGCTACTTTATCTTCCATGATAAAGGTTCATTGGTGGAATCATGTGCCACATATTGCTGTGAATCGACTCGAGAGGCCTGCGTATGTGTTTGCAGCCGAGTTAGTTGTTGCGATTGATGATAAACCGTGGTATTATGACATCAAGAACTTCCTCAAGACTCAAGAGTGTCCTGAGGGTGCGTCGAAGAATGATAAGAAGACCCTGAGAAGGCTAGCTGGAAGCTTTTACTTGAATCAGGATGATGTGTTGTATAAGCGGAACTTTGACATGGTCTTGCTCAGATGCGTGGATAGACACGAAGCAGACATGTTAATGCAAGAAGTGCACGAGGGCTCGTTTGGTACCCACGCTGGTGGTCATGCAATGTCGAAGAAATTGCTGAGAGCCGGATATTACTGGATGACTATGGAATCCGATTGTTTCAAGTACGCTCGGAAATGCCATAAGTGTCAAATCTATGCTGATAAGGTGCATGTACCACCAAGCCCGTTGAATGTCATGAACTCGCCTTGGCCGTTTGCCATGTGGGGCATTGACATGATTGGGAAGATCGAGCCTACTGCTTCTAATGGACATCGCTTCATCTTGGTTGCGATCGATTACTTCACCAAATGGGTAGAAGCAGCTTCTTATGCCAACGTCACCAAACAAGTGGTTGCCCGGTTCATCAAGAAAGAAATCATCTGTCGTTATGGAGTTCCTGAGAGAATCATCACTGACAATGGTTCAAATCTCAATAACAAGATGATGAAAGAACTTTGTAAAGATTTCAAGATTGAACATCACAATTCTTCTCCTTACAGACCGAAGATGAATGGCGCTGTAGAAGCGGCGAACAAGAATATCAAGAAGATTGTGCAGAAGATGGTCGTTACGTACAAGGATTGGCATGAGATGCTGCCTTTCGCTTTGCATGGGTACCGTACCTCAGTACGTACGTCGACCGAGGCAACCCCTTACTCCCTTGTGTATGGTATGGAAGTTGTCCTACCTGTTGAAGTGGAGATTCCTTCTCTGAGAATTTTATTGGATGTCAAGCTGGACGAAGCCGAATGGATTCGAACAAGGTTTAACGAGTTGAGCCTTATCGAGGAGAGACGGTTAGCAGCTGTTTGCCATGGGCAGTTATACCAGAGAAGGATGAAGCGAGCCTTTGATCAGAAAGTGCGTCCTCAGACATTTCAGACTGGTGACCTAGTTTTGAAGAGGATCCTTCCTCCCGGTACAGACAACAGGGGCAAGTGGACCCCTAATTACGAAGGTCCATATGTTGTGAAGAAGGTTTTCTCCGGTGGAGCCTTGATGCTTACAACAATGGATGGTGAAGATTTTCCTTCCCCTGTCAACTCAGATGTAGTCAAAAAATACTTCGCATAAATTGACTCGCTGGACAAAAAAAAGAATAAAAGAGTCCAGGCAAAAATGGGCATCCCGGCGAACCAAAAAACCGAAAGAAAAGGTTCGGGCAAAAGTTAGGGATAAAAAATGAAAAAATTGTACACCCGGTAAGTCGAAAACCCGCAAGGGCGACTTAGGCAAAAATGGGTATCCCGGTGGATTGAAAACCCGAAAGGGCGATCCAGCCAAAAGAGGGATTAAAGCGAAGACTACAATCTAAGTCATCTGTACTTCATCATGCTTCGTCAGCTGCCATCTCGACAGATGTGATCGGTCCAGTCATTCTTCTCAGAAAGCAAGGAATTGGGAGGAAACTGATGATCTACGAGTTATAACAGAGTTGGGAAATAGTGGATGCCGTGTTCACATTGCCATTAAGATAGTTTATTTTCCTTTTGTGCGCAATTACCTCTTTCTAGGAATTGCTTCCCATTGTATTTTGCTTTTCAGGCACGCTTTCAATCAATAAAAAGTCGTTATTCAGATAAATTGCTCTCTTGTTTTTTTACTTTTACTGTTTTGTTTGCAAAAACGTCCGAATTTTTGATAAACATTGCATCTAAAAACATGAAGGCTAAACAATGACGTGCAGAAAGATTAAAGCATTTGAAAATCATTTTGAATGTTGAGGACACTTGAGCGTATCTTGTCCATGTACCCCCTGGGGCATCGGTTATTCTGTTGTGCAGGTCGTCACCTGTGAGCATTCCCCAGCAGCTTATTTCCCCAAACAGAGTCGTTCTCCTAACTATGTTTTGTTTAAGCCTTCCCCAGCGAAGCAGTCATTTCTCCAGCAGAGTCCATCCCGCCAGTAGATTGGACGCGTGGCCATAGCAGATTGATATCCGTGTCCCCAGCTGAGTTGATTCTATTTGTGAATATTGTGGGTCGTCCCCGGCGGAGTAACGGTTATTCCCCAGAGCTTAGTCCATTCTGTCTGAGGTTTGTATGAGCCTTATTCCCAGAGAGTTGCCTGTTTTAGCTTCCCCAGCGGAGCTTTTATTTCCCCAAGCGGAGTTTTTATGGATTGATTGGGCTATCCCCAGCAGTTTACCTTTGTTTTCCCCTAGCAGAGTTGCTTTATTTACTCCCCAGCGAGTTGCCTTGTCTTCCCCTAGCGGATTCGTATTGTTGGTTCCCCAGCAGTTGTATTGCCTCCCCCAGCGGATTTATTTTGAAGACTTCTCAGCACGGTCGTCCTTTGTATTCTCCCCCGCAGAATTCTCATCATATTGCATTGCATGTAGTAATCATCGCATCCCCAAAACTGCGTAGCATTTCCATTCCATATGGAGCATTACGCCATAGAAAAATTCAAACATATGCATTCATGTGTTCGAGACCACATCAGACTGTATCCCCGGCAGAGGTGGATCTTTTTACTCAACATCAGCACAGCAAGTCTGCTACAATTGCTCAGACAACATTTCAGAATTGATATCCCCACAGAGGTTTATTTCCTCACCCGATGGTGACAGAAAGTTTGTTTCTCCCCAGTGAGACCCTTAGCAAGTGATCAGCCTTGCCTTGACATATCTCAGATGTCGTTCTTGTGATACCGGTAAGCGTCATGTCAGCACCCGCGTGTTTTTCTTTTTTTGGTGTCGGTAAACACCATTGTTTCGGTGTCGGTAAACATCGAGTCTTTCTCTCAGTCATCGGTAAATGTCTGATAATTCCCCAACTAAAAGTCCCCAGTAGAGTCATCTGTAAATGTCCTATCTGGTCTCCAGTTGCAAATATTTGTTTGTCTCTCACCAATAAATTTTTCATCCCCAGTCATCGGTAAATGTCTGGTCATTCTTTTTGATGTCGGTAAACATCATCTTTCGATGTCGGTAAACATCGAGTCTCACCCCAGTCATCGGTAAATGTCTGGTCATTCTTTTTGATGTCGGTAAACATCATCTTTCGATGTCGGTAAACATCGAGTCTCACCCCAGTCATCGGTAAATGTCTGGTCATTCTTTTTGATGTCGGTAAACATCATCTTTCGATGTCGGTAAACATCGAGTCTCACCCCAGTCATCGGTAAATGTCTGGTCATTCTTTTTGATGTCGGTAAATATCATCTTTCGATGTCGGTAAACATCGAGTCTCACCCCAGTCATCGGTAAATGTCTGGTCATTTCTTTTTGATGTCGGTAAACATCATCTTTCGATGTCGGTAAACATCGAGTCCCATCCCAGTCATCGGTAAATGTCTGGTCATTCTTTGTCCTCTTGTTAATAAAATCAAGACCCCCAGAAGTCGTCGGTAAACGTCTTGTCTGGTTCCACTACAAAGATTTTGTTCCTCTCCAAGCAGAGATGCCATCGGTAAATGGCCCAGTTTTCTTCGATATCGGTAAATATCGAATTCCCAGTTGCAGCAGCCATCGGTAAATGGCCTTGATATCGGTAAATATCAAGTTTGCTTTGAAGCCACCATCGGTAAATGGTCTTGCTTCCTTTCTACATCAAATTATCGCCCAGCAACCATCGGTAAATGGTCTTGCTGAAGTTGATATCGGTAAATATCAAGTTTTAACCATCGGTAAATGGTTTTCGCTTTTCAGATGTTGTTTTTCCCAGCAGCCATCGGTAGATGGTCTGGCTGAAGTTGATATCGGTAAATATCAAGTCTCCAGTTTTTAACCATCGGTAAATGGTTTTGCTTTTCTGAAGTTGTCGTGCAGTTGTCATCGGTAAATGACGTGGTTCTTCTTGTATTATATCCAGTCGGTGCAAATTTCTACGGTTCTTTTGTATTCAATCCCTGTTTACCCTGAAGGTCTGACAGCAATCGCTATCATCCGTCCGGGTCCCCAGCTGATTGAATAGGGGCAGCTGTAGCACCTCAAATTTGCACCTATCATTGTACATACATTCTCATATTAGGTCATAGCATATCATGGTCCACTGCATAGCATTGCATTGTCCCAGTTGCCTCAAGTGCAAGCAAATCAAGAAATTAGGTCAAACTGATCAAGAGATCAGTCCACCAAGCAAGCAAGGTTGTCTCTCGAGGAGCCAAGGCCCTAGGGTTTGTTCAACAAGTTCACATGACTTGGGGGTCCATTTGAAGTGTTTAAGTCAAGGGTTGGATGTTCAGAAGCCATCAGTTCATGCACAGTCAGTCAGAAACCCTAGAAAGTCAAACCTGGTCAACTGTGGTTGATTTTATGGTTTTGATGGATGGATTTGGTTTGAGAGAGCTTATTCATGTCCCAATAGGCCTCATATATCATGACAAACAATATCATTGAAGAATTTGAAGCCAATCAGAAAATTTCCAAAAATAGAAACTGGACCTGTAATTTTAACTGCCAAAAATGGAAACTTCTTGATCCCAAACTTACATCATGATACAAGCTTCAAATGAATTTTTGCCCAACATGAAAGTTGAAGATCTTGTTCTCCCATTTCCAAAAAGTCCAAGAACTCTCAATTCCCATGTATGGTTGTCAAGATATGATCAAATCATTTTCACAAAATCTTGAACTTCAAAAGACCATATCTCTCAAACCATTTGGCCAATTTTGGTGGGGTTTTTTCCTACAAACCACATTTCATCTCCTCTTTCCAAAAATATAAATTTCATACACCAAAACCTTGCCAATCAAAATGGCATTTTTTGACTTGTCTCATTTAAATTCAAGTGTGGACCAAAGGTTGACTTTTTGAATTAAGTATTTTCAGCACATTTGGCCATTTGGGACTTGTTTTAGATGATATTTGGGACATGTTTGAGGCCCAAACTCGGCCAGATTACACACCTCCACCTCCACATGTGCAAAATTAGCAAAATACAAATTTGGCTCATTTAGGATAAACTTTGCTTAACACTTCCATTACCAATGCTAAACAGCAAATATAAAGGAAATTTTCTGTCATTTCTAAACCTAGAAGCAGCCATCTAACCACAGAATTACTCACTTTCTCTCAAATCTCATTTTGTGCATCTTCAAAAAATCTGCCAAATTCTCAAGAGTATTGAACCTTGCCTTGCTCGATTCATAATCCAAGCAACCTTGTGAGCATTGTTCAGCCACCATTCTACATCTGGAAGCTCACTTTTGCGACTGTTTTCCAAAGCACTCAGCCATGGCAGATTGAATTCAGAGCTAAATTGGTGTGTTTCAAGCCAAAGTTCTTTACTCATTTTTCATTTGGGACCTTAAAGACCAACTGTTTCAAGGATTAAAGACCAAACAACACCAGAATCTTCATCTGCTCTTCAACAGTGGTTGGTTTTCGAATCTTTTGTTTCTCAAATTTATGCCATGTTTAGTGTAGGTCTTAGTATGCTGATCGTTATGCACTTTGTCTCATGTGAAATGGTTAAGTAGTTTTCAAGAAATCTGAAAATGAAGTTTGGTGTTCATTTGATTTTTTTGCTCGATTCTCTTTCATTAGCTTGCTTCCATGAAAATAGTGTTTGGATTTGTCATGTACATGCTCTAATGGTTCTATTGGTATGCTATTTGATCATTTCTGGAATTTTTTATGCTTGAGCAAGTTTTGATGTTGAGATTTCTTCTGCTCGATTCATGAACCATGTTGTGTGTTAATGGAAATTGATAATGGGTTGTTGTTCACCTTGCCATGCTGAACATGTATGTGTGTTTAATTTTGGATTCTGGAAATTTTGAGAAAACACGATTTTGGACAAGTGGAGAAGATGACACTGTTCATCCAAAACCCTAAATTCACTGTTGCATTGCCCAGAATTGGTGATTTGTACGTGATGCATGATACTGTGTACGCATGAGCCAATAGCATTATTCCATTTCCGCGTCCAAAACGCGGTCGTTTGAATTAGTGACCTCCATATTTACACAAATGCCATTCTCGTTCATTTACTCAAATTAATCCATTTAATTTCACATATTATTTCACTTTGATCACTCAACTTACAAAAATCACAATTCACTCATTTCAACTCCAAAATTCGTGAAAATTTTTGCATCATACTCATGTGAATGTCTAGTATTTTATCATGATTTTTACTGATTTTTTGGATGGCTGGATGTTAAATGGCCTTAGGGTTTGTATAATGTGACCAATTTTTACACCTTTTGCCAATTCTTTTGTGAAATGATGAGGATGTATCCAATGATTCTGAAAATTTTTGTGGTTATTCTACACTCATTCATGCTTATTTTGGTGTAAATATCATGATTTTATCATAGGTGGTTTGTGTGTTATGAATTTTTGAAGTAGGGTGTGACAACTTGTGTCACACCATGGATGTGCAAATTCATGAATTTTGTTGACATGCTTCCTGGCCTCCAATTGACCCCAAATTTTGCATGATCCCTCTCTTATATGTCTAGTTGACTTGTGATTTTTCTTGGAATTAATTGTGCTATTTTCCATTTGTTTGAGATTTTTTCTCCCTGCCTAGTCAAATGTTGACTTTGTGTGACACACCTTGCCATTTCATTTGGGAAATTCTCATACCTTATTGTATGATCATGAAATTTTGCATGTGCATACTAGACATCTTGAGCTTTGCATTGGTGTTAATCCCATTCATTTCTCATCTGTTTTCATTTAGTTATGATTTTTTGAAGTTGGTACATGTTTGTTTGACTTCTTTGTGCTTACTTGAATTGATTGTGACTTTCTGATTTTAATTGACCATCTTCCCATGATCCAATTGAGCTGAAATTTCATATGCATGTCATGTTATGGATTTTGATTGAGCATGAATTATTTGATGATTTTTGGAATTGATTATGTTTGGTTTTGGGCTAAGTCTTGCTGTTGACTTCTTTGTGCATGTTTGAATTTGCTTTGACTTCATGATTTTCATTGACTGCCTTCTACTTGTCCAAATGCAATGAAATTTTACATGCTTACCATGCTAGGTGTTAGGATTGAACATGAATTATTTGAAAATGTTTGAGTTGACTTTTGATGCAAGTCATTCTGTTGACTTCTTTGAGCTTCTGTTTGCAATGCTTTGACTTCTTTTGCTCATGAATTCATGATGATGCATGATGTGAATATGGATCCAATTGGAAATGCTTCTTGATTGATTGTATTTGATTTTGATTGAATATGGTTTGCTGTTTTGACTTTTTCATTCTCTTTTGACCCTAGGCTTGCCCTAGTGGTCCAGTCACTCACTCTTGAGCTTGTGTTTTCAGGTTGAACACCCAATGACCAATGAGATCAATTTCTTTGGATCTGAGTTTGGTTATTCATCATGAGCTAACCTTTGTTTTGTAGGTGGTATGACTCATTTGATTTGAGTCTTGTGCTTTGCACATTGGTCCCTCTGTGTTGACTATTGTTTACCAATGCCTTTTGCTTTTAACTGTTGAACTGTTTACTGATTAGTTTGACTATTTCAGGTACCCTTAGTTGCTTAAGTTCTTTGAAATCGCCTTGCTTTGCTATTTAGCAACTTGCTTGAGGTATAATTCCTTATCTTCATGTAGTCTGGAAGACCTGGCCTGTTACTTGGCCAGGCAACTGTCTGAAGTCCTCCTTAAGAGGCAATGTCTGTGTATGTTTAATTTGTCCTTGTACATAGTCAAAGACCTCCTAAGTGAAGAGGCAATTGGCAGAACCAAGGGATAAGCAACCTATCCCCTGCTATTCTGTGTGTCTTCTGCTTTGCTCACACCACTGTGTTGATGCATTGCAGATACAAACCCAGGATCTTGTGCAATTGCACAGTTAAGTCAGTATCAAATGTGTAGAAGGGTTCCCACTTTCTGAACCCACACATTCTTGTCAAATGCTCTCCCAGGCCAGGGATAGAAGCAATGAGGCACACCCCTCATCTCCTTTCATCTGCTTCACCTTAGCCCCTCAATGGCAAGGTTAAGAGCACCACTCACCCCATTCTAGAGGTTTGTTTGTTGAGGTTGATATGACCCCTCGACTAAAACCTAACCCATGCTTGAGCCCCCTTGTTGGTGTGTTTATTTTATGCTGGATGTGCTTGTGTATGCTTGTGTGGTGTGTTTGTATCCCCTAGGTTGTTAGACTCCGCGTAGTCTCGTTTGCATGTCAATTAAGGTAGCACGGTTCCTTCGTATAGGACTTCCTTTCTTGCTTGAGCTTTCCTAAAACACAAACAAACATTATCCCCTCTTAAGGATACGTTAACTCCTTCTACTACAGGTGAGTAAGTCTCCAAAGGTCGAGCATCAGGTAGATTGCGCAGTGACGTTGTCCACTTAAAAAACACAAACCAACGGGAATAGTTTAGCCGAACTACGGCAACTCTGATTCTCATGTCCAGATGAGATACGTAGGCACGAGATGCGATGTCTTGTCGAGTTTGACTAACGACTAACAACTAATCCTTGCTTGTTTTCGCCCTCGTTGCGATCCTTTCTCTCGCCCTCGTTGCGATTGAGACCTCCCCTTTCTCTTGCCCTAGTTGTAATCGAGACCCTTGCTTCCTGTGCAAGTTAGGTTAGGTGTGGCCTGCTTCCTGTGCAAGTCATGTCTAGGATAGGTTGGCCCTTGTGCCAGTTAGCTAGAAACCTTAACTTAGGGACGACTTTGCATGACAACATCTAGGCTCGAGTCGTAGTCTCCCTAGTGTTGTGTCTCCCTCTGTTATCTGGTTAGGCTAGATCCTTTGTCCCTGCGTAGGGGAACTACATCGCCCTGATCTTCATACCAGATGAAGTATGTAGGCAGGAGATTGAGCTGATCTCTCCGGGCGCCTTTTCTTTTCTTTTGTGTGTGTTTGACAGTTATAGGCTCGAGTCCCCGACTCCCTATCAACTTGTTGTGTCGTTGTGTGCTTGGAAGCTGATGTAAGTCCATCGAGTGGCATTCGGGTTCCAGTGTGTGTGTTTAGGTTCGGATGCTGATGTAGGTCCAGCGATTGGCATTCAGGCTCCATGTTTGCCTTTGCCTGTGTTTGTTTGTGTGCGTGTCAGCCGAGCTACGAATGCTCTGATTCTCCTTCGTCCAAGGAGATACATATGCATAGGATGCGATATCCTAGCGAGCATGTGTCGTTTCCCCAGTCCGAACTACTTCGACTCTGATGTCTATGCCTGATAGACTAAGTAGGCCCAGGATACGATGTCCTGCCGAGTCAGTTCCAGTCAGTTTCTTGTGTCTCTTTCAGCCAGTGTGCATGTGTTTGAGCAGCGTTTTAGCAACCATTTTCCTTCCTTTTGTGCGTGGATCCCGTAGAGTACTACGGATGCGTAGGGGTGCTAATACCTTCCCTCCGCATAACCGACTCCCGAACCCATTCTCTTTGGTCGCGAGACCATGTTCTTTCCTAGGTTTACTTCGAGCGTTTCCTTTCCCTCTTTTGGGATACATAACGCACGGTGGCGGCTCTGTTGTTTCTTTCTTTTCCCGCCGGTTTTTCGCGTAATGCGACAGCTGGCGACTCTGCTGGGGATAATAGAGAAGTTGACCTATGCTGGTCCATCTTCCCTGAGCGAGTCTCTCCTAGCGCTCTCTAGGATTGGGTTTTTGGTTGCTTTGTGCGGTGTGTATTTTATTGCATTCATTATTTGTTTATTTCATTTATTGTTTGCATTGATTGTGTGCATTAATGTTTGCATTCATATTCATTATTCATTATGCCTGGCTGGTTGTCTGTTTTTTCTGTGTGGGGTGGGAGTCCGTTGAGGTAAAAGGTCCAATACCCAGACCATGAGTGAAATCTAGGAAACCTAGGAATAGAGTGATTCATGGGAAGCGGGTGGTGTACGCCACTTAGCGGAACATTGATATCACGAGCAGTTCAGACCCTGGTGGGATATTATTGGTGCATACATCGGGTGTGCACAGGATGATATTCTGCGAAAGGTTATTTATGCTGCGTTTCTCTCGACCTTACCCTGGCCTAGACTACACCCGTGAGTGGGAAAGGGTTGATCATTACAGGTACCTGTTGGTGACTTATGGTTCTGTTGGTGACTCTAGTTCAGCTCAGACAGTGTTCAGTTAACCTTAAGTTGGATTTAAGTTCCGAGTTTCGACTGAAGCTTCGACTTTGTGATCAGAGATTGCACAACCAGCCAGTCCAGTCTGCATCATGTGCATCATAGCATATTTATTTTTCAAAAGAAACGCAAATAAAAAAAAATCAAAAAAAAAAAGGGAAAAAAAAGAGAAAAACTGATCCTTGCATGCATATCATTCCTCAGGTACATTCCAGAGTTTGATTCGCCGATAGAGATGGCAACAGTCCCAGAGCCGAAGCGGAAGACTTGTATCTACGTTTTTCACCGGGAGCCTTTGACGTCTCTGATTGAGTTGGGTAGCTTTGTGACTGATGATCGTCTGAGGAGTTTTGTTGGACAGTATGGAGATATCCTGACTTTGCTGAAGACAGTAGTTGACCCAGTGCCGTTGCAGACACTTCTTCAGTTCTATGACCCGGAGTTTAGATGTTTCACATTTCAAGACTATCAGTTGGCACCCACTCTCGAGGAGTATTCTATTCTGATGAGCGTCCCGATTCAGCATCAGACACCTTTTTTGGACGTCCCGAAGGAGGTGGACTTTAGATTGATTGCCAGAGCTCTCCGGATGAGTGTCAAGAAGGTTGGTGAGAATTGGAAGCCCTGTGGGGAGGTAGTGGGTCTGCCATTGAAGTTTCTGTTGAGGGTAGCCAGAGATGAAGCAGAGAAGGGGAATTGGGAAGTTTTTCACGCACAGCTTGCCGCCATGATCTATAGGATTGTCCTATTTCCCAGTATGCCAAATTTCATTGACCATGCCGCCATCAGTATCTTCATCAGAGGGAATCCAGTCCCAACCCTTCTAGCTGATACTTACTATGCCATCCACAGT
The DNA here is from genome assembly GCF_024323335.1 of Lathyrus oleraceus. Classification (NCBI taxonomy): domain Eukaryota; kingdom Viridiplantae; phylum Streptophyta; class Magnoliopsida; order Fabales; family Fabaceae; genus Lathyrus; species Lathyrus oleraceus. The sequence continues at coordinate 74,817,028 of NC_066585.1, forward strand.
AGGCATGGTAAGGGTGGAGCCATCAGGTGCTGCTTACCTCTCCTTTTCAGATGGTTCATGTCTCTTCTGCCAGTCAGTGGACCATTTGTGGATACCCAGAGCACTCTTAAGTGGACTCAGAGGGTCATGTCACTTACCTCTTACGACATCAGATGGCAGTCGTACCGGATGGACGTAAAAGACATTATCATGAGTTGTGGTGCATTCCGGAACGTGCCACTTGTGGGGACCAAAGGTTGCATCAACTACAACCCAGTTCTCTCCCTTCGCCAGCTAGGGTTTGTTATGAGTAGAAGACCACTTGAAGCTGAGATAGCTGAGAGTGTGTGTTTTGAGAAGAAGGATGACCCTGTTAGGTTGGAGCAGATAGGGAAAGCCTGGAGATCTCTTGGGGTCAGGGATGGATCTGTCTTAGGGAAGAAGTTTGCCATTGCAATGCCCGATTACACTGATTGGGTAAAGAAGAGAGTGGAAACTTTGCTGCTACCCTACGATAGGATGGCGCCGTTGAGAGAGCAACCACCTTTGGTTCTTGCTGATAGTGTGCCTGCTGAACACTATAAGCAAGCCCTGATGGAGAGTCGTCGTCTGAGAGAGAAGGAGCAAGACACTCAGATGGAGCTGTACAAAGCTAAGGCTGATAAGCTGCACTTGGCCCATCAACTCAGGGAAGTGCAAGGAGAGGATACTAGCAGAGCAAGGAGCAAGAAGAGATCATATGATGAGGTAGAGTCTATGTTGGACGCAGAGCATAGGGAATGTCTGAGGCTACAGAGAGCAGAAGTCAACTATCAGAAGAAGATCAGAGACCTGGAGAAGCAACTCAAGGACAAAGACACTCAGTTGAAGAAGGAGATGGAGTTGAGACAGAAATCAGAGGACTATCTTGGAGGAGAAGTCTTGGAGCTCAGAAGACAGTTGAAGGAGAAGATCACTCCATTACCAGAATGTTCAGAATGCACACTGTTGATAGACCAGTGCCATTACCTGAAGACTCTCATCCCAGAAGACCGTCTGTCCTAGACTGTACCTTTGGTTGTATTTGTTGAGAATCACCTCCAGGCTTGTTGGATGGGATTCATTTGCTTGTAATCCGTCTTTTGAATCTTTGTTATCGAGAATCACCTCCAGGCTTGTTGGATGGGATTCTTTTCTTTGTACTCTGTTTATGCGAATATTCTGTTGACTTGGTTGTATGACCTTTTTACCCTTATGTATAGATAAGGTTGTCAGCATTTCTCTGTTGCTTTCATTTTTCCCTGTATCTGTTGTTCTCTTGTTGCTGCAGGTTGCCATCTTTTCAGAAAGGGTCAGGCTCTTTGAATGCCTGAGAAATGAGTATCTCATGTGCATCATGCATATCATAAAACATCATACTCATATCATTTGCATAACAGGTGTTCTTGTGCCGTCTTCTTACTGTGGGTTCCTGTGTTCAGGCAGGATAGCTGATCAAAGAAAACACCGCTACTCAACGAGGCTCAACCATCAACGCAACATGGATCAAGTACAAGCTGAGTTGGCAGAGATGAGGGCTAACATGGCCCAGTTCATGCACATGATGCAAGGGGTTGCACAAGGCCAAGAAGAGCTCCGAGCACTAGTTCAGAGACAAGAAGCTGCAATTCCACCGCCCAACCAGGCTCTACCAGAAGGAAATCCAGTCCCTGACATCCCTGCTGCTGCTATTCCCGTCAACAACTATGCTGTAGGTGAAGAGTTGAGGGGTATCCGGATTGATGGTCAACCTATTGCTCCAGATGCTGCTAGTGCCAGAGTCATCCATGCTCCGGCCCGTAACAGAATTCCGATTGTTGACAGACAAGAGGATTTGTTCACTATGCTCAGCGAAGACGACGACATTTTGGGCAGAAATGATGCGAGAGATCGCAAAGTCGAGGCCCTTGCTGAGAAGATCAGGGCAATAGAATGTCAAAACTCTCTCGGTTTTGATGTTACAAATATGGGATTAGTTGAAGGACTGAGAATCCCGCACAAATTCAAGGCACCGTCATTTGATAAATACAACGGTACCTCCTGCCCTCGCACCCATGTGCAGGCATACTACAGAAAGATATCCGCATACACTGATGATGAGAAGATGTGGATGTATTTCTTCCAAGACAGCCTATCTGGGGCGTCTTTGGATTGGTATATGGAGTTGAAGCGGGATTCCATCAGATGCTGGAGAGATCTGGGTGAAGCGTTCCTCAGACAGTATAAGCATAATATGGACATGGCTCCTACCAGGACTCAGCTGCAGAGTCTATGTCAGAAGAATAATGAAAGCTTTAAGGAGTACGCCCAGAGATGGCGTGAACTAGCTGCGAGAGTTCAACCCCCTATGCTGGAAAGGGAGTTGACTGACATGTTCATCAGTACTCTGCAAGGTGTATATATGGACCGGATGGGAAGCTGCCCATTCGGAAGTTTTTCTGACGTCGTCATCTGTGGCGAGAGAACAGAAAGTTTAATCAAAGCTGGGAGGATTCATGACGCAGGTTCTTCGTCGTCCTCGAAGAAACCCTTCTCTGGGGCACCTCGCCGTAGAGAAGGAGAGACCAATGTTGTACAACACAGAGGGGGTGTGTACAGAGCTAGTGCAAATCGAGATCAGTACCGTCCAGTGGCTGCAGTGACTATTCCTGCACCTCAACCTTGTCCACAACAACAACAGAGGGTTCAACAACAACCACAACAACAACAACAGCAGCAACGTCCGTATCAGCCCAAGAAGAGGATGGCTGATCGACGTTTTGATCCATTGCCAATGTCGTACGCCGAATTGTTACCCGAACTACTCCGGTTAGGGTTTGTTGAATTGCGTACCATGGCTCCTCCAACAGTGTTGCCTCCGGGTTATGATGCAAATGTCCGTTGTGATTTTCACTCTGGGGCACCAGGCCACCATACTGAAAGATGTCGGGCTTTGCAACATAAAGTTCAAGACTTGATTGATGCTAAAGCAATCAATTTCGCTCCAGTGCCAAACGTGGTGAACAATCCTATGCCTCAGCATGGTGGGCATAGGGTTAACAATGTTGAAGAAGGAGAGGTTGAAGATTTGATTGACAATGTGGAAGATGTTCAGACTTCTTTGTTGATAGTCAAGAGTCGTTTGCTGAAGGGGGGTGTTGACCCAGGCTGTAAAGAAGACTGTGTGGGTTGTTCAGAAGCTACCAATGGGTGTGACCAGTTGAAGGCCGGTGTTCAGAAACTGATTGATGAAGGCTGTCTCCAGTTCAGCCGGGCTGTTAAAAGCAATGGGTCAGTGTCTACTGTCACCATTTATTTCAAGCCGTCTGAAGGACGAGGACGAGGGGCTGTCAGTACCTCAGCAACAAACAATACTCCGGTTACCATTCCAGTTCCGGTAACCATCAGTGCACCAACTACTATTGTTGCGCCTGGCAGAAGGCAAGTTGAAAATAGCAGAGCAGTTCCCTGGAGGTATGACAACGCCTATCGCAATGATAGAAGGGCTGGTAATCAGACAAGACCAGCTGTGCAAGCACCTGTTACTATCAGTGCTCCTGTGAGAACTCCTGCGGTTGCAAGTCCTGTGGTGGACAATGTCGGAGGGCCAGGAGGTTTCACTAGGAGTGGACGACTGTTTGCACCTCAGCCTTTGAGGGATGCTACTGCTGAGGCATCCGCAAGGGCTAAGGGCAAGCAAGCTGTGGTTGATGAGGAACCGGCTCAGAAGGAGGCTGAGGGTTCTTTCGAAAAAGATGTTGAGGAGTTCATGAAGATTATCAAAAAGAGTGACTACAAGATTGTAGATCAGCTCAACCAGACTCCGTCAAAGATTTCGATACTCTCTTTGCTGATGTGCTCTGAGGCACATCGGGACGCTTTGCTGAAGATGCTGAACATGGCATATGTCCCGCAAGAGATATCCGTCAACCAGTTGGAGGGTGTACTAGCCAACGTGAGTACCAGGCACGGTGTAGGTTTCACTGACCTAGACCTAACGCCTGAGGGACGTAATCATAACAAAGCCTTGCACATCACTATGGAGTGCAAAGGTGCTGTTTTATCTCACGTGCTGGTAGACACCGGGTCGTCCCTGAATGTCCTACCCAAGCAGATCTTGAAGAAGATAGATGTTGAGGGAGTCGTGCTCACTCCCAGTGACCTTATAGTTCGTGCATTTGATGGATCCAAGCGTTCTGTCTTTGGTGAAGTCACACTGCCGGTGAAGATAGGTCCGGAAGTGTTCGATGTCATCTTCTATGTGATGGACATTCAGCCTGCATATAGCTGTTTGTTGGGGCGTCCATGGATACACGCGGCTGGGGCAGTTTCGTCGACTCTCCATCAAAAGCTCAAATATGTCTGGAACGGTCAGATTGTGACCGTCTGTGGCGAAGAAGAGATTCTGGTGAGTCATCTCTCCTCATTCAAGTATGTTGAGGTAGATGGCGAGATCCATGAAACCCTGTGCCAGGCATTTGAGACTGTGGCGCTTGAAGGGGTAGCTTGTGCTGAGCAGAGGAAGCCAGGTGCTTCGATTACGTCGTACAAGCAAGCTAAGGAGGTGGTTGACTCCGGCAAAGCCGAGGGCTGGGGCAAGATGGTTGACTTGCCAATTAAAGAGGACAAATTCGGCATTGGGTACGAGCCTCTCCAAGCAGAGCAGAGCGTACAAGCAGGTCCGAGCACCTTTACCAGCGCTGGGCTGATGAACCATGGAGATGTCTTTGCTACTGATGGTGAAGACAGTGACTGTGATTTGGATGTCTGGGTCCGCCCTTGTGCACCAGGCGAGTCTATCAACAATTGGACGGCTGAAGAAGTGGTCCAAGTTACTCTTCTGACAGAGTAATTTTCCTTTGTTTTTTTCATTTTGCATGAAAACCCTACGTTCTGCCCAAGGCGTAGTGGTTCATTGTAGGGCCACATCATGTTTAAAATGATTATCATAAATAAGGGACGCTTTGCAATCAAATTTTGAGATCTTTGTCTTTCTATTTTTCTGTTTTTTCACTTTTTCAAAACAATAAAAATGGCAATGTTTTTGTTTTTTGTGACTTTATTGAAATCTTTTTCTAAAAACAAAACATTAAACATGCAGAAGTGATATTTTGGCATCCACTGTGAACGACTCTGTTGTGGCTCAGTATGATTTCGACAATCCCATCTACCAAGCTGAAGAGGAGAGTGAGGAAGACTGTGAACTCCCTGCTGAATTGGTCAGACTACTGAAGCAAGAGGAAAGGGTCATCCAACCTCATCAGGAGGAATTGGAAATCGTTAATCTGGGTACTGAGGACGCCAGAAGAGAGATCAAGATTGGGGCTGCTTTAGAAGACTCTGTCAAGAGGAGGCTAATTGAGATGCTGAAAGAATATGTGGAAATATTCGCCTGGTCATACCAAGATATGCCTGGGTTGGATACAGACATTGTGGTGCATCGGTTACCTCTCAGAGAAGAGTGTCCGTCGGTCAAGCAGAAGCTTCGCAGAACTAGCCCTGATATGGCTGTCAAGATCAAGGAAGAGGTTCAGAAACAGTGGGACGCAGGTTTTCTGGCTGTTACTAGTTACCCACCGTGGGTTGCCAACATTGTTCCCGTACCGAAGAAGGACGGCAAAGTCAGGATGTGTGTCGATTACCGGGATCTGAATAGGGCGAGTCCGAAAGATGATTTCCCATTACCTCACATCGATGTATTGGTTGATAATACGGCTCAATCCTCGGTATTCTCTTTCATGGACGGTTTCTCAGGCTATAACCAGATCAAGATGGCGCCAGAGGACATGGAAAAGACGACATTCATTACACCTTGGGGCACATTCTGCTACAAAGTCATGCCATTCGGACTGAAGAACGCCGGTGCTACCTATCAGAGGGCAATGACGACTCTCTTTCATGACATGATGCACAACGAAATCGAAGTGTACGTGGATGATATGATTGCGAAGTCGTAGACAGAAGAGGAGCACTTGGTAAACTTGCAGAAGTTGTTTGACAGACTGGTCAAGTTCAAACTAAGGCTAAACCCGAACAAGTGTACGTTTGGGGTGAGATCCGGGAAGCTGCTAGGCTTCATTGTCAGTGAGAAAGGGATTGAGGTAGATCCAGCAAAAGTCAAAGCTATTCAAGAGATGCCTGAACCAAAGACGGAAAAGCAAGTCCGTGGGTTTTTAGGGAGGTTGAACTACATTGCAAGGTTCATATCTCATCTAACTGCCACATGTGAACCGATTTTCAAGCTGCTCAGAAAGAATCAGGCGATCAAATGGAATGATGATTGTCAGAAAGCTTTTGACAAGGTCAAAGAATATCTACAGAAACCTCCAATCCTAATTCCTCCAGTTCCAGGGAGACCACTGATAATGTACCTATCAGTCACCGAGACTTCGATGGGGTGTGTATTGGGTCAGCATGACGAGTCTGGTCGAAAAGAGCATGCCATATACTACCTTAGCAAAAAGTTTACCGACTGTGAAACAAGATATTCACTGCTCGAGAAAACTTGCTGTGCTTTGGCCTGGGCTGCTCGCCGACTAAGGCAGTATATGTTGAACCATACTACTCTGTTGATTTCTAAGATGGATCCAGTCAAGTACATCTTTGAGAAGCCGGCTCTCACCGGACGTGTCGCTCGTTGGCAGATGATCTTAACAGAGTACGACATTCAATACACGTCTCAAAAGGCCATCAAAGGTAGTGTATTGTCAGACTATCTTGCCGAACAACCGATCGATGATTATCAGCCTATGATGTTTGAATTCCCTGATGAAGACATCATGTACCTGAAGGCGAAAGATTGTGAAGAGCCACCTGTCGAGGAAGGACCGGATCCTGATGACAAGTGGACACTGATGTTCGATGGGGCTGTGAATATGAACGGTAATGGTGTTGGGGCAGTGTTGATCAATCCCAAAGGTGCTCATATACCTTTTTCTGCCAGATTGACATTCGACGTCACCAACAATGAAGCTGAGTATGAGGCTTGTATCATGGGGATAGAAGAAGCCATTGATCTAAGGATCAAAACTCTTGATATATTTGGAGATTCAGCTCTAGTGATCAATCAGGTCAATGGAGAGTGGAATACGAACCAGCCGCATCTGATTCCGTATAGAGATTACACCAGAAGAGTACTGACGTTCTTCAAGAAGGTGAAGCTGTGTCATGTCCCCCGGGATGAGAATCAGATGGCTGATGCATTGGCTACTTTATCTTCCATGATAAAGGTTCATTGGTGGAATCATGTGCCACATATTGCTGTGAATCGACTCGAGAGGCCTGCGTATGTGTTTGCAGCCGAGTTAGTTGTTGCGATTGATGATAAACCGTGGTATTATGACATCAAGAACTTCCTCAAGACTCAAGAGTGTCCTGAGGGTGCGTCGAAGAATGATAAGAAGACCCTGAGAAGGCTAGCTGGAAGCTTTTACTTGAATCAGGATGATGTGTTGTATAAGCGGAACTTTGACATGGTCTTGCTCAGATGCGTGGATAGACACGAAGCAGACATGTTAATGCAAGAAGTGCACGAGGGCTCGTTTGGTACCCACGCTGGTGGTCATGCAATGTCGAAGAAATTGCTGAGAGCCGGATATTACTGGATGACTATGGAATCCGATTGTTTCAAGTACGCTCGGAAATGCCATAAGTGTCAAATCTATGCTGATAAGGTGCATGTACCACCAAGCCCGTTGAATGTCATGAACTCGCCTTGGCCGTTTGCCATGTGGGGCATTGACATGATTGGGAAGATCGAGCCTACTGCTTCTAATGGACATCGCTTCATCTTGGTTGCGATCGATTACTTCACCAAATGGGTAGAAGCAGCTTCTTATGCCAACGTCACCAAACAAGTGGTTGCCCGGTTCATCAAGAAAGAAATCATCTGTCGTTATGGAGTTCCTGAGAGAATCATCACTGACAATGGTTCAAATCTCAATAACAAGATGATGAAAGAACTTTGTAAAGATTTCAAGATTGAACATCACAATTCTTCTCCTTACAGACCGAAGATGAATGGCGCTGTAGAAGCGGCGAACAAGAATATCAAGAAGATTGTGCAGAAGATGGTCGTTACGTACAAGGATTGGCATGAGATGCTGCCTTTCGCTTTGCATGGGTACCGTACCTCAGTACGTACGTCGACCGGGGCAACCCCTTACTCCCTTGTGTATGGTATGGAAGCTGTCCTACCTGTTGAAGTGGAGATTCCTTCTCTGAGAATTTTATTGGATGTCAAGCTGGACGAAGCCGAATGGATTCGAACAAGGTTTAACGAGTTGAGCCTTATCGAGGAGAGACGGTTAGCAGCTGTTTGCCATGGGCAGTTATACCAGAGAAGGATGAAGCGAGCCTTTGATCAGAAAGTGCGTCCTCGGACATTTCAGACTGGTGACCTAGTTTTGAAGAGGATCCTTCCTCCCGGTACAGACAACAGGGGCAAGTGGACCCCTAATTACGAAGGTCCATATGTTGTGAAGAAGGTTTTCTCCGGTGGAGCCTTGATGCTTACAACAATGGATGGTGAAGATTTTCCTTCCCCTGTCAACTCAGATGTAGTCAAAAAATACTTCGCATAAATTGACCCGCTGGACAAAAAAAAGAATAAAAGAGTCCAGGCAAAAATGGGCATCCCGGCGAACCAAAAAACAGAAAGAAAAGGTTCGGGCAAAAGTTAGGGATAAAAAATGAAAAAATTGTACACCCGGTAAGTCGAAAACCCGCAAGGGCGACTTAGGCAAAAATGGGTATCCCGGTGGATTGAAAACCCGAAAGGGCGATCCAGCCAAAAGAGGGATTAAAGCGAAGACTACAATCTAAGTCATCTGTACTTCATCATGCTTCGTCAGCTGCCATCTCGACAGATGTGATCGGTCCAGTCATTCTTCTCAGAAAGCAAGGAATTGGGAGGAAACTGATGATCTACGAGTTATAACAGAGTTGGGAAACAGTGGATGCCGTGTTCACATTGCCATTAGGATAGTTTATTTTCCTTTTGTGCGCAATTACCTCTTTCTAGGAATTGCTTCCCATTGTATTTTGCTTTTCAGGAACGCTTTCAATCAATAAAAAGTCGTTATTCAGATAAATTGCTCTCTTGTTTTTTTACTTTTACTGTTTTGTTTGCAAAAACGTCCGAATTTTTGATAAACATTGCATCTAAAAACATGAAGGCTAAACAATGACGTGCAGAAAGATTAAAGCATTTGAAAATCATTTTGAATGTTGAGGACACTTGAGCGTATCTTGTCCATGTACCCCCTGGGGCATCGGTTATTCTGTTGTGCAGGTCGTCACCTGTGAGCATTCCCCAGCAGCTTATTTCCCCAAACAGAGTCGTTCTCCTAACTATGTTTTGTTTAAGCCTTCCCCAGCGAAGCAGTCATTTCTCCAGCAGAGTCCATCCCGCCAGTAGATTGGACGCGTGGCCATAGCAGATTGATATCCGTGTCCCCAGCTGAGTTGATTCTATTTGTGAATATTGTGGGTCGTCCCCGGCGGAGTAACGGTTATTCCCCAGAGCTTAGTCCATTCTGTCTGAGGTTTGTATGAGCCTTATTCCCAGAGAGTTGCCTGTTTTAGCTTCCCCAGCGGAGCTTTTATTTCCCCAAGCGGAGTTTTTATGGATTGATTGGGCTATCCCCAGCAGTTTACCTTTGTTTTCCCCTAGCAGAGTTGCTTTATTTACTCCCCAGCGAGTTGCCTTGTCTTCCCCTAGCGGATTCGTATTGTTGGTTCCCCAACAGTTGTATTGCCTCCCCCAGCGGATTTATTTTGAAGACTTCTCAGCACGGTCGTCCTTTGTATTCTCCCCCGCAGAATTCTTATCATATTGCATTGCATGTAGTAATCATCGCATCCCCAAAACTGCGTAGCATTTCCATTCCATATGGAGCATTACGCTATAGAAAAATTCAAACATATGCATTCATGTGTTCGAGACCACATCAGACTGTATCCCCGGCAGAGGTGGATCTTTTTACTCAACATCAGCACAGAAGTCTGCTACAATTGCTCAGACAACATTTCAGAATTGATATCCCCACAGAGGTTTATTTCCTCACCCGATGGTGACAGAAAGTTTGTTTCTCCCCAGTGAGACCCTTAGCAAGTGATCAGCCTTGCCTTGACATATCTCAGATGTCGTTCTTGTGATACCGGTAAGCGTCATGTCAGCACCCGCGTGTTTTTCTTTTTTTGGTGTCGGTAAACACCATTGTTTCGGTGTCGGTAAACATCGAGTCTTTCTCTCAGTCATCGGTAAATGTCTGATAATTCCCCAACTAAAAGTCCCCAGTAGAGTCATCTGTAAATGTCCTATCTGTTCTCCAGTTGCAAATATTTGTTTGTCTCTCACCAATAAATTTTTCATCCCCAATCATCGGTAAATGTCTGGTCATTCTTTTTGATGTCGGTAAACATCATCTTTCGATGTCGGTAAACATCGAGTCTCACCCCAGTCATCGGTAAATGTCTGGTCATTCTTTTTGATGTCGGTAAACATCATCTTTCGATGTCGGTAAACATCGAGTCTCACCCCAGTCATCGGTAAATGTCTGGTCATTCTTTTTGATGTCGGTAAACATCATCTTTCGATGTCGGTAAACATCGAGTCTCACCCCAGTCATCGGTAAATGTCTGGTCATTCTTTTTGATGTCGGTAAATATAATCTTTCGATGTCGGTAAACATCGAGTCTCACCCCAGTCATCGGTAAATGTCTGGTCATTTCTTTTTGATGTCGGTAAACATCATCTTTCGATGTCGGTAAACATCGAGTCCCATCCCAGTCATCGGTAAATGTCTGGTCATTCTTTGTCCTCTTGTTAATAAAATCAAGACCCCCAGAAGTCGTCGGTAAACGTCTTGTCTGGTTCCACTACAAAGATTTTGTTCCTCTCCAAGCAGAGATGCCATCGGTAAATGGCCCAGTTTTCTTCGATATCGGTAAATATCGAATTCCCAGTTGCAGCAGCCATCGGTAAATGGCCTTGATATCGGTAAATATCAAGTTTGCTTTGAAGCCACCATCGGTAAATGGTCTTGCTTCCTTTCTACATCAAATTATCGCCCAGCAACCATCGGTAAATGGTCTTGCTGAAGTTGATATCGGTAAATATCAAGTTTTAACCATCGGTAAATGGTTTTCGCTTTTCAGATGTTGTTTTTCCCAGCAGCCATCGGTAGATGGTCTGGCTGAAGTTGATATCGGTAAATATCAAGTCTCCAGTTTTTAACCATCGGTAAATGGTTTTGCTTTTCTGAAGTTGTCGTGCAGTTGTCATCGGTAAATGACGTGGTTCTTCTTGTATTATATCCAGTCGGTGCAAATTTCTACGGTTCTTTTGTATTCAATCCCTGTTTACCCTGAAGGTCTGACAGCAATCGCTATCATCCGTCCGGGTCCCCAGCTGATTGAATAGGGGCAGCTGTAGCACCTCAAATTTGCACCTATCATTGTACATACATTCTCATATTAGGTCATAGCATATCATAGTCCACTGCATAGCATTGCATTGTCCCAGTTGCCTCAAGTGCAAGCAAATCAAGAAATTAGGTCAAACTGATCAGGAGATCAGTCCACCAAGCAAGCAAGGTTGTCTCTCGAGGAGCCAAGGCCCTAGGGTTTGTTCAACAAGTTCACATGACTTGGGGGTCCATTTGAAGTGTTTAAGTCAAGGGTTGGATGTTCAGAAGCCATCAGTTCATGCACAATCAGTCAGAAACCCTAGAAAGTCAAACCTGGTCAACTGTGGTTGATTTTATGGTTTTGATGGATGGATTTGGTTTGAGAGAGCTTATTCATGTCCCAATAGGCCTCATATATCATGACAAACAATATCATTGAAGAATTTGAAGCCAATCAGAAAATTTCCAAAAATAGAAACTGGACCTGTAATTTTAACTGCCAAAAATGGAAACTTCTTGATCCCAAACTTACATCATGATACAAGCTTCAAATGAATTTTTGCCCAACATGAAAGTTGAATATCTTGTTCTCCCATTTCCAAAAAGTCCAAGAACTCTCAATTCCCATGTATGGTTGTCAAGATATGATCAAATCATTTTCACAAAATCTTGAACTTCAAAAGACCATATCTCTCAAACCATTTGGCCAATTTTGGTGGGGTTTTTTCCTACAAACCACATTTCATCTCCTCTTTCCAAAAATATAAATTTCATACACCAAAACCTTGCCAATCAAAATGGCATTTTTTGACTTGTCTCATTTAAATTCAAGTGTGGACCAAAGGTTGACTTTTTGAATTAAGTATTTTCAGCACATTTGGCCATTTGGGACTTGTTTTAGATGATATTTGGGACATGTTTGAGGCCCAAACTCGGCCAGATTACACACCTCCACCTCCACATGTGCAAAATTAGCAAAATACAAATTTGGCTCATTTAGGATAAACTTTGCTTAACACTTCCATTACCAATGCTAAACAGCAAATATAAAGGAAATTTTCTGTCATTTCTAAACCTAGAAGCAGCCATCTAACCACAGAATTACTCACTTTCTCTCAAATCTCATTTTGTGCATCTTCAAAAAATCTGCCAAATTCTCAAGAGTATTGAACCTTGCCTTGCTCGATTCATAATCCAAGCAACCTTGTGAGCATTGTTCAGCCACCATTCTACATCTGGAAGCTCACTTTTGCGACTGTTTTCCAAAGCACTCAGCCATGGCAGATTGAATTCAGAGCTAAATTGGTGTGTTTCAAGCCAAAGTTCTTTACTCATTTTTCATTTGGGACCTTAAAGACCAACTGTTTCAAGGATTAAAGACCAAACAACACCAGAATCTTCATCTGCTCTTCAACAGTGGTTGGTTTTCGAATCTTTTGTTTCTCAAATTTATGCCATGTTTAGTGTAGGTCTTAGTATGCTGATCGTTATGCACTTTGTCTCATGTGAAATGGTTAAGTAGTTTTCAAGAAATCTGAAAATGAAGTTTGGTGTTCATTTGATTTTTTTGCTCGATTCTCTTTCATTAGCTTGCTTCCATGAAAATAGTGTTTGGATTTGTCATGTACATGCTCTAATGGTTCTATTGGTATGCTATTTGATCATTTCTGGAATTTTTTATGCTTGAGCAAGTTTTGATGTTGAGATTTCTTCTGCTCGATTCATGAACCATGTTGTGTGTTAATGGAAATTGATAATGGGTTGTTGTTCACCTTGCCATGCTGAACATGTATGTGTGTGTAATTTTGGATTCTGGAAATCTTGAGAAAACACGATTTTGGACAAGTGGAGAAGATGACACTGTTCATCCAAAACCCTAAATTCACTGTTGCATTGCCCAGAATTGGTGATTTGTACGTGATGCATGATACTGTGTACGCATGAGCCAATAGCATTATTCCATTTCCGCGTCCAAAACGCGGTCGTTTGAATTAGTGACCTCCATATTTACACAAATGCCATTCTCGTTCATTTACTCAAATTAATCCATTTAATTTCACATATTATTTCACTTTGATCACTCAACTTACAAAAATCACAATTCACTCATTTCAACTCCAAAATTCGTGAAAATTTTTGCATCATACTCATGTGAATGTCTAGTATTTTATCATGATTTTTACTGATTTTTTGGATGGCTGGATGTTAAATGGCCTTAGGGTTTGTATAATGTGACCAATTTTTACACCTTTTGCCAATTCTTTTGTGAAATGATGAGGATGTATCCAATGATTCTGAAAATTTTTGTGGTTATTCTACACTCATTCATGCTTATTTTGGTGTAAATATCATGATTTTATCATAGGTGGTTTGTGTGTTATGAATTTTTGAAGTAGGGTGTGACAACTTGTGTCACACCATGGATGTGCAAATTCATGAATTTTGTTGACATGCTTCCTGGCCTCCAATTGACCCCAAATTTTGCATGATCCCTCTCTTATATGTCTAGTTGACTTGTGATTTTTCTTGGAATTAATTGTGCTATTTTCCATTTGTTTGAGATTTTTTCTCCCTGCCTAGTCAAATGTTGACTTTGTGTGACACACCTTGCCATTTCATTTGGGAAATTCTCATACCTTATTGTATGATCATGAAATTTTGCATGTGCATACTAGACATCTTGAGCTTTGCATTGGTGTTAATCCCATTCATTTCTAATCTGTTTTCATTTAGTTATGATTTTTTGAAGTTGGTACATGTTTGTTTGACTTCTTTGTGCTTACTTGAATTGATTGTGACTTTCTGATTTTAATTGACCATCTTCCCATGATCCAATTGAGCTGAAATTTCATATGCATGTCATGTTATGGATTTTGATTGAGCATGAATTATTTGATGATTTTTGGAATTGATTATGTTTGGTTTTGGGCTAAGTCTTGCTGTTGACTTCTTTGTGCATGTTTGAATTTGCTTTGACTTCATGATTTTCATTGACTGCCTTCTACTTGTCCAAATGCAATGAAATTTTACATGCTTACCATGCTAGGTGTTAGGATTGAACATGAATTATTTGAAAATGTTTGAGTTGACTTTTGATGCAAGTCATTCTGTTGACTTCTTTGAGCTTCTGTTTGCAATGCTTTGACTTCTTTTGCTCATGAATTGATGATGATGCATGATGTGAATATGGATCCAATTGGAAATGCTTCTTGATTGATTGTATTTGATTTTGATTGAATATGGTTTGCTGTTTTGACTTTTTCATTCTCTTTTGACCCTAGGCTTGCCCTAGTGGTCCAGTCACTCACTCTTGAGCTTGTGTTTTCAGGTTGAACACCCAATGACCAATGAGATCAATTTCTTTGGATCTGAGTTTGGTTATTCATCATGAGCTAACCTTTGTTTTGTAGGTGGTATGACTCATTTGATTTGAGTCTTGTGCTTTGCACATTGGTCCCTCTGTGTTGACTATTGTTTACCAATGCCTTTTGCTTTTAACTGTTGAACTGTTTACTGATTAGTTTGACTATTTCAGGTACCCTTAGTTGCTTAAGTTCTTTGAACTCGCCTTGCTTTGCTATTTAGCAACTTGCTTGAGGTATAATTCCTTATCTTCATGTAGTCTGGAAGACCTGGCCTGTTACTTGGCCAGGCAACTGTCTGAAGTCCTCCTTAAGAGGCAATGTCTGTGTATGTTTAATTTGTCCTTGTACATAGTCAAAGACCTCCTAAGTGAAGAGGCAATTGGCAGAACCAAGGGATAAGCAACCTATCCCCTGCTATTCTGTGTGTCTTCTGCTTTGCTCACACCACTGTGTTGATGCATTGCAGATACAAACCCAGGATCTTGTGCAATTGCACAGTTAAGTCAGTATCAAATGTGTAGAAGGGTTCCCACTTTCTGAACCCACACATTCTTGTCAAATGCTCTCCCAGGCCAGGGATAGAAGCAATGAGGCACACCCCTCATCTCCTTTCATCTGCTTCACCTTAGCCCTCAATGGCAAGGTTAAGAGCACCACTCACCCCATTCTAGAGGTTTGTTTGTTGAGGTTGATATGACCCCTCGACTAAAACCTAACCCATGCTTGAGCCCCCTTGTTGGTGTGTTTATTTTATGCTGGATGTGCTTGTGTATGCTTGTGTGGTGTGTTTGTATCCCCTAGGTTGTTAGACTCCGCGTAGTCTCGTTTGCATGTCAATTAAGGTAGCACGGTTCCTTCGTATAGGACTTCCTTTCTTGCTTGAGCTTTCCTAAAACACAAACAAACATTATCCCCTCTTAAGGATACGTTAACTCCTTCTACTACAGGTGAGTAAGTCTCCAAAGGTCGAGCATCAGGTAGATTGCGCAGTGACATTGTCCACTTAAAAAACACAAACCAACGGGAATAGTTTAGCCGAACTACGGCAACTCTGATTCTCATGTCCAGATGAGATACGTAGGCACGAGATGCGATGTCTTGTCGAGTTTGACTAACGACTAACAACTAATCCTTGCTTGTTTTCGCCCTCGTTGCGATCCTTTCTCTCGCCCTCGTTGCGATTGAGACCTCCCCTTTCTCTTGCCCTAGTTGTAATCGAGACCCTTGCTTCCTGTGCAAGTTAGGTTAGGTGTGGCTTGCTTCCTGTGCAAGTCATGTCTAGGATAGGTTGGCCCTTGTGCCAGTTAGCTAGAAACCTTAACTTAGGGACGACTTTGCATGACAACATCTAGGCTCGAGTCGTAGTCTCCCTAGTGTTGTGTCTCCCTCTGTTATCTGGTTAGGCTAGATCCTTTGTCCCTGCGTAGGGGAACTACATCGCCCTGATCTTCATACCAGATGAAGTATGTAGGCAGGAGATTGAGCTGATCTCTCCGGGCGCCTTTTCTTTTCTTTTGTGTGTGTTTGACAGTTATAGGCTCGAGTCCCCGACTCCCTATCAACTTGTTGTGTCGTTGTGTGCTTGGAAGCTGATGTAAGTCCATCGAGTGGCATTCGGGTTCCAGTGTGTGTGTTTAGGTTCGGATGCTGATGTAGGTCCAGCGATTGGCATTCAGGCTCCATGTTTGCCTTTGCCTGTGTTTGTTTGTGTGCGTGTCAGCCGAGCTACGAATGCTCTGATTCTCCTTCGTCCAAGGAGATACGTATGCATAGGATGCGATATCCTAGCGAGCATGTGTCGTTTCCCCAGTCCGAACTACTTCGACTCTGATGTCTATGCCTGATAGACTAAGTAAGCCCAGGATACGATGTCCTGCCGAGTCAGTTCCAGTCAGTTTCTTGTGTCTCTTTCAGCCAGTGTGCGTGTGTTTGAGCAGCGTTTTAGCAACCATTTTCCTTCCTTTTGTGCGTGGATCCCGTAGAGTACTACGGATGCGTAGGGGTGCTAATACCTTCCCTCCGCATAACCGACTCCCGAACCCATTCTCTTTGGTCGCGAGACCATGTTCTTTCCTAGGTTTACTTCGAGCGTTTCCTTTCCCTCTTTTGGGATAAATAACGCACGGTGGCGGCTCTGTTGTTTCTTTCTTTTCCCGCCGGTTTTTCGCGTAATGCGACACTAGGGAGCCCTTTTCATACTTGTGAAGGTTGTCGTTTGTGAAAAACTTGTTTGTGCAAACATGATTGAGCAGATGAGAAAAGAATATACAAGTTATTTACATTTTGTGTTTGGATGGATAAACCCATTGCCTACGTACCATCTTAAAAAGATTAGGATCAAAACCTCGTAGTTCGGGGTAAAAATCTCAAAATGAGTTGGTGAATTGATTGGTCCAAAAGCCTTAAGGTCTTTTGTTATCAAAGGGAGAAAACTCAACCAAACCACAAATCCATCATGTGAGGATAGCTTCAACATGCTAGTGAGGGGTTAACCCTATAATAAGCATGGAAGGCTCATTGTCCATCACTAAGGATATAGGTAAGTTTTACATCTACCACAAAGATAACTTAAACCTAATAGCTAAAGGTTATGGAAAATGGATTAAGAAGGTGGTCATTGGAACCACAAAAGCACATTTGAATGGGTTATATTTACCAATTAGAAGTATATACAAAAATGTTCAAAGTTGACTTAAGGATTCAATTCACAATAAGTGTTGTAAAAGAGAAAGTTTGAAAATCAAAAGCATAAGGCTTAGGTTTCTAATGTTTGAAAACAATGGTTAAATGTTTGCACAAAAAGTTTTGGCTTGGGTTAGAGTGGAGAGAAGAAGAAGAATGGCTAAATCCTAAGCAAAACAAAATGTGAAAGGAGGACCATTGTCATGGAAAGCCAAGTTAAGAGAGACAACCCAAATGGAGATCCTAGGAGCTTGAATCTAAATTGTGTGATTGCTTGATTGTGTGCTAAGTCCAAAGGAAAGGAGCATCTTGAATCATCTCTATGATTTCAAGAAAAGGAACTCCAAGGGTTTATCTTTCCCTCTTATCTTTGTATGCTTTAGGACTAGCCCTTCTCTTCTTCTCCCCACTCTAACCAAGCCAAAAATCTTTTTCTTCAAACTTTCACTTTGTTTCAAACTAGAAACCTAGGCCTTATGCCTTTGACCTTTCAAACTCTTTTGATAAATACTCATTGTGAATAAATCTTAATCCAACTTTGACTTCATTTTGTAAATAAATTAACTTGTAAATACAACTCGCTTCAAGTTGTTTTTGTGGTTCCAATGGCCACCCTTATTAAACTTTTTCAAAAACATTAGTCATAGGTTTGAGTTATCATAATGGTTGATGTAAATCTCACCTCATCCTTAGTGATTGGATTATAAGTCTTCTATGCTTATTATAGGGTTAACCCCTCACTACTATGTTGAAGCATTCCTCACATGGTGGATTGTTGGTTTAGGTTGAGTTTTCTCCCTTTGATAACAAAAGACCTTAAGGCTTTTGATCAAATCAATTCACCAATCTTTTTGTGATTTTTACCCTGAACTACGAGGTTTTGATCCTCCTTTCTGATGGTACGTAGGCAATGGATTCATCCATTCAAACAACAAAATTTGTAAATATAATCTCTTCTCTTCTCATCCCTCCAATCTTTTGCACAAATCTTTTCACAAATACCAACCTACAACACATATTTGCAAAAAGGGTTCCCTTAGAGTACTAAGGATGTTTTGGATGCGTAAAACCTTTCCATTTCATAACCAACCTCCTTACCTAGATCTCTGACATTTTTATTAGTTTTTGATTTGAAAAACTTCTTACCTTGACTTTTGTTCGCTTTTTAGCTTCTCCTTTGGACAAATAAAAGTGCGGTGGCGACTCGAATTGTATGTTGACTTTTGGTTTAGTAAATAAACCTAAAGGTAACGAAAACCCCGCTACAGGTGTAATGGATTTTAATTGTGCTTTGAATTGTGAAAAATGTTAGTAATTTGATTGTGAAAAGAATGTCCGATTATGTACAGGGGTCTCGTGATATTTACACGAAATGTTTTATTTGGTATTTTTGAGTTTTTATTCACAAAAGAGAGTTTTAAATCATTTATGGTAAGTAAAAATATTTAAATTAAAACAAATTAAAAAACACAATCAAATAAATAAAATCCAAAAGGGGATTAAAAATTAATTGAATTCTATTTTTGTGTTTTTTGGTGTTTTTTTTTGTATTTTTTATTTTTTTTACGGTTTTTAATATTTTGTATTTTTAATGAATTGTATTTTCTTGTATTTTTTCTAATTAAATTAAATTACCTAATAACATAAAGTGAACATATTTTTGGTGTTTTATTTTATTTTAATAAATTTAAATAAAACCAAGTAAATTACTCTAACATAAAAAAACTAAATAAATTGATAAAGCAAATTAACCTAATAAAACCAAATTACTTTTTTTTTGTATTTTTATTTTTTAATAACATAAATTAAAATAACAACTAGGAAACTAAAATAGTTCAAATCAAATTAAAAACTAACAAAACAAAATTAATTGACTAAATCTAATTAAATAAAAGTTAACTAACAATAATAATAGCTAAAATCAAATAAACAAATAAAATAGCATAAGCCAAAATAGTGATGATTAATGGGCCTAAGCTAACATAGTGAAATCAAGCCCATAAAAAAAGGAAATAAAACCCTACCAACATTTAATTAGGCCATAATCATTTTAATATAATAAGCAATAAATAGATTAAAAAAAAGTAAAGAGAAAAATGAAATAGTAAAAAAATAAGGAAAAACTCACTTTAAGGAAACATGTTTTCCCCTGTGAAACCTCAAACACACAAATGTTATTCATCTCTTGTAAACGATCCCTCTATAACAAAGGTGTTGGCGATTCGGAAGCTTAAAGTAGTCAGCCTATGTGGTCGAATTTCATTGACGGGAAAGTTTTGATTTGTGATGGTGAACGACGGTTTTATGTATGTTGTTGTGTCGTGTGTTTCTGGTGGAGCACAGTTTTGGCGAAGGTGTGAGATTAGATATGTATTTTGTTTCAGTGGTTGCAGTGGGGTACGTCGGTGACACGCGGTTTGAGAAGTGGCAACAAGTATAGTTTGCTTGGTTTCTTACTTTTCGGTTAAATTCAATTTCAATTTGATTTGAATTTTCATTCGTATTTGGTTTGAATCGGTTTCCGATTTGGTTTCGAGTTTTCTAATAGTATGATTATTCTCGATTTAGCTTTCGATTTAACTTGGAACGATTTTGACTCTGCTTTTGGCATTGTTCTGTTTTGAATCTGAATCAGTTTCGAATGTGTTTTGGATTTAGTTTTTCGACTTAAATTTTGATGCTTATTTTTAAAGTTAGCAGAAATATACTCGAACATATTGCATGCTCGAACATACAACAGAGTCGCCATCGAACTTTATTTATTCCATAAGGAAAGGGAAAACATTGATAAAACTCAGGGGAAAGAGATATAATGGGTAAGGAAGTCGATTATGCAATGGGAATGTATTAGCACCTAAAACATCCACGGTACTCCATGGGAACCATTTTGATTGTTCTTGCTCGAATAGGTGTTATATCTAAAGATTACTCGCAAAAGAATGAGAAAATGAGAGAAATAGATAAAGTGTTCTGTAAGGATTGGGGCCCTCGTGCCTACGTATTCTCATAGTGCAATGAGGAATTCAGAGCTCCGTAGTTCAAAGAACTAGAGGCGTGGGATAAAAAGAATTGTGATCAAAGTATGGTTTGAACCAAAGAATGGTGTTTTGAACTCCAACAAGGGTGAAAAGATGAACCCAAGGGTAAGGTGGTTATTACCAGTACGTGGGCTAGTAAGACCGTTACTATAGGGTAAAGCCAAAAAGAAGAACAAATAGATGTTCGGGCATAGTCCCAAACATATCTTGGTTCACAAGGTGACACAGGAAGGAGCACAAAGAGGTAGTGTATTTGGCTCAAAGATAACTGGTATATCACATGGAGTGAAGGAAGGTTGAATATCAAGGTTTCATGGAAATGAACGGAATGAAGTGACCAAAGTCACAAAATTGAATAATTGTTGATAAGTGACTAAAGAGGTATTATTTGAAATTGAAAGGTGAAAGTGTATTGGAATCTGTAAGACCCTAATTTTGACCATAAGATCCCTTATGGCATCATGTTATTGCACAAGTGCATTGCCTCAAGGATCATAACATGTTTGGCTCCTTAACCCTAGGGGTGAGACTTGTTTGAGTGTTTTGAGACCACCAAGCATGCTTGTATTGTATATTATTGCTTTTCTTATTTTGATTACTAACCAAAAGCACAAAAATATGTCACTAACTCTTTTTGTTTTGAAGCTCAAGTGATCATGTGCTCCACAATGCTCCTAGGAGGCTCCTAAGCCCAATGCAATGGCTAGATGAAGATTAGAAAAAGCATGACAATGGTCCACCAAGCTCCTAATCATCATATATATCTCCCAAGTATCTCAATTTTCCAATTTGATCAAGATAACCCAAAGGGCTTGAAGATTGTTTCCCAAGGAAACCCTAATTTCACTGTGCTTTGACCGTGCCTTGCCCATGAAGCAATCTCAACCTCTGATCAAATTTAATTAAGGGAAGTTATTTCATTCATCATTTTATGCATATGTTACCCTATTTGAGGCCCCTCAATCATTCATTCATCAAGATTGGAAGTTTGGCCTTGAAAAGTTGACCAGTCAAGTCATCTGACTAAGCTGAGCACCAATGAGATATAAAGTTTGATGTGTTTGTCAAATGAAGTTGACCCCAAGCGAAAAAATGTTCCTAAGAACTATATGAATAACTTTCATGTTCATCAAAAATCCATTTGAAGCTTGGAAGGTCATCATTCATTTCAAAACATTATAGGTCATTTTGACTGAAACCCTAATTTTAGGTCAACTTACCAAGGGCATAACTTCCTTAATTTTTATGATTTTGAGGTGAGACTAAATGCATTGTAAATATTGAGATGTCTAATTCAAATTTTATGTTGGACAAAATTTCACAATCATAAAATAAAAACATGTGATAATGCAAAACATTATAGGTCATCTTGGACCTAATTCATTGAATTTGAAAAAGTACCCAACTTCAAATGCCCATAACTTTGTCATAGAAAATCCAAATGATGCAAAATTTGATTCTAGATTGACTATATTAATATATATAACTTGGATGTTGGAGATGTTTCCATTTGAAGCTTGCATCATGAAAAGAGAGGGGTTTGATTAAGCTTTCTTTTGGTGAAATTTTTCAAAGTGATTTGAATATGTTTTGTACTTGAATTTTCCAAGCCAGTTTTGATCAATTTCTGAATTCCAAATGATTTTTTGCCCAACATGACTTTTGTTCCTCATTTCAAGGGCTTTCCAACCACTACTCAGAATAGTCCATGGGGTTTACCATTGGTGAGTTTCGAATTCATTTCCATTTATGTGCATTTTGGTATTTTATGATGAAACTTGAAATGCAAGCTATTTCATTCCAATGTGCATGTCCAAATGCATTTCATGTGAACTCAGCAAGTTGTTTTAGCCATCATTGGGCCTTCCACACGCCTGCACAGGTCCATGCAATTCAAATTCCATTTGCCATGCACATGAACAAAGCATGATCAACTGATGCATTCAGTTATAAATAGAGGCTTCCTCTCATTCATTTGCTAACCTTTTGGAGATCCCAAGTGCTGCAGAAGTGAAACCATAGCCATTATCAAAGGAATTAATCACTTTTCTTCAATTTTTCGAGCTTGAAATTCAGCATCATTAGCTGAGTTTTAAAGCCAAATTCCTTAGCCTATCACTTCCATTACACTCAAGGATCAAGAAGGAGCAAGGATCTTGGAGAATTCGTGGCCAGAAGTTCATCCATTTGAAGGTATCCATTCAAACTTTTTGGATCTGAATCTCCTAATTCAATGTAGTATCCTTGTGTTTTTGTGGTTTTCTGAAGTCCTCATACTTGAGGCAAGCCATTGGTGCTTTCAATTCTTCATTTCATGAGCAATCAGTATGAAAACCATGATTTTCTCCTTCACATTTCTCTCAATATAGGAAGAGTGAGGGAGATTCAATGGTACAATGATGATCTCCATCACACGAGCTTCATTTCCATGTCCTTGTTTTCCATTTTCATTAAAATTTATTTCTCTGCAACTGGTGGCCAGAAGTTGTTGTTTCGCTGGAGAAGATGGTGGTTTCCACCACCACCACCATGTGTATCACTTCCTGGCCGTTGGATCACCTATTCACGATCTAATCTCACATGTCCGTTTAAATTACTTCATTTAATGCTTTGTGTAGTGCGTTTGACTCATGTGCATCGTGTTTCCTCAGAGATAAGCCATCCATTGATGCCACATCAATTAATGAAATGCATCATGTGGCGCTGCTTTTTTTCATTTATTTTATTTTTCTTTTTATTTTCTGTTAATTCATTTCATTTTCAAAAATTTATTAAAAATTCATTTGAAGTCAGAAAAATATGTGACCAATTTCAAAAATTTTCTTGAAAAATCTAGTTTCATATTATGATTTTTAATTATTTGTGTGACTCCATTTGATATTTTTTATGAATTACTTGTTTTTTAATGCTTTTAATTCATTTTTAAATACTTTCTAACTTTTAAAAAATCCAAAAATATTTTCATAGCATCTATGGATCATGATAAGTCAATGAAAAATAGTCTCAATAACTTCTTGATTGTTTTGAGATTATTTGAGATTTTAATTCATATTATGCTATTTTTTAATTTTTTTTAAATACTTTCTGATTTCAAAAATTTGTGAGAAAATTAGTCAAAGCTTGTTTGACTATGTTGAACCTATGAGAATTTAATTGGACTTTTTGAAGTTGATTTGAATTGAATTTGAGGTTCAACCTTATTTGTTTATTTTTATTTGCATTTTATTTTAATTCAAAAAAAAATTCCAAAAAATATTGTTGACTTCTTGACTTGTTATCTCCATTTCTCTTCTGTTTGGTGTTGATTGATGTTGATTCACATTTGATCAATTGGATTTAATTGTTGTCTTCTTTTCCTATCCCTTTCATCTTCATCGCTATCTTTCCATCAATGGCCAATGAGTTAAAGTCTTGAAGTTGCTCTTGACAAATGAGAAGTTTAACCTTCTTTGATCCAAACCAAACTCAACTTGATCCATGATCAAGTGAGTTATTTTGTGTCCAAGATAGGTTGCTTCTTGGTCAAGCAAATAACTAAAGTCAATATAACGCCCTTCCCCTTTTGTTTGGCATGGCAAGTTTATGGAGCTTGGCTTACTAGTCATGATCTCTAACTTGTGTTCTTTGCCTATATTCTTATTGACCGGCCTCAGATAGGTGTAACTACTAGATTAGTCCACTTACGATTGCTTAACATAGCGCTACATTGTCTTATGACAAGCTAACATAACCTCACTAACTACTAACTTTAATTTGTGAATTTAATTTCTTGCCATTTATTTTTAATGTCATTTATTTCTTGCTCATTATTCATTTTGATTTTCACTTTGCTCACTTGAGCACATATTTTATGTTTATGTCATTTTTTCTTTTGCTCATTTGAGCCCATTATTGTGTATATATATTGCTATTTTGTGTTGCTTTGTGTTTGTTTTGTGTGGACCAAATGCAAAAAGGAGAAAGGACTTAGAATTAGGACTTACCCATGCTTAAAGGAGTTCAAGAGCAACTAGGCATCATGCCTTTAGAATGCAAAAAATTTGTTGAAGAGCAACTAGGCCTCATGCCTTTAGAATGCTAAAACTCAAAGTTGACTTCAAAGGACTTCTCCTCCAAACTTATTCTTTTGTCCATTCCCTTTATTGTGGTGTGGACTTTTTGATATTTGCTTTTGTGTGATAGGGATCCCATCTTAAGATTGTGAAAAGAGGACCATTGTCATGAGTAGCCAAGTTAAGAGACAAGCCAAATGAAGATCTTAGGAGCTTGAATTCAATTGTTGGTTGCTTGTTTGTGTGCTAAGTCCAAAGGAAAGGAGCATCTTGAGTCATCTATATGACTTCGAGAAAAGGAACTCCAAGGGTTTATCTTTCCTCTCTTATCTTTGTTTGCTTTAGGAATAACCCTTCTCTTCTTCTCCCCACTCTAACCAAGCCAAAATCATTTTTAAACTTTGACTTTGTTTCAAATTAGAAACCTAGGCCTTATGCCTTTGACTTTTCAAAACCATTTTCATGAATACTCATTGTAAATAAACTTTAATTCAACTTTGACTCCATTTTGTAAATAAATCTAATTTGTAAATACAATCCATTTCAAGTTGTTTTGTGGTTCCAATGGCCACTTGTTAAATCTTTTTCAAAACATTAGTCATAGGTTTGAGTTATCATAGTGGTTGATGTAAATCTCACCTCATCCTTAGTGTTGGATTGTAAGCCTTCCATGCTTATTATAGGGTTAACCCCTCACTTGAACGTTGAAGCCTTCCTCACATGGTGGATTGTTGGTTTAGGTTGAGTGTTCTCCCTTTGATAACAAAAGACCTTAAGGCTTTTGGATAAAATCAATTCACCAATCTTTGAAATTTTTACCCCGAACTACGAGGTTTTGATCCTCCTTTGTGATGGTACGTAGGCAATGGGTTCATCCATTCAAACAACAAAATTTGTAAATATAATCTATTCTCTTCTCATCCCTCCAATCTTTTGCACATATTTTTCACAAATACCAACCTACAACACATATTTGCAAAAAGGGTTCCCTTAGAGTACTAAGGATGTTTTGGGTGCGTAAAACCTTCCCATTTCATAACCAACCCCCTTACCTAGATCTCTGACATTTTTATTAGTTTTTTTATTTGAAAAACTTCTTACTTGGATTTTGTTCGCTTTATAGCCTTTCCTTTGGACAAATATGTATGAATTGCTTGATATATCAATTGCTTGTATGCTTGGTGGTTTCTTGTGAGATGAGTTCTATACCCGAACTCGAGTGCACTTATGATAAGAGAATGGCATAGTCTTGTTGACTTGTGTGGAGGTCTTATTGGGATCACTAATGTCACACGAGTAGTCGTGGTTAGGCATTACTCTTTCCAATAGGAGTCTTAGAATCCAATGACCTTAGATACCTAGCCCATCTTGGACTATTTTAAGATGTAGTGCGAAGGTCGTTCAAGTGTAAGACTTGATGCGATTGTTACGCGATACTACACTCATAAGAGTCTCTCTTGAGAATATTTTTGGAGGACGAGTAGACGTTGTATCCGATAATATCCGAAAGATAGGATGATGACTATGGGAACCTTTTAGAACATGATTGTCAGGTTTAACCATAGTACACTCCCGTTGGGTGGTTCCTAACCGAGACTCCATGCTCGTGACTTACAATAAACCCGTGATTCGCGGTCCATCCGTTCTAGTATATCCTCAATATCAATGGAACTTAGGTGTTGATAAGGTGTAAACCATAATCCACCAAAATGGATGATTGATATTGACGATGACTTGAGCCATCCCGTGACCTTTGTGTGGTGTGACTTGCTTGATCCTTGAGTGTGATTGTTGCATCCATGCATTCATGCATTCATCCGCATTCATGTCATCAACAATAAGATTTTACAAGGTACTTAAGAGGTTTATTTGAAAATTTTCAGACATGGATAAGCAAAGAAGGAATACGAAGAAGTACAGTTTCAGACAACCCGACTTGAGAGAGTTAAGATGTCTGACATCTTATGTATTAGAGCCTTGGAGTTCAAAGCTCGCCATGGGAAGCTTCTATCTATTCTCTCTACTAAGGTGGATGAAGATCTGGTGAGTGTGTCGGTGCAGTTCTACGATCCTCTGTATCGGTGCTTCACTTTTCCGGATTTCCAGCTTTTGCCTACATTGGAGGAGTATGCTTATCATGTGGGTATACCTATTCTTGACCAGTTGCCGTTCAATGGTTTGGAGAAGATTCTGTCTTCTCAAGAGATTGTTGACATGCTTCATGTGGAGGTATCTGACATTGTTGCCAATATGACTATCAAAGGTGGAATTCAAGGTCTCCCGTCTGATTTTCTGATTGCCAAAGCTACTTTGTTTGGGAAGGCCACGAGTAAGGAAGCTTTTGAGGCCATATTTGTACTTCTCATCTATGGGCTAGTGTTATTTCCTAACATCGACAACTTCGTGGATGCGAACGCTATTAGGATTTTCTCTTCTCTTAATCCCGTTCCGACTCTGTTGGGTGACACTTATTTCAATTTGCATATGAGGAATGCAAAGGGTGGTGGTTCCATTGTATGTTGTCTGCCTCTGTTGTACAAGTGGTTTATTTCGCACTTGCCTCAGACGCTTGCCTTCAAGGAAAACAAGGGATGTCTACGGTGGTCCACGAGGCTTATGTCTCTCACTAATGATGATATCTCTTGGTATAATCGTGTTTATGATGGCATTTAGATTATTGATTCTTATGGTGAGTTCTCCAATGTACCTCTTCTTGGTACATGTGGTGGAATTAACTACAACCCTGCTTTGGCTCGCCGTCAGCTTGGGTTCCCCTTAAAAGATAAACCTAACAACATTTTGTTGGAAGGCTTCTTCTTTCAAGAGGGTAAAGATCCCCAAAACTTGAAGGATAGGATGATCTGCGCCTGGCGCAAGGTTCATAGGAAAGGGAGGAATGAGCTTGGTCCGAAGAACTGTGTTGCTTTGGAGCCTTAAACCTCTTGGGTAAGGAAGAGAGCTCTCGAGTACCGCATGCCGTACAAGTATCCGAGACCTACCCCTATGATAATGGTTGGGCCTTCAACCCTCCCTAATCAAGGAGTAGAGGGGTTGAGAGAAGAAGAACATTCGCGTGCTTGGGTTCGTGAGTGTGAGGAGCTTCTTCAGCAGCTTAAAGATAAGGATGCAATGATAGAGTTTCTAGAGCATCAGGTTATTGATGAGCCCGATGATGTGGTTACTTCTCTCCTTCCACACTCGTCTAGGTTTTCGAAGAAGAGATATGATCAGCTCGCCAAGGAGAAGGCCGACATGGAAGCAGCTTATAAGAGAGAGGTGAAGAGGCTTCGTGCGACTTATCTTCCGATCTAGAAGGCTTTGGACGACTGCTTCCAGGGCTCCATAGGATGTTTATTCTCCTTTTCTCTTGTATTGTATTTGGTTACCGAGACTGTACTACTTTTTTGGTGTAAAAAGCTTCCAAATATTATATTGCTATGAGTATTCCATATATGTTCAATATTTTCAAGACATTTACAAATAGATCTTTATAAAGTTCCTCTGATAAAAAAAGAAATCATATGCACGAGCATTGCATGCATCATATGCATAAGTAGGTTTTTGGTTCCGAGCTCCTCGATACAGTGGTTTAACTCTTTGCTCTTCATTTATTTTGAAGACAAGGTGACGCACCGGTACAACACCCGAAGAAATCATCAGAAGATCATGGAACACCTCGGACAAGAGAACAGAGATCTGAAAGAGGAGATTGCCAGGTTGACCGCCATGATGGAGTCAGTTCTTGCCGCTCAGAGTCAAGCTTCTCCAACTCCTGCAACCCCTCCCGCGAGGACAGTTATTTTCCGAAGTGGTTACCTCAACAACTCCTGCTGCCACCGCCCACTTCGCTCCTCATATGCCTACTGGATTCCCTTGGGGAATACCACCTAATTTTGTGCGAGAGGGTTTCGCCCCCACTCTTGCTTCTATGCCGGCATCTAGCCCGGTCTTGTCTGTGCCACCTCCCATTGTGCACACTTTGCCACGTGTTGAAGACACCATCTATCACTCTGAGCCATCTGAAGGCCCAGACGTTTGTGAGAAGATGGATGAGATGAAGGACCAATTCCTTGAGCTGCGCAAGGAACTGAAGACGCTGAGAGGCAAAGATCTGTTTGGGAAGAGTGTTGCTGAACTGTACTTGGTGCCCAACGTGAAAATTCTAGTTAAATTCAAAGTGCCTGACTTTGAGAAGTACAAGGGAAATATGTGTCCACTCAGTCATCTTGTGATGTATGCTCGCAAGATGTCGACCCAGACAGATAATGATCAACTACTGATTCACTACTTTCAGGATAACCTGACAGGTGCTACGCTCCATTGGTATATGGGGCTAGAGAGTGCAAGTATCCGCACTTTCAATGATCTAGGAGAAGCTTTCGTGAAACAGTATAAATACAACATGGACATGGCTCCAGACAGAGACCAATTGAGGGCGATGTCCCAGAAGGATAAAGAAACCTTCAAGGAATATGCCTAGAGGTGGCGAGAATTGGGAGCTTAGATAGTGCCCCCCTTGGAGATGAAGGAGATGACAAAGATCTTTTTGAAGATTTTGAGCTCTTTCTACTATGAGCGCATCATTGCTAGTGCTCCCTCGGACTTTACCACAATGGTAAATATGGGGATGAGGCTAGAAAAGGGAGTCCGAGAAGGACGTCTGTCCCGTGAGGATAATTCGGCAAAGAAGTATGGAGGATTTTCCAGGAAGAAAGAAGGGGAGACTCATGTTGTTTCTTCCCATATTAAGAGAATTCCCTCTGTGAGGAGGAAGGAAGTGCGACCCATCGTCAACCAACACCAGGTGGCTCATATAGCACCTGCTTTCAGAGGAACTCAACAACCACAACAAAAACATCATCAACAACAACAGGCTTACCAGTCTCGCAACAATAACAACACCAACACCATCAACTATGAGAGGAAGAGGGTGACTTTTGACCCGATTCCTATGACCTATGTTGAATTGTATCCTTCCTTAATCGATAGGAAATTGATAACTCCACGAGACCCTCCTGCTGTGCCAGCCAATCCCCAATGGTGGTACAAGCCCAAACTTCACTGTGTGTATCATTCCGGTGCTCCTGGACATGACATGGAGAATTGTTTTCCTTTGAAGACCAAGGTGCAATACCTTGTAAGGAGTGGGATACTATTCTTCGAGGATGTAGGCCCAAATGTCAAGAAGAACCCATTACCCGAGCATGGGAAGGCAGTTGTCAATATGGTTAAGGGTTGCCCTGGAAAATATAAAGTCCTTTATGTGAATGACATAAGGCAGTCCTTGGTAGAGATGCATAGGCTGTTGTGTGAGCACAGTCATTATGAGCATGATCATGATAGGTGCCAGGTGTGCACTATTAATGAGAGAGGATGCCACAAAGTAAGAAGGGACATCCAAGAGATGCTAGACCAGGGGATGATCGAGATACTTCAGAATCGTAATGAGGACGAAGTTGATGTTATCACTCCAGTATTCAAGATTCCTGATCCTGTTGTCATTAAGTATGATGGCAGCAAGAAGAAGGTAGTGCCAACTCTTGTGATTAAGCCAGTGGGCCCTGTCCCGTATGTGTCAGATAGAGCGGTTCCATACCGTTATAATGCAGTTATGCTGGAAGATGGGAAGGAGGTGTCGTTGTCCTCAACCTTTGTTGTAAGCATTTCTGACGTTAGTGGAGTGACCCGTAGTGGTCGTGTTTTCTCGGCTCATCCGAAATCCCATGAAGATGTCGTGAAGAAAGATGTTGTCAGTCCTGCTGGTTCTGTGGGGACTTCTTCTTCAAATCATTTTGTTCCTGTTATGAAGGGTGTTGACCCTGTTGCTGTCAAATCTGCTAAGGCTCCTATCCTGGTTGGCCAGTCTGGCATATTGAAAGAGGATGGTGATGAGATGCTGAGGCTCATCAAGAGGAGTGAGTACAATTTTGTGGAGCAGTTGCTTCAAACTCCATCAAAGATATATGTCCTATCTTTGTTGATGAATTCAGAGCCATACCGCGAAGCATTGCAAAGGGTGTTGGACGTGGCATACGTGGATCACGATGTCACAATTGAACAGTTTGATGGCATTGTTGCAAATATAACTGTCTGCAACAATTTGAGCTTCTGTGATGATGATCTTCCCGAGGATGGAAAAGACCACAATTTGGCTTTACATATTTCTATGAACTGTAAAGACGATGCCATGTCCAATGTGTTGGTGGACACAGGGTCATCACTTAATGTATTGCCAAAGTCCACTCTTGCCAAACTTTCATATTATGGGCCTCCCATGAGGCAGAGTGGAGTGGTAGTAAAAGCTATTGATGGATAGCGCAAAACCGTGATCGGTGAATTAGACCTCCCGATCAAGATTGGACCTAGTGATTTCAAGATCACTTTCCAAGTCATGGATATACATCCGTCATACAGCTGTTTACTTGGTAGACCATGGATTCACGAGGCATGCGCCGTGACATCTACCCTACACCAAAAGTTGAAGTTCGTTAAGAATAAGAAGTTGGTGGTGATAGGGGGAGAGAAGGCTCTCTTGGTCAGCCATTTATCTTCCTTTTCCTACATTGATGTTGAGGATGAGGTTGGAACTCCGTTTCAAGCCTTATCTATTGCTGAGCCTTCTAGGAAAGGACTTTCTTCATTTGTCTCCTATAATGACGCGAAGTTGGCCATCGAGCATGGTGCAACTAATGGTTTGGGGAAAATGATAAAGTTGGAAGATAATAAGTCTCGGGCTGGTATAGGGTATTCTTCTAGTGTTTCTAATGATCTAGGGTTGTTTCAGAGTGGAGGTTTCATCCACACCATTGAAGATCAAGAAGCTGCTGCTGTCATTGAAGAAGATGAAGAGGAAGACCCTGGCAACTTTGTCATACCTGGAGGGATTTACAATAATTGGGTCGCTGTTGATGTTCTAACAGTTATCCATAAGTCAACGTAATGTGCTCATTTTGTTTAAAAACTCTTCTCCCATGCCAAAAGGAGAAGTGAAGACATTGTTGGCATAATTGATTAATACAATGATATTCATTCGATAATCGCATGTTAAATGTTTGTTTTTCAAATTATTTTTCATTTTTGCTTTTCACATGAAATTGGTGATCAACATAAAACCCTAAAAAGAGAATAAAATCAATTTTCCATCTGCATAATGATTTGCCTTGTTTGAATTCTGAAATCTCTTTTATACTCAAAATCATTATGCAGGTTGATCAAACCCATTGAACATAATGATCCAACACCATCTCCCAACTTTGAGTTCCCTGTATTTAAGGCAGAAGAAGATGATGTTGAAGAGATTCTTGATGAGATTACCCGTCTGCTTGAGTATGAAGAGAAGATCATTCAGCCGCATCTTGAGAATCTGGAAACAGTCAACCTAGGGTCTGAAGACCGCGTTCGTGAAGTAAAGATTGGGGCACTCCTTGAAGAATCTGTTAAGAAGGGGCTGATTGAGTTGCTACGAGAATATGTCGACATCTTTGCCTGGTCGTATGAAGACATGTCTGGTTTAGATACTGATATTGTGCAACATTTCTTGCCGTTGAAGCCTGAGTGTGTGCCTGTGAAGCAAAAGCTCAGAAGAACTCATCCTGATATGGCAGTGAAGATTAAAGAAGTTCATAAGCAAATTGATGCGGGGTTTCGGGTGGCTTCTACATATCCTCAATGGGTGGCCAATATCGTGCCTGTACCTAAGAAAGACGGAAAAGTCCGAATGTTTGTGGATTATCGTGACTTGAATAAAGCTAGTCCGGAAGATGATTTCCCTCTACCACACATTGATATGTTGGTAGACAATACGGCTAAGTTCAATATCTTTTCATTTATGGACGGATTTTCTGGTTATAATCAGATTAAAATGACACCCGAGGATATGGAGAAGACAACATTCATCACACCTTGGGGAACATTCTGTTATCGAGTGATGCCCTTCGGTTTGAAGAACGCCGGAGCCACGTATCAACGCGCTATGACTACCTTGTTTCATGACATGATGCACAAGGAGATCGAGGTGTATGTCGATGATATGATTCCAAAGTCGAAAACGGAAGTTGAACATGTAGAACACTTGCTGAAGCTTTTCGAGCGTTTTAGGAAGTATAAACTTTATTTGAATCTGAACAACTGTACATTTGGAGTCCGTTCCGGCATGTTATTGGGCTTTATTATCAGCGAGAGAGGTATTGAAGTTGATCCTGCCAAGGTCAAAGCAATACAAGAGATGCGTGCGCCCAAAACTGAGAAGTAAGTCCGAGGTTTTCTTGGTCGCTTGAATTACATTTCGAGATTTATATCCCATATGACTGCTACATGTGTGCCTATATTTAAGCTCCTCCAGAAAGATCAGCGTCATGATTGGATTGAGGATTGCCAAAAGGCCTTTGACAATATCAAAGAGTATTTGTCTGAGCCTCCGATTCTGTCTCCGCCTGTTGAAGGGAGACCGTTGATTATGTACTTGACTATGCTTGATGATTCCATGGGTTGTGTCCTTGGTCAGCAAGATGAAGCAGGAAAGAAAGAATATGCAATATACTACTTGAGTAAGAAGTTCACCAACTGCGAGTCTCGGTACTCAATGCTTCAGAAGACATGATGTGCTTTGGCCTGGGCTGCTAAGCATTTACGCCAGTATATGTTGAATCATATAACTTGGTTGATATCCAAAATGAATCCGATCAAGTATATCTTTGAGAAGCCTGCTTTAACTGGGAGAATTGCCCGTTGGCAGATGTTGTTATCTGAGTATGATATTGAGTATCGAGCTCAAAAAGCTATTAAAGGTAGTATCTTGGCTGACCATTTGGCACATCAACCAATTGAAGATTATCAGTCTGTGCAATATGACTTCCCTGATGAAGAGATTCTGTATTTGAATATGAAAGATTGTGATGAGCCTACGCTCGATGAAGGCCCAGAGCCTGGTTCCCGTTGGGATATGGTGTTCGATGGCACTGTCAATCAGTATGGAAATGGTATTGGGGCAGTGATTATTACTCCTTAAGGCACACATTTTTCTTTTACAGCAAGGCTAACTTTCAAATGCACGAATAATATGGTGGAGTATGAGGCCTGTATTATGGGTTTGGAAGAATGTATTGATCTTAGGATCAAACATCTTGACGTCTATGGCGATTCGGCCCTGGTTGTTAATTAGATTAAGGGAGAATGGGAGACGAATCAGCCTGGCCTCATTCCATATAGAGATTATGCGAGGAGAATTTCAACTTTTTTTACTAAAGTTGACTTTCATCATATTCCTCGAGATGAGAATCAGATGGCGGATCCTCTCGCTACGCTTGCTTCAATGATTGCTGTTAATTATTGGAATGAATTCCCAAATATTACCGTGATGCGCTTGGATAGACCAGCTCATGTGCTTGCAGTGGAGGAAGTAAAAGATGATAAGTCGTGGTATTATGATATCAAGTGTTTTCTCCAAAGTCATACTTACCCGCCTGGGGCATCTGTTAAAGACAAGAAGACTTTCAGGAGGTTATCTGGCAGCTTCTACCTTAATGGTAATGTGCTTTACAAGAGGAATTTTGACATGGTTCTGCTCAGATGCATGGATAGACACGAACCAGACCTGTTGATGACTGAAGTCCATGAGGGTTCATTTGGTACTCATTCCAATGGACATGCCATGGCGAAGAAGATGTTGAGAGCAAGCTACTATTGGCTGACAATGGAGCCTGACTGCTGCAAGTTTGTGAAGAAATGCCACAAGTGTCAGATTTATGCGGATAAGATTCATATTCCCCCAACACTTCTGAATTTTATTTCTTCACCATGGCCTTTCTCCATGTGGGGAATTGACATGATTGGCATGATTGATCCCAAGGCGTCAAATGGTCACCGTTTTATTCTCGTAGCCATTGACTATTTCACTAAGTGGGTTGAAGCGGCGTCATATGCAAATGTGACCAGGAAAGTGGTTGTAAGGTTTATCAAGAATAAACTCATATGCCGATATGGTGAGCCAGACAAGATCATTACTGATAATGGATCTAACTTGAACAATAAGATGATGAAGGAGTTATGTAGTGAGTTCAAGATTACACATCATAATTCTTCTCCCTATAGACCCAAGATGAATGGGGCTGTTGAAGTTGCTAACAAGAACATCAAGAAGATTACCCAGGAGATGGTTGTTACGTGTATAGATTGGCATGAGATGCTGCCATTTGCTTTGCATGTCTATCGTACATTCGTACGCACTTCAACAAGCGCAACCCCTTTTTTCCCTTGTATATGGTATGGAGGTTGTGCTCCCCGTAGAGGTCGAGATCCCGTCAATGAGAGTCCTGATGGAAGCCAAGTTGACTGAGGATGAATGGGTTCAGAGTCGTTATGACCAGTTGAATTTGATTGAAGAGAAGAGGTTAACTTCCATGTGCCATGGTCAGTTATATCAGCAAAGGATGAAGAAATCCTTTGATAAGAAGGTCAAGCCTCGTGTGTTCCGAGAAGGTGACCTTGTACTGAAGAAAGTCTTGTCTTTCGCGCCCGATTCTAGGGGCAAGTGGACTCCAAACTATGAAGGTCCATATGTTGTTAAGAGAGCCTTTTCAGGCGGTGCTCTGTTGCTCACAACTATGGATGAGGAGGAGTTCACTCGTCCTGTGTATTCAGATGCAGTCAAGAAATACTTCGCCTAAAAATAAAAATAGAATAGCTTGCTAAGTTGAAAACCCGAAAGAGCGGCTTAGGCAAAAATGAGCGTCTCGGTGGATTGAAAACCCGAAAGGGCGATCCAGGAAAAATTTAGAGACATGAAAAAAAATGAATATGTATATCCCGCTAGATTGAGTACCTCACCCTGGGGCAATCTAGGCAAAAGTTAGGGGTTTGGCAAGTAACTGCATCCCGACAAGACTTTGATCTACAACTGTCGTCTATCGAAGATTCTCGCTCAGTCATCGTCAACTGAAGTTTCGAATACAATGGATTCAGAGTTGGTGGAGAAATGGTCATTATGTTCAATGTAGCCCTTTTTCCATGTATATCACCAATTTCAAACTTGTAAGGATCCATAGAGTCTCGCCATTTGCGAACTACCATTCTCTTAAATAAATTTGAGCCTTTATCCAATTCTTTGCGCTCTTATTTGTTTCTGTTTAACAAATGTGTGCATGTTTTAATTGATGAATATCATTGTTTTAAATAAATAAATTTTTCATGAATAAACTGTTTTAAAACAAAATGAACATTCACAATGACTGAAAGGATAAGTGGAATGTCCTCAGTGATTTCCCAAGGATAGTATGATCACCAAAAGGTAAGGCATTTGTTCATATTCTGACATTCTTATTTCCTCTTCATCGGTATTCAAGATGTCTCCCCCAGCGAGCGCAGAAAGAATGATACATCATCAGCTTCCCAGAGAGTCTGCGCTAGCATTTGTGTTTTATCAATTATATGGTTGTCATCCCTTGAGTGGACTGACCTAAAATCCCTTATAGATTGGTAAATGTTGATATGCTTTCCTTTTATCACTATCCTGACCGTCTACTCACGAGGAATGTTGTCCTTCCCAGCATGAGTAAGAATCTCCAGGGGAGTAAGCATGTGATAATTTTTTCCCCAGTGAAGTCACCAGTTGATGGAGGGCTTATTTCCCTTTTCATTTAATTTTGAAAAGAAGTATCTCCAGTATGTCGCTTGTGGATGAAGGATTCATTTCCAATTTCTCCAGTTAGGGTAGTTCCCTCGAGAGCATTTGCAGCTTGTCCCTAGTGGGGTTGCCAGATCAGAGTTTGATGTTTGTATCTCCTCTGAGTCTGAAGATTTCTTCTAGCATTGAGAGCTGGTGGTGAAGGTTTATTTTCTTCCCCAGTGGAGCAAAATGCTATTTTTCTCCTTTGTAGAGTTTCCTCTCCAGCAGGTAGAAGGGAGTGTTTTGATTGATGTATATCTGATTAGTGGTTGTTCCCCATGGAGTTTCACATCATTTCTTAATAAGATTCCCCAATAGAGTTTCTTATTCGGTGGATCTTATTGTTATGTAACCACCTGCTCCCAAGAGAGTTGATGGAAACTCTCCGGCAGACCTTCTGCATCTTCCTTATGACATGATCGTTTTCCCCTGGAAGATTTCTCCTGTGCAGAGTGTTACCTCTTGCAATTGGAAGCTTTGACTTTGCCTATTCCCAATTGTGGTTAAAGTCTTCCCTTGTTTATTCTTATTCCAGAAATGATCCCCATCGGATGTTGAGTTCTCTGTTCGACTCATCTTCTTTCGCTGCTCCTGAATACATCTTCTTTGTATCCTTAGCGAGTGTAGCTTTGGGATAGGGTTTGATATCCCCGATGATTTATTTTCATCCTTCTCGGGTTGTTCTCAAGATGAGTTCTCCAGTAGGCTTCGCCCTTCTTGTCGAGATGCTTGTCGAGTGTTTGTCCGTGATTCTCGGACTTGCTTGTGTTAGATATGTCTATTTGTTAGCATTAATCATACACAAATCATGCATATACACGCATAATCATAGCATTTAGATATTCATAATGCATTCTTTGCCATATATCTTTGCTTGTTATCTCCTGCTATTTGTGAAATGTTCTTCTCCAAGCAGATGTTTGTGTCTCACCTCTCCATATAGAGTCATCCCCATAGGCAGAAAGTGTTTATCTTTCCTTCTTCCTTCCCCACTAAGTTATGTCCTCGTGGATGATTATTGTTTCAGTTTCCTCCTCAGTTGCATATCGGGATGGAATTACTCCCCTGAGTTATATCCTCATCGGGTTGAGTCTTGTTTGATTGTGTCTTTCTAGTTTGTTCCTAGATTGATTCCTTTCTTGTTATCCTCTACAGTTCATTGTGGTTCAGTTTGTTCAATTTCTCAGTAACCAGTAATTGTTCATCCCTTCCCTAGCGGATTTTCTGTGGCCTTCTACCTAGTAACCCATAGTTGTAAGTCCTATTTCTGTGGGTTTCTACCCAATAACCGGTAGATGTAATCCCCTCTTTGTTGGTTATCTTTACCCAGTAAGCGGTATTGATATTCCTTCATTTTGAGTATACCACCCAGTAACCGGTGATATATCTCTTGGATAATTGCTTGTGTCAGGCAATGTATCCCTAGCGAGTCATCTTTCATTTACCATTGTGTAACACCTCAAATTTGCACCTCCCATTTGTACATTCATTTCAGTTTTAGGTCATTAGCATTGCATTTAACATTGCATAGTACCTTGCATTTCATCAGTCAAAATTGGTATCAAGGAGTTTCATCTGTGCAAGAGAACAAGGGTTTTTCCATGAGATAAAGGCCATATGGTTGTTCTAGAGAGTTCATATGAATCAAGGTTCATTTTGATGCAATTTGGCCAAGTGTTGAAGGCTCAAAGTCATCAGTTCTTGTCCAAGTCATCTGAGGCCCATGAAAGTCAACTGCAAGTCAACTGAGGGCTAGGAGATGGAGAAATGGTTTGAGACACCTCATTCATGTCCCAAAGAAGGTTATTCAACATGTCAAACATCTACCTTGAAGATTTTGAAGCCAGATCAAAAGTTTCCAAAAATGGAAAATGACCTGTGATTTGAAAGTTTCCAAAAATGGCAAGTTTTAGACCAACTTCAACTCAACTTTCCAACATCAAAGAAGATTCAAATGAAATGTTTTCCAACATAAAAGTTGAAGATCTTTCTCTCCAATTTCCAAAAAGTCCAAGATCATGGATTTATGATGTGTGGTTGAGAAGTTATGATCAAGTCTTGACAAAGGGTGCATGGAACTTCAAATGGCCATAACTTTTGGTTCATAACTCCAATTTTGGTGGTTCTTTTTGCATTTTGTTCCTCATGACATGCACTTTCCAAATGTCTCATTACATGGCATGAAATTCCTTTGCATGATCATATGCTCATGCATGATATTTTTGAAGGGAAAGTTATCAAAATCAATTTGGGTGATCATATGCATGAAATACCAATTCCAAAGTGTGCATGGGCCTTTTTTGAGTGGATTTGGGCCAGCATGGTTCACTGTTCACGCATGCATCTCATGCATGAGGTGAAAACACAAATTTGTGCACACACCTTGTAACTTGTTAATCCCAATTAGTTTTGGCTTAAGCATGATTTCAGATTCATTAACAAGGCATATATAATCATAATCACAACTGCATTGATCATTAACAACACTTTCAGATCTAGATCTTGGAATTGATCAAATTTTTCTCTCAAAAAGAACTTCCGATTTTCTCACACAAAGACCATTTCTCTTGTTAAATTCATGATGATGAAGTGTTTCTGAGGAAGATTGAACGTGAATTTGGAGGAGTTCGTGCCATACTCAACCATACATGAAGCTTGAAGCATCAATGGAATTTTCAAATTCAACTGGATTCACACGTGTTTGAGCTTCAATCTCTCCGTCAATCATCTCAACAAGCATTGTA
The DNA here is from genome assembly GCF_024323335.1 of Lathyrus oleraceus. Lineage (NCBI taxonomy): Eukaryota > Viridiplantae > Streptophyta > Magnoliopsida > Fabales > Fabaceae > Lathyrus > Lathyrus oleraceus. The sequence goes on from NC_066585.1 coordinate 74,855,958, forward strand.
GATGAGCTTTGGACCATTGCTGAGCCTTGTAGCACGCGTTTCCAACTTGTTGTTCTTCAAGAGGTCAAGTTTCGATCTCACTTATTCTCAAATTCATTGTTATATTTGTGTAGATCTTGTGTTGGTGATCATTCTGGTAGAAAAATCAATTGAAATGGTGCATTATTCATGAAGATATGTGTGTTTGAAATTTGAATGTCCATTTTTATTTTCTTCGATCTGAACAATATATGATGTTTTAGCATAATTTGTTGGTTGATCTTTGTTCGCCATAGCATAAGCTTTGATTTGATGTGCTTGTTGTTGATTTCTGGAAAATCTGGAAATGTGTTCTTGAAGTTCATCGTCTTCATCATGAAGAAGATGAAGATCATCTTTAGCTACGAATCCGCTACGAAATCTTCATGTTTAGCTACGATTTCTGGAAATTCTGGGCGCGTTAGGGCTTTACAGGGAAACGATGTCGTTTTATGCTTGGGCGCGCGTTTTGAATCTGGACCAGGTTCGAGTCCCAGCGAGCGCGTTTATTCAAATTGCTTCACATTTTCACATTTTCCCTCCATTTCCATATGCCTTGATCATTTTTAACTTCAAATTTTATGCCAACTTCATAAAATCATAGTAAATTGAAAAATCATCCAATTCAATCCCAATTTTTTGCAAAATGCTCCTTGTTTTGTCTAGTTTTTTATGATCATGAATTGGAAAGTTGTGCATGGCTGAAAAATTAATTTGCTCTAGGATGATTGAACACATGTACATTTATGACCTTGCTTTGTTCAAACTATCATGAAATGCTTGTTTTTAATCCAATGAACTTGAAATTTTACATGCTGATTCTAGACACATTGCTGGATGTTTTAGGCTTGGTTTGGTATTTTTCTCATATACCATTTCTGTTTTATGCTTGTGTTTGCATGGTGTGACAATTTGTGTCACACCTTTGGTTGTTCAACTTGTGCAATTTGATTTCCATGCCAAATGACCTCTAATGCTTTTGATTTTTTGTATGGTGGATGTTTTGGATGTGTTGAATGTTCATGAATTTTTCCCGATATATTTGAATCATTTCTATTTTGATTGGGAATTTTCATTCTTAATGTTCAAATGTGTGCCTTGAATTGGTCATTGACTTCTCTTGCCTATTACATGAACTTGCATGATGATTTTGCTTTGGTCCTTTTTAGGAATTGTTCTTGATTGGTTAAATATGATTCATGTTGAGTTTGAGCTTCTGTTTTGGATTTTTTATTCCCTTTTGACCCTATGCTTTGACCTAGTGGTTTGTTACTTACCATTTGAGTTGTGATTTCAGGTTCAAGTGTGCATCTCCATGATTGATGTTGCTCCTTCATTTGAGCTTGATTATTGGTTGTTGTTAGCTAACACTTGCTTGTTTTGTACGCTTTGAGGATAATTCACTTGTGTTTATGGCTCATGTGATGCATGTTGGGTTGTCTGTTTGATATTGACTGTTGTTGACTGTTGTCTGGATTTTGTACTGATTGGTTTAGTTGTTTCCACAGGTACCTAAGTTGCTTTAAGTTCATTTGAACTTTGCTTTGCTTTTGCTTGTGGTTGGAATACCACTGAGGTATAATTCCTTAATCTTCATGTAGTCTGGAAGAACTACTATTATTGGTAGGCACCTGTCTGAAGCCCTCCTTAAGAGGCAATGCTTGTGTTTGTTTAATTTTATGCCAAGCAGGTAAAGTCCTCTTAAGAGGCAATTGGTAGATAAAAGGGATGTGCAATCCATCCCCTGCTATTCAGTTGTGTCACTCACTTTGCTCACACCATGTGTTGATGCATTGTGAATAAAAACCCTAAATCTTGTCCATAGAGTCAGTCATTTGTGGAGAAGAGTTCCTTCATTCTGAACTCCCACACTTTCTATTTGATTCAAGCTCTCCCAGGCTAGGGATAAGAGCTATGAGGAACAACCCTCATCTCCATTTCATCTGCTTCACCCTAACTCTCAATGTTAGGGTTAAGAGCTAACAACACCCTTTTCCAGTTGGCTTGTTTGTCGAGGTTGATATGACCCCTTGACTAAAGCCCAACCTTGATGTTTAAGCCCCTTGTTGGTGTGTTTACTTAATGCTGTATGTATTTGTGTGGTGTGATTGTATCCCCTAGGTTTGCTAGACTCCGCATAGTTTCGTTTGCATGACAATTAAGGTAGCACGGTTCCTTCGTCTAGGACTTCCTTTCTTGCGTGAGCTTTCCCAAAACACAAACAAACATTATGCCCTCTTAAGGATACGTTAACTCCTTCTACTATAGGCGAGTAAGTCTCTAAAGGTCGAGCATCCGGTAGATTGCGTAGTGACGTTTTCCACTTAAAAAACACAAACCAACAAGAATAGTTTAGCCGAACTACGGAAACTCTGATTCTCATGTCCAGATGAGATACGTAGGCACGAGATGCGATGTCTTGTCGAGTTTGACTAACAACTAACACTAATTCTTTTCTCTCGCCCTCGTTGCGATCAAGACCTTCCCTTTCTCTTGCCTTAGTTGCAATCGAGACCCTTCTGTCTGTGTTTGTCTGCTCGGAGTCTGACGTAAGTCCAGCGATTGGCAGTCGGTTTCCTGTGTGTGTTTGTCTGCATGGAGTCTGGTGTAAGTCCAGCGATTGGCAGCCGGTTTCCTGCGTGTGTTTGTCTGTTGGAGTCTGACATAAGTCCAGCAATTGGCAGTTGGTTTCCTGTGTCTTGTTTGTTTGTTGGAGTCTGACATAAGTCCAGCGATTGGTAGTTGGTTTCCTGTGTGGGTGTGTGTCTGTTGGTTCGGAGTCTGATGTAAGTCCAGCGATTGGCATTCGGTTTCCATGTTTGCCTGTTTGTGTGGAGTCTGACGTAAGTCCAGCAATTGGCAGTCGGTTTCCTGTTTGTGTTGTTTGGCGTGCGTTAGCCGAGCTACGAGTGCTCTGATTCTTCTCCAGTCAGAGAAGATACGTATGCATAGGATGCGACATCCTAGCGAGCACGTTTCCCCTGTCCCGAACTACGTCGACTCTGATGTCTGTGTCTGACAGACTACGTAGGCCCGGGATGCGATATCCTGCCGAGTCCCGTTTTTTCCGTCTTTCTATATTTGTTTCCAGCTTGTGTGCAGTGTTTGAGCAGTCTCTAGCAACCTTTCTTCTATTCTTTCTGAGCGTGGATCCCGTCGAGTACGACAGATGCGTAGGGGTGCTAATACCTTCCCTTCGCATAACCGAATCCTGATCCCATCAATCTCTGGTCGCGAGACCATGTCTTTTCCAGGTTTACTTCGAGCGTTTCCTTTCCCTCTTTGGGATAAATAACGCATGGTGGCGGCTCTGTTGTTTCGTTTTCCCGCCGATTTTTTGCGTAATGCGACACATTGTTTGGTAATGATTGTTTCTCCTTCTAATTGGTCATCATTTTATACCCAGTAACCGGTATCCCGATGTCCTTTCTTTTCGGTCGATTTATCCTTTATTAACCCAGTAACCGGTTGTGGATAATCTTTCATGCGAGTATGTTACCTATGTTTTACCCATATAACGGTAGTAGATAATATATCTCATGCGCTCTTCAGTTGAAGTCTTTTTTCTTCCCTAGTCGAGTAAGATTCGTTTTCCCTTGTGGAAACGAATGTCCATCGTGTAAGACGAGTTTGCTTTTTCAGCCCTCCTTTCGGATGATGAGTGTCTTGGATATGTTCCCAATTCTCGCCTGGTTGGTCACCTATTATATACCCAGTAACCGGTATCCCTGGTGTTCCTTCCTTCTTCTCCCTATTATGACTTTTTATCCCCTATGGAGTCAGATTTTCCTGAATTGAGATGTGCCTTTTGGGTCCTCCTCAGATGTTTTGGATGATTGATATCTCTCACCCTTATACCGGTCTTAGATATTCTTTCTCCCTGAGCGTGTTATTCTCTCACCCAGTAACCGATGTTTTGATAACATGTCTCTCTTTGAGTTTATTACCCAGTAACCGGTAATATCTCATTGTTTCTTCCTCAGCTGAGTCCTTTGTGGACATCCCCGTTTGAGTCCTAATTTTTTATCCGATGTATCATTTGTGGATATTTTTGATGTATTGACATATTCCCCAATACATGCATCTTTGCGTCAGCTCGAGTCGTTCCATTAATTTATTTTCGGGGAATCCCTTCGTGTCTCCCAACAAGTTCAAGTCGTGACCTGCTCACACATTTTTACCCTTATTCCCCTCAGAGTCTCTGTCTCCCTAGTGAGTGTGTTACTCCTATGGATTTTAAGCTTCTCCCGATTTCTTTTCCTTTGTGGCAATTATTCACCATGAAGATTTTATTTTGCATGCATACATTTGCATCATGAGGTCTCTTAGGGACCAAAATTCGTCTCTTTGTTATTATTTAAGCTCATTCTATCTCGTCGAGACAAAGATTTTAACCTTCATATCTCCGGCTAGGACGACCTTAAATAGGGGCATCTGTAAGACCCTAAGATCCCTCATGGCATCATGTTATAGCACAAGTGCATTGCCTCGAGGATCATAGCATGATTGGCTCCTTAACCCTAGGGGTGGGACTTGTTTGAGTGTTTTGAGACCACCAAGCATGCTTATATTGTATATTATTTCTTTTCTTATTTTGATTACTAACCAAAAGCACAAAAATATGTCACTAACTCTTTTTGTTTTGAAGCTCAAGTGATCATGTGCTCCACAATGCTCCTAGGAGGCTCCTAAGCCCAATGCAATGGCTAGATGAAGATGAGAAAAAGCATGACAATGGTCCACCAAGCTCCTAATCATCATATATGTCTCCCAAGTATCTCAATTTTCCAATTTGATCAATATAACCCAAAGGGCTTGAAGATTGTTTCCCAAGGAAACCCTAATTTCACTATGCTTCGACTGTGCCTTGCCCATGAAGCAATCTCAACGTATGATCAAATTTAGTCAAGGGAAGTTCTTTAATTCATCATTTTATGCATATGTGAGCCTATTTTAGTCCCCTAAATCATTCATTCATCAAGATTGGAAGTTTGGCCTTGAAAAGTTGACCAGTCAAGTCATCTGACTAAGCTGAGCATCAATGAGATATAACTTTTTATGTGTTTGTCAAATGAATATGACTATAAGAGAAAAAATGTTTCTAAGAACCACATAAACAACTTTCATGTTCATCAAAAATCCATTTAAATCTTAGAAGGTCATCATTAATTTCAAAACATTATAGGTCATTTTGACTAAAACCCTAATTTTAGGTCAACTTACCAAGGGCATAACTTCCTTAATTTTTATGATTTTGAGGTGAGACTAAATGAATTGTAAATCTTGAGATGTCTACTTAAAATGTTATGTTGGACAAAATTTCATAATCATAAAATAAATACATGTGATAATGCAAAACATTATAGGTCATCTTGGACCTAATTCATTGAATTTGAAAAAGTACCCAACTTCAAATGCCCATAACTTTGTTATAGAAAATCCAAATGATGTAAAATTTTATTCTATGTTGACTATCTTGAAAAGATCTAAAACTTGTATGTTGTAGATGTTTCCATTTGAAGCTTGCATCATGAAAACAAAGGGGTTTGATTAAGCTTTCTTTTGGTGAAATTTTTCAAAGTGATTTGAATATGTTTTGTACTTGAATTTTCCAAGCCAATTTTGATCAATTTCCAAATGCCAAATGATTTTTTTCCCTAATATGACTTTTGTTCCTCATTTCAAGGGCTTTCCAACCATTACTCACAATAGTCCATGGGGGTTTACCATTGGAGACTTTCGAATTCATTTCCATTTATGTGCATTTTGGTATTTTTTGATGAAACTTGAAATGCAAGCTATTTCATTCCAATGTGCACGTCCAAATGCATTACATGTGAACTCAGAAAGTTGTTTCAGCCATCATTGGGCCTTCCACACGCCTGCACAGGCCCATGCAATTCAAATTCCATTTCCCATGCACATGAACAAAGCATGATCAGCTGATGCATTCAGTTATAAATAGAGGCTTCCTCTCATTCATTTGCTAACCTTTTGGAGATCCTAAGTGCTGCAGAAGTGAAACCATAGCCATTACCAAAGGAATTAATCACTTTTCTTTAATTTTTTGAGCTTGAAATTCAGCATCATTAGCTGAGTTTTAAAGCCAAATTCCTTAGCCTATCACTTCCATTACACTCAAGGATTAAGAAGGAGCAAGGATCTTGGAGAATTCGTGGCCAGAAGTTCATCCATTTGAAGGTATCCATTCAAACTTTTTGGATTTGAATCTCCTAATTCAATGTAGTATCCTTGTGTTTCTATGGTTTTCTGAAGTCCTCATACTTGAGGCAAGCCATTGGTGCTTTCAATTCTTCATTTCATGAGCAATCAGTATGAACACCATGATTTTCTCCTTCACATTTCTCCCAATATAGGAAGAGTGAGGGAGATCCAATGGTACAGTGATGATCTCCATCACACGAGCTTCATTTCCATGTCCTTGTTTTCCATTTTCATTAAAATTTATTTCTCTGCAACTTATGGCCGGAAGTTGTTGTTTTGCTGGAGAAGATGGTGGTTTCCACCACCACCACCACGTGTGTCACTTCCTGGCCGTTGGATCACCTTGCCACGATCTAATCTCACATGTTCGTTTCAATTACTTCATTTAATGCTTTGTGTAGCGTGTTTGACTCATGTGCATCGTGTTTCCTCAGATCTAAGTCATCCATTGATGCCACGTCAATTAATGAAATGCATCCTTTGGCGCTGCTTTTTTCATTTATTTCATTTTGCTTTTTATTTTCTGTTAATTCATTTCATTTTCAAAAATTCATTAAATATTCATTTGAAGACAGAAAAATATGAGACCAATTCCAAAAAATTTCTTGAAAAATCTAGTTTCATATTATGATTTTTAATTATTTTTGTGACTCCATTTGATATTTTTTTATGAATTACTTGTTTTTTAATGCTTTTAATTCATTTTTAAATACTTTCTGACTTTTAAAAAATCCAAAAAAAAATTCATAACATCTATGGATCATGATAAGCCAATGAAAAATAGTCTCAATAATTTCTTGATTGTTTTGAGATTATTTGAGTTTTTAATTCATAATATGCTATTTTTAATTGTTTTTAAGTACTTTCTGATTTCAAAAATTTGTGAGAAAATTAGTTAAAGCTTGTCTGACTATGTTGAACCTATGAGAATTTAATTGGACTTTTTGAAGTTGATTTGAATTGAATTTGAGGTTTAATCTTATTTGTTTATTTTTATTTGCATTTTATTTTAATTCAAAAAAATGCCAAAAAATATTGTTGACTTCTTGACTTGTTATATTCATTTCTCTTCTGTTTGGTGTTGATTGGTGTTGATTTGATTCACATTTGATCAATTGGATTTAATTGTTGTCTTCTTTTCCTATCCCTTTCATCTTCATCCCTTTCTTTCCATCAATGGGTAATGAGTTAAAGTCTTGAAGTTGATCTTGACAAATGAGAAGTTTAACCTTCTTTGATCCAAACCAAACTCAACTTGATCCATGATCAAGTGAGTTGTTTTGTTTCCAAGATAGGTTGCTTATTGGTCAAGCAAATAACTAAAAGTCAATATAAGGCCCTTCCCATTTTGTTTGGCATGGCAAGTTTATGGAGCTTGGCTTACTAGACACGATCTCTAACTTGTGTTCTTTGCCTATATTCTTATTGATCAGCCTCAGATAGGTGTGACTACTACATTAGTCCACTTACGATTTCTTAACATAGCGCTACATTGTCTTATGACAAGCTAACATAACCTCACTAACTACTAACTTTAATTTGAGCATTTAATTTCTTGCCATTTATTTCTTGCTCATTATTCATATTGATTTTCACTTTGCTCACTTGAGCATATATTTTATGTTTATGTCATTTTTTCTTTTGCTCATTTGAGCCCATTATTGTGTATATATATTGCTATTTTATGTTGCTTTGTGTAGCAACTCAAATTTGCACCCCCCATTCATGCATTCATTTCATTTTTTAGGTCATTAACATTACATATTGCATTACATCATATTCAATAAGCATTGGCATCAAGAGGATTCATCAGTGCAAAAGAGAGCAAGTTTTCCTTGAGAGGAAGGCCATATGAGTATTCTAAAGAGCTTATATGAATCAAGGTTCATTTTGAAGCTAGTGTACCAAGTGCTAGAGGCTCAAAAGTCATCAGTGCATTGCTAGGACATCTAGGGCCCATAAAAGTCAACTGCAAGTCAACTGAGGGCTAGGAGGTGGAGAAATGGTTTGAGACACTTCATTCATGTCCCAAAGAGGCTTATTCATCATGTCAAACATCTACATTGAAGATTTTGAAGTCAGATCAAAAGTTTCCCAAAATGGAAAGTGACCTATAATTTCAAGTTTCCAAAAATAGCAAGTTTTTGGACCAACTTCAACCAAACTTTCCAACATTAAAGAAGCTTCAAATGAAATTTTGGTCAACATGAAAGTTGAAGATCTTTCTCTCCCATTTCCAAAAAGTCCAAAATCATGAGCATCTGATGGATGGTTGAGGAGTTATGATCCAATGATTGCAAAGTGTGCATGGAACTTCCAAGAGCCATAACTTTTGAACCAAAGCTCTAAAATGAGTGCCTCTTTTTGCATTATGCTCCTTATGACTCATATTTTCCAAATATATCATGGCATTGCATGAAATTGTCTCATATAATCATTTGGCCATGCATGCTCATTTTGGAGGGAAAATACCAAATTCAAATTTGGTGCATCATATGAACAAAATTCCAATTCCAACATGTGCATGAGATGATTTTAAGTGAATTTTAGCCCTCATGTGGTACTGTTCACGTGTGCTTTCACCATGCAAGGGTGTTTTTGCTAATTTTGCCATGCACCTCATTCTCACTAATTTTTCATTAACCATTGCTAATTACATTTTCAGCATGATTAACACATAGTATAAAGCCTTAATCATAACAGAATTTCACAGTTTTGAACATTCTAGATCTCAAATTTTTCTTTCCCTCCATTTTTACTCTCAATTGAAACTCCAAATTTCTTCACATAACAGTTGAATTTTATTGGATATTCGTGTTCTCTGATCATCATTGAGTGCAGATCAAGGTGTGGATCGGAGGTTTCGGTGAAGAATCAAGCTGTGCAAGCTCAAGAACATGAAGATGGAAACTGACATTTGAGCTAGATCCAAGCATCTCCAAGCTTCAATTCACGCACAAAGCTTCATAATATCATCTCAGGAGTAGATCTGGATACTTGCCAAGCCTTGAATCTACAGATTTCAGTGACTGCTCTTCAAGAGGTTAGGTTTTCGAACCTCTTAATTCTCCTTTTTATGTGCATAATGTTGTAGATCTATTCATGCTGAGCACGCTGATATAAAATTCATGAGAAATGGTGAAGTATGGACTGAGTTATCTTGAATTGAAGTTTTGAATGCATTAATGTTTTTGTTCGATTTGCACTGGTTATGATGAATTGGTGTGAATTGATGATGGATTCATGTTGTACATAGCATAAGCTTTCGATTGGTATAGATTTTGCACGAATCTGGAAAAATGTTTGACACTGTTACTGTAGCGCCACCGTCTTCATGAAGAAAACGGTGGAAACCACCACGTACCGTACGCGTACAATACGCTAGGGTTTGTCTGGTTCAGAGCGCCAATTCCACTGTTTGGACGCTATTCACCAAAGCTTCGCCTGCTCGATCCTCACTGAGCGCGCTTCTTTATTTTCATTTTAATCCATCCATTGCCAAAACGCAGTCGTTTTGCTTGCCGCGCCATACATGCTTCGATTCTGGCTGGTAGCATTTTTTCAAATTAATCAACCTGTATCCTTTCCCTCCAATTATCATATTTTTGTTCTTCATTTTATGCAATATTTTCTTCCAACTTTAAAAAATCACTTAAAATTGAAACTAATCCAAATAATTCCAAATTATTTCTCACATATTCCTTGAAGTGTCTACTATTTTATGATGTGATTTTCTGATTTTTATCATGTCTGGATTTTGGATAGTGAATGATTGTTTGGACATGTATGCAAATGTGACATGCTTCATTCATTCTATTGTGAAATGCTCATACATTGGCCAAGTGATTTGAAATTTGGTGTGCTGATTCCTAACATGTTGCATGATTTTTGAGGCTTGGTTGTGTATTTTTATCATTTTTCATCTCTGTTTTAGACACATGAATGTATGGTGTGACAATGTGTGTCACCCAATTTGATGTCATACTTGTGCATTTTCATTTCTAGGTCAATTGAGCTCTGTTGATTCTAATCTTTGGCATGATGATTGTGTTTAACATGTTGTATGCTCATAAAAATTTCCATGATTGTTTGATTCATTTCTGTTTTAATATGGAATTTTCATTCTTGATGACCAATTGTATGCTTTGAAATTGCCTTTTCCATATCTTGCTCATGAGATGACTTGGCTTAATGCTTTTGATTTGGTCCTTTTTAGGACATGTTCTTACTTGATTAAATGAGCTTCATATTGAATATTGGTTGATGTTTTGAGTTTTTGCTTTGTCTTTGACCCTAGCCTTGGTGCTAGTGGTTAGTACTCATCTTTTGAGTTTTGCATTGCAGGTTCAAGCTTATAGCCCTAATGATTGATGTTGATCTCATGACTTGAGATGAAAATTATTTTGTACATTAATCTTTTGTGTTGTAGGTGCCTTGGTGATGAATTCATTTGAGTTGTTGACTTGCCTTGTGTGCATATTGGTTGTAACACTGTTGACTGTCTGATTGGTTTGTCTGAATGTGAATGCTGACTTGTTGGACTTTCTTACAGGTACTTTAGTCGCTTTAACTCATTGATTGAGTTGCTTTGCTTGTGGTTGGCATACCACTTAGGTAATCTTTCTAACTCCATGTAGTCTGGAAGCCCTGTCGTTTTTGTTTGGCAGGCATTTGGCTGAAGTCCTCCTTAAGAGGCAATGTCTGTGATTGTTTATATTTATGCCATGTACTTCAAGACCTCCTAAGTGAAGAGGCAATTAGCAGATAGAAGGGATGTGCAATCCATCCCCTTCTATTCAGTTGAGTCTTTCATCTTGCTCGCACTACGTGCTGATGCATTTTGAATAAACACCCAAGATCCTTGTATATAGAGTCAGTCAAGTGGAGTAGGGTCCCACATTCTGGAGCCCCACGTTTTCATTGATTTGAAGCTCACCCAGGCCCGGGTTAAGAGCTATGAGGTCTTACCCTCATTACCTTTTCATCTGCTCACCCTGACGGTCAATGTCAGTGGTTAAGAGCCTCAGACACCCCTTCCAGTATTGGCTTGTTTGTCGAGGTTGATATGACCCCTTGACTAAAGCCCATCCTTGTATGAGCCATTTGTTTGCATATAGCGTGTGATACTTGTTCACCTGTGATTGCTTATTTGCTGTTTAGGCTAGCTTGCTTCCTGTGCGAGTTAGGATCTGATTAGAGACCTCAACATAGGGATCGTTTGCATGACAACTTCTAGGCTCGAGTCGTAGTCTCCCTTTTAGTTGTTATTTCCCTAGTCTCTGGTTAGGATACAGTTTTTCCCTGTTAAGGGGAACTACGTCGCCCTGATCCTCATACCAGATGAGGTACGTAGGCAGGAGATTGAGCTGATCTCTTCGGGCGCCCTTTTTGTTTTTTTTGCGTGTGTTTTGTTCGCCCTTTTTCTTTTTCAACCCTTTTGTGTTGTGTGTGTTAGGAGATGGATGTAAGACCAGCGATTGGCATTCCATTTCCTATTTGCGTTTGTTTGTTCGGAGTCTGATGTAAGTCCATCTATTGGCATTCGGTTTCCCGTTTGCGTTTGTTTGTTTGAAGTTGGATGTAAGACCAGCGATTGGCATTCCGTTTCCAGTTGTGTGTTTCGTTTGATGTCTCAGCGTCCCTGTTTCAGTGTTTTGTTTCGGCGTGCGTTAGCCGAGCTACGAGTGCTCTGATTCTTCTCTGGTTAGAGAAGATACGTATGCATAGGATGCGATGTCCTAGCGAGCACGTTTCCCATGTCCCCGAACTACGTCGACTCTGATGTTTGTCTCTGACAAACTACGTAGGCCCAGGATGCGACATCCTGCCGAGTCACCTTCTTCCGTCTTTCATCTGTGTTTTATTCCAGTGTGTGTGCATTCTTTGAGCAGTTATTTAGCAACCTTATTCTATTCTTCCGAGCGTGGATCTCGTCGAGTACGATGGACGTGAGGGGGTGCTAATACCTTCCCCTTGCGTAACCGACTCCCGTATCTAGCAATCTCTGGTCGTGAGACCATTCCTTTCCAGGTTTACTTCGACCGTTTCCTTTCCCTCCTTTGGGATAAATAACACACGGTGGCGGCTCTGTGTCTTTTCCCGCCGGTTGTTTTTCGCGTATGTGAAACTTTGTGTTTGTTTTGTATGGACCAAATGCAAAAAGGAGAAAGGATTTAAAATTAGGACTTACCCATGCTTAAAGGAGTTCAAGACCAACTAGGCCTCATGCCTTTAGAATGCAAAAAATTTGTTGAAGAGCAACTAGGCATCATGCCTTTAGAATGCTAAAACTCAAAGTTGACTTCAAAGGACTTCTCCTCCAAACTTATTCTTTGTCCATTCCCTTTATTGTGTTGTGAACTTTTTGATGTTTTCTTTTGTGTGATAGGGATCCCAACTTAAGATTGTGAAAAGAGGACCATTGTCATGAGTAGCCAAGTTAAGAGACAAGCCAAATGGAGATCCTAGGAGCTTGAATTCAATTGTTGATTGCTTGTTTGTGTGCTAAGTCCAAAGGAAAGGAGCATCTTGAGTCATCTATATAACTTCGAGAAAAGGAACTCCAAGGGTTTATCTTTCCCCTATTATCTCTGTATGCTTTAGGAATCACCCTTATCTTCTTCTCCACACTCTAACCAAGCCAAAATCGTTTTTAAACTTAGAGTTTGTTTCAAATTAGAAACCTACGCCTTATGCCTGTGACTTTTCAAAACCATTTTCATATATACTCATTGTAAATAAACTTTAATTCAACTTTGACTCCATTTTGTAAATAAATCTAATTTATAAATACAATCTATTTCAAGTTGTTTTGTGGTTCAAGTGACCACTTGTTAAATCTTTTTCAAAACATTAGTCATAGGTTTAAGTTATCATAGTGGTTGATGTAAATCTCACCTCATCCTTAGTGTTGGATTGTAAGCCATCCATGCTTATTATAGGGCTAACCCCTCACTAGCATGTTGAAGCCTTCCTCACATGGTGGATTGTTGGTTTACATTGAGTGTTCTCCCTTTGATAACAAAAGACCTTAAGGCTTTTGGATAAAATCAATTCTCCAATCTTTGAAATTTTTACCCCGAACTACGAGGTTTTGATCCTCCTTTGTGATGGTACGTAGGCAATGGGTTCATCCATTCAAACAACAAAATTTGTAAATATAATCTATTCTCTTCTCATCCCTCCTTTCTTTTGCACAGATCGTTTTCACAAATACCAACCTACAACACATATTTGCAAAAAGAGGTTCCCTTAGAGTACTAAGGATGTTTTGGGTGCGCAAAACCTTCCCATTTCATAATCAACCCCCTTACCTAGATCTCTGACATTTTTATTAGTTTTTGATTTGTAAAACTTCTTACTTGGCTTTTGTTCGCTTTTTAGCCTTTTCTTTGGACAAATAAAAGTGCGGTGGCGACTCGAATTGTATGTTGACTTTTGGTTTAGTTAATAAACCTAAAGGTAACGAAAACCCCGTTATAGAATCCAATAGAGAAATAGGATTTGTACCATAGAGGAAAACGACTTTAACTGATACGTGGACTAGCAGGACCGCCATATAAGGTGATTAGCCAAAAAAGAAGAAATTAAGTGTTTGGGCACAGTCCCAAACAACTCTAGATAGAAATGTGGACTTTACATGAGGCATCCTAAAAGGGTGTATATGGAATTCCAAAGAAAGTGTATTTCGATGTCAAAGGATTAGTATGTCACTAGGTGAACGATTTATAATCGAAGGTAGACAATTGATAGTGAATGATATGAATGATGCCCTAAGGAAGAAGGATGAATAATTAGACGTATGATAGCCAAGGATTTGCATCCTTGTGCCCTCGTATTCTCATTATGTAATGAGAAAGTTAGAGCAATTGTAGTTTGGAACCACGAGAAATAGAGAGAGAGAGAGAGAGAGAGAGAGAGACATACAGTGATGACGAGTATAATTTGTACCAACATGATTGTATCAAAAGGTATTTGTCCTATCAACGGGGACTCACAAGACAAACCCAATTTCAGAGGTTAACTGCCATGAAACAAGGAGAGAGAGAGATATTTGTCTAAGCGACGGGGGACTCACAAGACAAACACGAATTCAAGGAATGATTGCAATACTGTATAGTACAAGGAATAATGTATCATTGGATGGGGAACAAATAGTTCACGATCAAATAAGAATAGTATCTTAGATCCAAGAAGGAGATAGACTCTGAATCGAAGAGCAAGGTAGGCATTTACCAATACATGGGCTAGTAAGACCTCCGCCATAGGGTAAAGCCAAAAAGAAAGACTGAATTAAGTGTTTGGGCGTAGTCCCAAACAACTCTCGATTAATGAGGTAGATTATCGTTAAGATATCCTAAAAGGATAGGCAATGAGTCCAAGGGCAAGTATGATTGATATAAAAAAGATTGTATTGATTGAATGAATGGAGAATGATTGATTGATAAATAGGGTGGGAATAGATAAGGTAGGTCACAAAGAAACTAGGTTCTCCTGCCTACGTATCCTTATGGTGCAATAAGGAAATTAGAGCTTTCGTAGTTCAGCCCACTAGGGATGAAAACAAGGTGATTGGAAGAAAAATAATGGTTATTGAATGATTGAATAGAAATGAATAAAATGGATGATGAAGTAAGAAGAGACTTGACAGTCAATTGATAGGAATCACATTAAAGTATATGAATAAGGGTGAACGCCTTGAATATTTGGGGCCTACGCCCATACGCAAAGTCGCTCTAGATAAGGATAGGAGAAACTCCGTCTCATCATTCCCTATTACTTAAGGCTCGTGTCATGTGATACTTCTCTTAACTGACAAGTTGTTAGAGGAGGATTTCTTTGTTGCTCCTTGTGTTGATTTTGACTTGTATGAAGAAGACTTGGTAGTTTATTCGATTCGTATTGTACTAAAGTCTAGGAATAAGGGCGAACGCTTTGAATAGTTGGGGCCTACTCCCCATATGAAAAGTCTCTCTAGACAAGCATGGGAGAAACTCCGTCTCATCATTCCCTATTACTTAAGGCTCGTTTTGTATAATTTGAATCGTATTTACCAAGTGTTGACCTTTGATTTATCTTGTATAATATGCTGCTAGATGTGACTGAGGCAGCCTTGATTGAGAATCTTGACTTCAGACTTCGAGCTCCAAAGACTGGAGGATATTCTTATTAAATAACCAAGGGTCTTTTTGTCACTAAAATTAGACTGTGGGATTATACAAGTTCAAAGGATTTAATTGATCAAAACTATTTTTAATCAATTTGAATCGGAGGGTTAAGATGGATTAGAAAACTAGGTTAGAACCTAATTTAATGGTTAGAATTATTCATAAGCTACTCCTAAGGGTAACATGCTTTGGTTAGTCAAAAATTTGATTAAAAATTCTAAACTAAAATTCCTAAGGGATCATGCATTTGTTATATGTCTAAAATAGCAAAATAAACTCCTAAGGGGCAAAATGGATATTTTATAAGAATATTGATATTGAATCAATTTCTACTCATCAATTAATTCTATTCTTTCTAATTAGTTCTAATTTCCTAAAAAATCTAGTTAATTAATTATCAAAATTTCTGAAAATTCTAATACTAATCCATTAAGAAAAACCAACAAATAGCATAAAATAAACCCAAGGAGAGAGGTGCAGAATCTAAACATAGAGTGTAGAATTCACCATAGGGGTTTTGGGCCCAAAAGAATAAGCCCAAAATACAAGGAAGTGTAGTTGGGTCCAGCAAGTATTTTGCTAAGCAAAATAGGGGTGTAGAAAGCAAAATATTGGGCTTAATGGCTAAGCCCAACAGAATTTTTAAGGGACAAGTGAAAAAATTTAGCAACTCACTCTCTTATCTCTACACATATCTTCTAATTCTCATGTCAAAACAGAACCACCACCGGAGCTCCGAAACCACCGCACCAGAGGCGGCGGAGTTGGCCGGAATCAAGAAAAAGCACCACTTTCATACTCCTCTCAACCTCTTTCATCCTAATCCCTCATCCATTCTAAACATAAATTAATTAATTCTGGAAATTGAGCCATTAAAGTCAATAACCCTAAGCACAAAATCTGAAATTAAATGGAGGTGGAGGAGATTCAAACCATTAAACCTTGATGTTTTGATTCTCCACTATATAATCTACGATGTGGTATCAAAAATTCAGTAAACAAGCAAAGATGAAGATTCACCGACCTACAAGACGAAGAATTGTCTTGGAACTTGTTGAAATTTGGAGGTGATGAAGATGAACAAGAGAAAACCACAGGAATGGTACTTTGAACCTTTAATCTTCTACTTCTACTATGAACTCCTCCTCTTCAAGAATCAACTCTAAAAAATTCTGAATTGAATTTTTGCTGTTGATGTTGATTATGTGAATGTAAGGTTGATTATTGAGTGCAAGGGGTTTAGCTCAATTGATACAAAACTTCAATGTGAATCTTAATCCAATGGTGGTTTGAGCTTTTGTGTAGGGAGAGGAATTGGAGAAGATGAAGTGAGAAAAGTTGAATTTCCAATGAGTAATTTGAGAGTGATCAAGTTCTGAGTTTTTTCTCCCCCTTGTGTTTATATAGGTTACAGGTTTGGATCCAATGGAGGTTCGGAGTTAGTTTTGATGTGGATTGGAATGAGTTAAGTGAGGATTGGAATTAGTTAAAATGGTTTGGAATTAGTTTGATGTGGTTTGGAATTAGTTTGATGTGGTTTGGAATTAGTTTGATGTGGTTAGTTTGGGGCTGTTATGACAGTTGGGGGATGTTAGCATAGCTTAAAGTTGATTATTTGAAGTGTTGGGAATACTTTGTTTAATGCATGAATGTTATGGTTAGTTGCTGCATAATTATGTAGAGCTTTAAATGTGCATTGATGTCGGCATTGAAATTGTTTTAGAATGCAAAGGAAACTGCATTATTGCTGGAAAAATGTTGTATTTTAACCCATTGTTCCAAGGTACATCGATTTACCAAGCATGGAAATCGATTTCCATCATGAAAAATGCCTTTTTTGGCTACTGTCCCAGGCTAAATCGATTTACCAAGCATGTAAATCGATTTCCATCATCCAAATATGCATTTTTTGGCTACTAGAGTAGGGTAAATCGATTTACCAAGCATGGTAATCGATTTCCATCATCTAGAAATAAATTTTTTGGCTACTAGAGCAGGGAAATCGATTTCCCAAACATGGGAATCGATTTCCATCATGCAAAATGGGTTTTTTCCTTTGCTTTGATGCATGGGGTCATGTGTGAGGCATAATGGCTTAGCTTTTTTCGATTGAATGAATGAAATTGAATTAATGGGTCATGGAATGACTTGATCAAATAGATAATGAATTTCTTTCAATGGGACTATAAATCAAAGCATGAATGAATCTTGACATTTTAATAAAATTATGAAAGTAATGGATGCAGTGGGAATGAAATAAGACTCAGATCAAATGGGTCATGAGACCATGAGGTCAATGAAACATGAATGCAAACATGCCATGAATCAATCACATAACACCATGAATTAGGGTTTATATCCCAGTTCATGCATATAGTCCAAGCAACAAGGTCACCCAAGATCAAGTATTAGGGTTCCTACCCACATGATGAGCCATACCATAATCTTCAAGACAAATCCCTATTTTTATCAACCAAGAACCTTGAATTTATGATACTCGTTACCGGATGTTAATCATGAATGAATGATGCACCTGAATGAGACATGAGTGAGATTAGATGGGTCTTATGTTTTGAGTTAGATGAAAAGAAAAAAGGAAGGGAAAATTTTGGGGTACGATAGTTGCCCCTATTTAATCAGCTTAAACCTAAATAGTCGAATTGCGATAGCTTTTCGGGTATTCAAGGTACGAGTGAATTAAATACCGAAGTATCCAAAAAAATTCCCGTTGAGGACGGTTATATGGGATGTAGAGTAGAAGTTTGACTTTTACGAATTCATCTACTGGTGATTGTTGATGTATTTTAGGGATATTAATGAAGATCATGATATGCATGCTGAAATGTATGTTTTATCATTTTGTGAGACGTGAGACCCAATATTCTAATCAGAGCCCATAAGTTCTCATAATACCCTTGTAATCAAGGGATTTCAAAAAATGAATCATCATTTCAACAACTGGAAACAAAATCAAACACAGAGGTTTCAAAAAAGGAAAGGTCATCAACCATACAGGTTGGGAAAAGGTTCATCAATCACATAGATTGAAAAAAAGGTTCATCAACCATGAAAGTTGGAAAAAGGATTCAAAAACCGCGAGGGTTGGAAACAAAGGTCATCAACCCAAAAGGTCGAAAAAAGGATTCAAAAACCACGAAGGTCGGAAGCAAAGTATCATCAACCCCAAAGGTCGGAAAAATATTTATCAATCCTGAGGATTGAAAAAAGGTCCCTCAACCCTAAAGGTTAGAAAAAGGAACATCAACCCTAAAAGTTGGAAAAAGATACCAAGGAAACTGGGCTTTAAAAGGTGCCAAGCAAGTTGGATTCTGGAAGAAGTGTCAAACAAGCTGGTTATAAAAGCTACCAGGCAAGTATAGAATTTGAAGATGCCAGTAAATATTGGGCTATGATTCTTCTGATTTGCACAAACGGCCTCATGATAAGCATGAGTGAAGCGACATGATTAATACATGACGATTTATGCAATGGTCAAACAAGATGCTCATATAGAGGGAGGTGGGTATTTTGGGCTAGGATAAGGTCATCCATACGTGATTCTCTAACACCTACTTCAAATTGAAGAATATTGTCACACCTCTGGATTATGTCTAAAACATGGAGAGCTTGTACTTGCGTAGCCTGCCTCTGCCCATATGTACTGGATATCTGCACCAACTTCTCCAGTTACGAATTATGGACTCGTCTCAACATTTGAAGATCCCAATTGGCTTTCCCCAGTGTCTTTAAATTGTATTCCCTTAATTAACCATCTTAGAGAGGGATTGACTTCTTATGCTTTTGGGGTAGCTTTCCCCAATGAGAGCTTTGGAGTAACTTTTCCCTTATCCGGCTGATTCAGAGAGATTTTTAGGATCTTGATGTGGTTGCCCCAGATTGACTATCTCTAGAAGAGGTCTGAGCTATAGGATATCAGGAATTTGATCAACCTCACATTGTGTAATCTTCCTTCATGTCAAATGGATGTTCGAATGTAAAATGTTCATTTTAAAAATGATAGTTGTAATGTCATGCCTATGCAAGTTTTCAAAAATAAAGCATGTTCACTAAGATTATGACATCTAGTGAACGAGTCACTGATTAGAATGTCATGTCAGTGTCCATACAAATGACAAGCAAATATTTAGGAGTCAGCTTAATGCCATCTTACCATAGTATGCTTTCGAAATAAACCATGCTTCAATTAGGTCTTTGTAAGACCATAATTTTGACCCTAAGATCCCTCATGACATCTCATCATATGCATTGACATTGGGATCACAACTTGGCATCCTCCTTACCCCTCATTCATTGGGTTTGCATTGGGAGGGATCACCAAGCACATTTGATTGTATCATACTTCATTTTTCTTTACTTTACCAACCAAAATACCAAAAATATGTCAATGTATAGTTTGTTGCTTTTATAGGTAGTGTGTATGCTCACCTATGCTCTATCAAGCTCACATCTAGAGTTTAAGACCCTCAATGCAAGGAGCACAATCAATAAATCGTTTATATTGGCTCTAAGCATCATATATGGATCCCCATGATCTTCACATGTTATTTTGATCAAGAAATCATCAAGAGTATGGAGTTGGTTTGCCTTGGAAACCCTAATTCATCTAGGTATCTAGTGTGACTTCTTCAACAAGTTTCTTTAACAATTGATCAAATATTTCAAGGGATACTTCACATTACATAATATTATGCATATATGATCCTCCATGAGTCCCAACAATCAAGAGAATGTCAAGCTAGCAAGGTGGTTCATGGTGGTTGACTAGAGAAAGACAATTGGTCAAAACTGGGGTTCCCTAGACCCTATCTCCTACAATTTTTGTCATATGAAAATGATTCTATAAGAAAAGATACTCAAAATTACATTCCAAACAACTTTCATGTTTAATTCAAGAGCTAGTTTTGCTTGGAAAGTCATTTTTTATGGTGAAAGATTATAGGTCATTTTGTTTGAACCCTAGTTTGGAGGTCAACTTCCCAAGACCATAACTTGCTCAATTTTTTATGATATTAAAGCCATTCAAATTTCATGATCAAACTTAAGATGTCTAATTTAACTTATATGTTTGGAGGAAGTTCAAATTCAACTTGCAAATGCATGTGCCAAGAAGAAACATTATAGGTCATTTTGGGCCAATACCATTGAACAAGTGATTTTCCTCAACTTCTAAAATGCATAACTCCTTCATGACAAATCCAAATGAGGTCAAATTTGTTGCCAAATTTATGACATTTGAAAGGGCTACAACTCTGATGAAGGAATGTTTCTCATTTGAAGTCCATAGAAAAAGTTATTCAAGGTGGAAGAAGTGAATATTTGACTTGGGAGTTAGAAAATTTTCAAATATGTTTGATTTCCCAAACTTCCACCTCAAAATTCATCATGATCCAAGCTTTAAATAAAAACGTGTTCAAAATGAAAGTTGTTCCCATTGATCTCACCTTTCCAAAATGTCCAAGATTATCTCATTTGGCCAGAGTCTTAGGGACTTGCGTATGGGTGCAAGTTAAGGGACCATTTGGATAATTTCAACTTCCTTTTTTCATACACATCTGCATGGCCTTCCGTCATGGTTTCAGCATGATTAACATTCAATTATGGATCAGATCACATCATCTCATGGACCTAGCACACGCCCAAGAAACCATGCAAAGGAGAATTTCAAATTTTGCCAAAATTGGAATTGTGTGGAAATCAATCTCATGGACTATAAATAAGACCCTTATTGCTCAGAATTAAGGACCTCATGCCCAAGCTTTGAACCTGCAACCTCAAACCCTCACCAAATAAGGATAAACTTGAAGATTTTCTTTGAAAATCGAGTTTAAATTCTCCATCTGTTTTGAGATTCAAACTCCAAGAGTCCGTCTCTTTCCTTGATCTATTTCACTTCCATCAAGCATTTGAAGTAAGGCCAAGCATAATTGAAAGCAAGATCGTGCCAATCTGAAGCTCCATTGAAGGTGATTTTTCAGAATTTTCATCTCTTCGATTCTCCCTTAATTCTTCACCATTCTTGTTGATTTTTGGTTGTCTGAAGTCCTATCAATGTAGGAAAGAATATTGAGTTGCTTTAAGGTCAAATCGAAGCAACTCAGTTCATGATCCTCAAAATTCAAATCTCTGTATCTTTTTATATACTTGGAATTGGACAAAATTGAGGCCAAATTAGTGCTCATAGGCATTTTTCCTTCAAATTAGTGTATTTATTTTTCATTTTTCATAAGGTTTGAGTTGGACCAGTCCGGTGGTCCTCACCGAAGAAGATGACCAGAGCTAGGGCTCCTGATTACCATGCATGTACACGCATTGACTTGGGAACATGATGGAGCACACATTTTGACCATCTGATCTTCCACCTCAATTAACGAGGGAGATCAGATGACTCTCCTTTTTTTGAATTTATGATTATTTCATTTAATCCCTTATTTTTAATTAATTCATATCAATTTCATTTTAAATTCAAAAAATATGGGACTTTCACCAAAAAATTTCAAATATTTTCCTCTTTCATTTTCTGCATTAAAAATATTTTTGGATTAATTTTGATATTTTTCACGATTTAATTGTTTTTGTGCATATTTTTAATTGTTTAAAAATACTTCTGACTTTTCAAAAATTATGAAATTTTTTGTCCAAGGTCCTTTGACCTTGTTTGACCTATGATAAATCTCTTGGCCATTTATTTGATGTTTTGAAGAGGTTTTAGGTTTTTGATCAAACATAATTTAATTTATATGCATTTTAATTTGATTTTTAATTGTTTAATTGTGTAAAAAGTTTGTTGAGCCATTTTTATTGACTTGTGAAGTTTTACTATGTGTTTGGGCCTTGGTCAAGGATTGATGAAATGTACATTTCATCTCCCAAAATGAATGAATGATTTTAGTTTGATAAAATTTCTCCCATGACCAATTTGTGTTTGTCTCATCTCCCCTCCCTCTTCATCTTCAATCCCATTTTATCCCATCCCTTTCATTGACCAATGAAGTCTCAATATCTTAAGGCTAATTGGTTCATCAATAACTTTATGTTAGATGAACCAATACAAGTATGGATGACATTAGGTCCATCCTTTGATCATTTTATTTTTATCTGTGGTATGTTTTAGGAGTATGGTTCATTATACCATATCTCTAACATGAATTAACACCAAGATTTCTATTGCGCGACCTCAGATAGTTGTGACTTCTATATAAGTCCAATTCACATAGTTCTGACTTCTATATAAGTCCCTATGAGTACCTATGACACTTTGGGTGCTAACACCTTTCCTCTGTGTAACCAACCCCCTTACTTGTAATCTCTGGCATTTTATTAGTTTTGATTTGAAAACTTCTTATCTTTAGGTTTTGTTTGTACTTTTCCCTTTTCCTTTGGAAACAATAAAAGCGTGGTGACTGTCGCTACCGGGATTTCACGATAACGAAACTGGGACTAAAGAGATGCCAAAGAGAGGCAAAGTCAGAAGAGTCGCCACCGAATTTTATTTAGTTTACCTCTATCGGAGAGGAGAGGGGAAATAGTCAATAAAACCCTCGGAAAAGAGACGCGCACGGGAAGCGTTAAAATAGAATAAGGAATCGGTCTCGCAACCGAGATTTGGGTTCGGAAGTCGGTTACGTAAGGGGAAGGTATTAGCACCCCTTACGTCCATGGTACTCCATGGGAACCATTTGGGTTGTTTTACATACATGGGATTTATCTATTATTGTTTTATTTTCAAAAGAATGTGTGAAAAGAAGGGGGTGTTTTTGTTATTATGGTGCTCTCCAAGGATTGGGGCCCTTGTGCCTACGTATCACTCATTCGGGGATGAGGAATCAGAGCTCCGTAGTTCGGAGTAGAAAATGTTTGTGTGTTGGTTGATTTTACCTTTGAAAAAAGGGTTTTCGGGATGTTGCCCTAAGGCACAAAAATGAGTTTGATGAGTTTTATTGTTTTTACCTTGAATAAGAGTTTTATGAAAGAATGTTTGTGATTATATTGTACTAAAGTCTATGAGCGAAGGTGAATATTCTAGACAACAAGCCAAGCGTCTTGCGTCCAAAATAATCAGAGTAAGGGTGAGAATGCTCCATTCTCACTCATTCTCCACCACTTAAGGCTCGTGGCGCACAATAATAATCGTAATTATTAAGTGTTTAGAATTTGATTATAAAAATGCCACTTGACGTTGAATCAAGGGTTTGTTTTATTCAATTATGAAATTTGGCTTATGCAACATGAATGCAAAGTAACCAACAAGAAATTAAAGGGTCTCATTGTAAGGTAGCCCAAGAGAAAGCCTTTGGTGTGAAAAAGTGACCTAAGCTAAACAGAGGATAATGGTCTTACAAACATGTCCCCCTAAGGTGGTGCCATGATGCCATTCTTACGACATGCATGTAAGTTACAGATGAAAATCCAAGTGTATACAAAGTATCACAAAGAGTAAAGGAAGGCCTCCAAGCAAAGGTCCTAAGATGAAATCCTCTAAGTCCATGTTGATTAAGAGTGGAGTGAATATTTTTGGTCTTACCATTTTATCATGTTTTTGTCATATTTAATGTATGATGACAATAAAATAAATAACAAGTCAATAAACATACATGATGAGTTTGTACAATGATGATGATAATGAGTAGTTGAATGTAAATTACAAGGTAATAACATAAAAGTAAATCACAAGATAAAGAATGACAATATTCATAGGTCAAAAAGACTCAAAATATGACACATTAAGGGATAGCTTATCATTGATGCAAAGTATTGAAGATGATTGAAAAATCAACTAACAATAGATTTGTAACAAAGAAAGTTATGCAACCCTAAGTCCATCTATCAATATTATGATTTGTTCTCTTTATTTTTGTTTTTTTTACTCCTCTTTTATTTAGCAATATAGTAAGAGAGTAAATAAATTGGCATAATGTAAATGATATGGTTAGATAAAAATGAACATGAACATAAGCATAAACATAAAGTACTTGAAATAAAGTGAACAATAAAATAAATTGCAAGGAAGTAAAGTGCAATAACATAAATGTTAGAAGTTAGTAGTTAGTGGTTAGTGGTTAGTAGAATAACAATAAGCAAATAGAATAACAAGTTAATGTAAAGAAAATGGTTTCATCTATGTATCAAATGACCCTAATATGGTTGAAATAGAGGCAACCTATCAATGCCTTAAAGTATCATGAAGGATCTATTGATCAATCATTAATAGGTTTGAAACATTGAAGGTTTTATCAACTCTAAACAACCATGGCCATGATCTAATAGATCTCATCAACCAAATAAATATGAAAACAAGTCAACAATAAATAGCAAATGATAACAAGAAACAAGGTTTGATTGAAAATGGTGGATAAAAAGTAGTAAGAGAAAAAAATCCCCAAAAGGGTGTAAACCCAACAAAAACCACTTGTCTCAAAGTTGACTCAAATCTCTCTCGAAACACAACCCAAGAGTAAAAATCCATTTTCAAACACAAAACAAAACCAAAAATGTCAAGGAGTTTGAGTCCAAAATATTACCAAGATTGTGGTGTCAAAACTAGGTTGTTGTTGTGTTTGGGTTTGAGAATGAAGTAAAAAGCTTGGAAGAGGGTGGTTATGGTTGTTGTGGTAGGAAAATGGAAGAGAAGGAAGGTGTATGTTTATATGGTGGTGGTGAATGACTATGTAACTGAATGTTACAAGTTTGCTACTGTTGTTGTGTGGAGATTGTGGATTTTTACATGGTGGTTGGGTGGTTCAAAGAAGAAAGGAGGGTTTGGGTGAGTTAGGGTTTAGGTTGAAAAGAGGGAGCTTGAATGTGATTTGGACAGAGGTTTTGTGGCTTTGAAGCTTGAAAAATGAGTGGGGATAATGCTCTATTTATAGAGGAAGTGAAAGGGTTGAAGTGGGTGAACCAAAAGGTACTCTGGGTAAAAAATAGAGATATTACTGCTGTCTGCGCAGGTGTAATCGATTACCATGATTAGGGTAATCGATTACACAGTCCAAAATGGCCAAAAAAATCAAATTTTTTGTCTGTGTAATCGATTACCATGATTAAGGTAATCGATTACACAGTCCAAAATGGCCGAAAAATCTATTTTTGGTCTGGGTAATCGATTACCATGATTAGGGTAATCGATTACCCAATTTATTTATTTTTTAGAACTTTAACCAGATAACCCCTATTTTTTCCGGGTGTAAACACCATACTTTGAGTCCGTGTAATATGTATTTGGTTGTGAAAGTTCAATGAAATTATGACAATGAAATAATGAAAGCATGCATGTGCCGTAGGGCCATGGATCAGTTTAAAGTTGTATGGGGGTAGGGTGAATTTTGGGGTATGACAGCTGCCCCTATTTAATCTTCTCGAACCTGAATGTTTAGATAACAACGACTTCCACACATCCAAGGTAAGAGAGGATTAAATACAAAAATCATCCAAAAATTCTCCCTACTGGGAATGAATGAATGGTATATGAAGTGATGGGTATTTGTGAAGGTTGTTCGTGGGATGGAAAATAAATTTGATATGAAATCATTTTTTGAGGATAGTCTATGGTATTATGTGGGGAGGACATGAGTCAGCTGTGTGATGGTTATGTCATGATATGTATGATATGTAATGCATGTAATGGTGTGTAACATAAGTATCTCTTCAAATGGAAAACAAAGAGAAAAGCTTCATGACAAAAGGTCAAGAAGAAAGATGAGAGGGAATATGACTTCGTTGGGGATAAGTTTCTTATGTAAAAGATAGTGAAAATCCCTAGCAACGACTGGGAAGATTTTAGCTCAGTGACACTTCCTAGCAATGGCTGGAATACCTGAAATCTAAAGGTGTAGATCCCTAGCAACGACTAGGGAGGTTTTAGTTTAGTGACGCTTCCTAGCAATGGCTGGAATACCTGAAATCTAAAGGTGTAGATCCCTAGAAACGACTACGGAGGTTTTAGTTCAGTGACGCTTCCTAGCAATGGCTGGAATACCTGAAATCTAAAGATGTAGATCCCTAGCAACGACTAGGGAGGTTTTAGTTCAGTGACGCTTCCTAGCAATAGCTGGAATACCTAAAATCTAAAGGTGTAGATCCCTATAAACGACTACGGAGGTTTTAGTTCAGTGACGCTTCCTAGCAATGGCTGGAATACCTGAAATCTAAAGATGTAGATCCCTAGCAACGACTAGGGAGGTTTTAGTTCAGTGACGCTTCCTAGCAATAGCTGGAATACCTAAAATCTAAAGGTGTAGATCCCTAGCAACGGTTAGGGAAATTTTAGTTCAGTGACGCTTCTTAGCAATGGCTGGAATACCTGAAATCTAAAGGTATAAGCCCCTAGCAACGGTTGGGGAGATTTTAGTTCAGTGACGCTTCTTAGCAATGGCTGGAATACCTGAAATCTAAAGATATAGACCCCTAGCAACGACTGGGGAGGTTTTAGTTCAGTGACACTTCCTAGCAATGGCTGGAATACCTGAAATCTAAAGATATAGACCCCTAGCAACGACTGGGGAGGTTTTGAATTTTTAAAGTGTCAATCCCTAGCAACGGCTGGGAAGGTTTGAATTTGAAAATGTCAATCCCGAGCAACGGCTGGGAAGGTTTGATTTTTGAAAGTGTAAATCCCGAGCAACGGCTAGGAAGGTTTGATTTTATAAAGTGTCAATCCCTAGCAACGGCTGGGAAGGTTTGAATTTTGATGATGGCAATCCCTAGCAATGGCTGGGAAGGTTTAAATTTTGATGATCGCAATCCCTAGCAACGGCTGGGAAGGTTTGAATTTTGAAAGTGTCAAAAGGCACAGGGGTACTTGCAAAAGGCAGATGAATAGATATGGTGGTTATCATACACAAGGTAGAGGAAAATTTATGGTAGGCACGAAAAACTCATTGTATTCCTCAGGCATAACAGCGGGGATGAAATTTTCGAAATATGGCTACCACTCGGGACTTGCCAAACCTACATCAGGTGTTTTAAGACAAACGATAAGAGAATAGGTCAATCGTCCAATCTCTCATTTTTGCTTAACATGCAAAGTTGATAAAGGTAAACTCTCTCGTGAAAAAGGCAACAAGGAGGCTTGCAAAAAGGCAAAACAGGATTTTCCCTTGCAAAAAGCAAAGGGGTCTCGCAAAAGGCGAGGTACTGAAAAAGGGCCAACAATATTTGCAAAAGGCAAAAAAAGAGATATCTTGGGGAAACCTGTTGGGGTTGTTCATGGGGATCCTTGCACTTTCGAGAAAGGCTTGAATCCAACTTACGCTAAACATACTTGCCCCAATATGAAGAGTATGTTATGATGCAATGTTATGTATGTAAAATGTCGATGTATGCAGAAAGTCGACGTATGCTTGAGCTGCTGGGATATGCAAATGCATGGTCTATGGATTGTGCCAAATATGGTTGGGCTTTAGTGGAACTTTCCGTTTCGGCGGGAAAAATTATGCATGAAGTGATGCATGCAATGCATGTGGGACTACAACTGGGTATTATGATTTTTGTAGGGATTTATTTTTGTTTCCAATGAGAGATTGTTGGCGAATATCATCATCAAAGGGTTGATGAAAAATGGTTTGGAACATCGTCATCATAGGGTTGACGGAAAAGGGTATCCTCATTAAAAGATTGATGGAAAAGGGGTGTCCTTATCAAAGGGTTGATGGAAAAGGGTGTCGTCATCAAAAGGGTTGATGGAAAAGGGTGTCGTCATCAAAGGGTTGATGGAAAAGGGTGTAGTCATCAAAGGGTTGATGGAAAAGGGTGTCATCATCAAAGGGTTGATGGAAAAGGGTGTCATAATCAAAGGGTTGATGGAAAAGGTAAATGTCATCGTCAAAGGGTTGACGGAAAAGATTGTCATCATCAGAGGACTGATAGAAAAGACTATGTCATCGTCAAAGAGTTGACGGAAAGAAATTTCACTATGGAGTGACATCGTCAAAGGGTTGACGGAAAGGTAAAGGATGTCATCACCAAAGGGTTGGTGGGAAAGGAAATATATATGTAATGTCATCGTCAAAGGGTTGACGGAAAGAGACTTCACTATAAAGTGGCATCATCAAAGGGTTGATGGGATGGATCATCATCAGAGGGCTAATGGAAAGGTAAATATTATCGTCAAAGGGTTGACGGAAAGGTAAAGGATGTCGTCACCAAAGGGTTGGTGGAAAAGGAAATATGTAATATCATCGTCAAAGGGTTGGCGGAAAATAACTGTCATCATGAGAGGGCTGATGGAAAAGTGTTTATCATCGTCAAAGGGTTGACGGAAAATATTGTCATCATCAGAGGGCTGATGGAAAAGAATTTGTCATCGTCAAAGGGTTGACGGAAAGAGACTTCACTATGAAGTGGCATCATCAAAGGGCTGACGGGAAGGATCATCATCAGAGGGTTGATGGAAAGGTAAATGTCATCGTCAAAGGGTTAACGGAAAGGTAATTTGTCATCGTCAAAGGGTTGACGGAAAGGTAATTTGTCATCGTCAAAGGGTTGACGGAAAATATTGTCATCATCAGAGGGATGATGGAAAAGAATTTGGCATCATCAAAGGGTTGACAGAAGGAAACTGTTGTAAAGTGTCATCATCAGAGGGCTGATGGAAAAAAGTTTGTCATCGTCAAAGGGTTGACGGAAAGAAGGGTATGTCATTGTCAAAGGGTTGACGGAAAGAAGTAAAGGATGGCATCACCAAAGGGTTGGTGGGAAGGATCATCATCAGAGGGATGATGGAAAGGTAAATGTCATCGTCAAAGGGTTGACGGAAAGGTAATTTGTCATTGTCAAAGGGTTGACGGAAAAGAATTTGTCATCGTCAAAGGGTTGACGGAAAGAACTAAGGAATGTTATCACCAAAGGGTTGGTGGAAAGTAATTTGTATATGTAATATCATCGTCAAAAGGTTGACGGAAAGAGACTTCACTATGAAGTGGAATCATCAAAGGGTTGACGGAAGGAAACTTTTGTAAAATGTCGTCATCAGAGGGCTGATGGAAAAAAGTTTGTCATCGTCAAACGGTTGACAGAAAGAACTAAGGCAGATTATGTCCTCATCAAAGGGTTGATGGGAAGGATTTATTATGTTGTGTATGCATATGGTGCATGTTAATGAGAATTTCTCATTTTTGTGAGAGAGCTTTTTGATATGCAACTTCCTTATTTTGAAAGAAGGTCATGTGTGTTTATTGTATGCAGTGCATGTGGTAATGCAAGATGAATATTGATTGTCTTTAGATTGATCTCCCTTTTGGGAGGTGAGACTTTCTGGGTACCAATGTTGATTGGAGATGAGTTTATGAAGAAGCCAGCGAAATGGGCTTTTATTTCTAGTGATGGCTAATATGGAGTGCGCTTTCGGTTTTGAAGATGCCAATAGCGATTGGGCTTTAAGGTTAATGATAGAGATTTGTTTTGGGAGGTGCCAATAACGATTGGGCTTTATGGTTAATGATAGAGATTTGTTTTGGGAGGTGCCAATAACAATTAGGCTTTATGGTTAATGATAGGGATTTGTTTTGGGAGATGCCAATAACGATTGGGCTTTTGGATGATGATTGGATTTTTGGGTTTGCCAAGTAGGCTTTGATTTTGTAAGGTGTCAAGTGAGGCTTGGCTACATTATTCTTTATCGGGAAAGGCTTCATGTTATGCATGATGCATGGTATGTATGAGTGAAGCGACAGGGTTGGTGCATAGTGACTGATGCAATGGTTTTGGATAATTCAACAAATGTCCTTGGGGTGGGTCAAGAATGGTTGAAACTGGGAAATATTTTTGCTTGGCTTCAAGGCTCATTGTTGATAAGTTATGGGATGATATGTTTAACATGACTTCCTGACATTTGCTTTGAACCTGGCTGACATAGTGAGCTTGGTCTGGATATTCTGATGCCCCATGCTTGATCTAAGCAAGAAAATACAAAATATAAGGAAATGCTTCCTCTCCATGGCCAATCTTGCCCCAATCTGTTAGGTATATACATGGACTGCCCTAGTTACAAGTTATGAAGCAAACCATGGGTAGAGTAATCTTGATCTGAAATGCCCCAGCGTCTTGGGTCTGCCTACCCATATTCATCCATCTCTTGGAGTGTTTTGACTTTCTCATGCTTTTGAGGTGGTCTTCCCTGGTATGAAACCTTGAATGGATTTTGCCCCTGACTTCTCAACAATGAAGGGAATGCCCCTGGCCAAATGCCTTTGCAGAGATTTGCCTAATCTCGACGTGGTTGTCCCAGACTGACTGAATCTTGAAGTGGCTTGCTCAATGGAGTTATCAGATGCCTTTCCCCCTGGTGAGATTAATCTAAGAGGATGGCCTTTGCTCATTGGAGTCCTCATGAAATTGGCCTCTTTTGGGTGACCAAAACTTCTCGAGTCATGTTCATTGTGAAAACGCTCTTGATGTCAATGCTCATTCATAAGTAAAACTATTTATGCTAACGTTATGTTTATGGTAGTTTTAGAAATCCAAGTATGTCCATTGAAAAGATGACAAATAGTGAATGGATCACTAGTTACAAAAGACATACTGATACTTAGCAAAACAAATAGGAGTCAGTTCTGACACAAGCTCTAATGCAATATGCTTTCAAAATAGACCTTGCTTCAATCAGGTCTTTTGAGGGTTGTAATGTGGGATGGTTCCCGGTTTAAGAAACAAAGGATTTATGGCTCAAAATTTATTTAGCCCGCCCATTCTTCTTGATACCCTTCAGTCCTACGTTCAACTAGTTTGACACAGACGTTCGTCTCTTAGAATGATGGGAGTGGTAGTAAGAGGACCCACAAGGTTTTGGGAGTGACAGTCACTTGCCTTCCTATTTTTGTGTTTGCAGTCACACGACTTTGTTCTTGCTGAGGATTTTGTTTTTGATTCCTCTTCTGCTCTTTTTTTGTTTTTCGACCTCCCTAATTTTGCCTGGACTGGTTTTTTTTGCTTACAGTCCATCAGGATGCCCTAATTTTTGCCTAAGCCACTTGTTTTCAAGTTTCGACTTAGCGGGCTTCTTCTCTCTCTTTTTTCGAATTTTTTTTATGGAACAAGTCGTGTGACGTTTGTTTATTTGGTTTGAAAGGATTTGTGACTGTCTCACTTTTTTTTGTTGGCGAGGGACAACCACTAGATTTGTGATTTCGACCTCTCGTGAGAGAAATGTTGTGGTTGTCCTTTAGACAAGACACTCCCTAGGATGTGGTTGATCCTCAAATGGGACACTCCCTACTTTTTCTTTTTAAGAATTGAACGCGTGGTCAAATTAGCTGAAGACTACCCTGCCCCGGGTTTAAGATGTGAGGGTTTCTCTGCTTGGAAGAAAACTCCTACTTCTAGGCTCAAAGGGGTTGACTAGGGATTATCATCCTTATACCTCCAGTGTTTGGGGATTTGAAGCAATGCCTTACATCATCAGCAAGGTGTTTATTCAAAAGCATACATGCAATGAGCTATTGTACCTTATATTAATCATTCTCCCTCTAAGTTTAGTTTTAAAACAAAAGTAAGATAAGAGTGAACACGATTGGATTGACTTAAAACATGCATATTCATTTCAATGTTGCAAAAACAAGTTTTTATGAGTGAATATTACAATGACAAGCAAGAAAGTTACACATGAAGACAAATGAATGATAACATAATTGCTGGCGTGCTTAGCCTTGTTTCAACCATAGACCGGTGTCATTATGCTTGTAGGAACTTATGTATGATAGTCCCCAAGGAGGCTCTTATTCATCTTCTTGCTCCTCATCCATTGGCACTGGTTGTGGCATTGCAGAAGTGCCTTCATGTGGCAGCATGAGGTTGCTCAGTATATCCAGGCCGTTTGGTGTGAACGCGATAGGCTTTGAATCAATCAGTTCCTGGACTTTGTATTTGAAAGCCTTACAACTCTCGATCGAGTGTCCGGGTGCTCCTGAGTGAAACTCACACCTAGCATTCATGTCGTAGTTCAAGGGAAGATGTGTTGGAGGAGGTCCTAGTACCCTTAACTTCACCAATGATCTGTTGAGCAGAAGAGGGAGAATTCGACCATACGACATGGGAATCAGGTCAAATTGTTTTTCCGACCTCTTTGATTTTTTCTGGCCTTTTTGAGCATAAGAGTTTTGCCTCCGACTTGAGTACCAATTCTGATTCCGCATTTGGTTCCTCGGAGCTAGCTGAGGAATGAACACTAGCTGTTGATTAAGAAACCTCGACAGTTCGGGTTGGGGACGGTATCCCTGAGGCAACTCATGATGTAAGGTGGAGCCGAACAAAGGCATAGGGGAGACCATTTCCATCCTGGAGGTTGGTATGGGATTTCCTTCCTTTTTCAACAATGTTTGCAAGATTTCCATAACCAAGCTCATCTGAGTCTTTAGTTGGCTGATCTCTTCCTTCAATGCAGCTTGGCCTTATTGGAGTTCTTCTACAGTGGCTTGAGACATGCTTCTAGTTCTAAGCGTACGTCGGGAAATCAGCTAGCGGGGTAGAAACAGAAGGTGGTATAAGGTTTTGCTTATGAGATGCAAATGATGCATGAATGCGATGTTTATTTATGAATGAATGGGTGAGAAGATTTCCACAGGTTTTTAGGCATGGGTTCATGGTTTTGGACCATCGTGATGAAGCATGGAGTTAATAATGACTGCTTAGTAAACCAAGGTTCTCGCTTTGTGTGATCTAAGGCTTTTGGAAAATTGGGTGTAAGACACTGCCCCTAGAGTCATGGACTTCCTTGACTGTCAGCCGCTTATGTCAATTTAGTTGTCAGGCGGCTGCTCCATCAAAGTCATCTACTCTAAGTGAGATCTTCGTATCGACCCTTACGAGGAAGGCACCTCGGTGGCCTATACTACGCGACCATCAGACTAGGCTAGCCATAGTTTTAAAGGTTCTAAAAGGGGTCTTAGGGTCATTGACTCTAGTAAAAGAAAAGATGCTTACGTCGAAAGCACGACGATCATCAATCCCCTTAAGAGAATCTACCACTAAGTGAGGTTCTCGTATGACCTTAACGAGGAAGGAATCTCGCGGATCAATACTACTCAACCTCTCCTATCTCAAGCAAAATCTCAGACTCGGGTGGAGAGTCTTTCACACAAGGTTTTTTCCTTTGCAATCATTATTGCTTCCAAAAATTGTTCGTCATAGAGTGAGGGTTTCAGACCAACAGGTAAATAAAGAAAATATGCACAGGTTAGCAAAGAAAGCAATATATACAAAAAAATAGATAACAGATAAATCTCCATGTACGTAAAAGAGGAACAACCCAAACTAAGATAGACTTGCTTAGGGAAAATCGTCTCCCCAACAGAGTCGCCAGCTGCCACTATCGGGATTTCACGATAACGAAACCGAGACTAAAGAGATGCCAAAGAGAGGCAAAGTCAGAAGAGTCTCCACCGAATTTTATTTAGTTTACCTCTATCGGAGAGGAGAGGGGAAATAGTCGATAAAACCCTCGAAAAAGAGACGCACACGAGAAGCGCTAAAAGAGAATAAGGAATCGGTCTCGCAACCGAGATTTGGGTTCCGAAGTCGGTTACGTAAGAGGAAGGTATTAGCACCCCTTATGTCCATGGTACTCCATGGGAACCATTTGGGTTGTTTTACATACATGGGATTTATCTATTATTGTTTTATTTTCAAAAGAATGTGAGAAAAGAAGGGGGTGTTTTTGTTATTATAGTGCTCGCCAAGGATTGAGGCCCTTGTGCCTACGTATCACTCATTCGGGGATGAGGAATCAGAGCTCCGTAGTTCGGAGTAGAAAATGTTTCTGTGTTGGTTGATTTTACCTTTTAAAAAAGGGTTTTCGGGATGATGCCCTAAGGCACAAAAATGAGTTTGATGAGTTCTATTGTTTTTACCTTGAATAAGGGTTTTATGAAAGAATGTTTGTGATTATATTGTACTAAAGTCTATGGGCGGAGGTGATTATTCTAGACAACAAGCCAAGCGTCTTGCGTCCAAAATAATCAGAGTAAGGGTAGGAATGCTCCGTTCTCACTCATTCTCCACCACTTAAGGCTCGTGGCGCACAATAATAATCGTAATTATTAAGTGTTTTGAATTTGATTATAAAAATGCCACTTGACGTTGAATCAAGGGTTTGTTTTATTTAATTATGAAATTTGGCTTATTAAACATGAATGCAAAGTAACCAACAAGAAATTAAAGGGTCTCATTGTAAGGTAGCCCAAGAGAAAGTCTTTTGTGTGCAAAAGTGACCTAAGGTAAACAAAGGATAATGGTCTTACAAACATGTCCCCCTAAGGCGGTGCCATGATGCCATTCTTACAACATGCATGTAAGTTACGGATGAAAATCCAAGTGTTTACAAAGTATCACAAAGAGTAAAGGAAGGCCTCCAAGCAAAGGTCCTAAGATGAAATCCTCTAAGTCCAAGTTGATTAAGAGTGGAGTGAATATTTTTGGTCTTACCATTTTATCATGTTTTTGTTATTTTTAATGTATGATGACAATAAAATAAATAACAAGTAAATAAACATACAGGATGAGTTTGTACAATGATGATGATAATGAGTAGTTGAATGTAAATTACAAGGTAATAACATAAAAGTAAATCACAAGATAAAGAATGACAATATCACAATAATAATGGTTAGTGAATGTAAATCACACAAAATAAGCCACAAGTTAATGGTAACAAAATCACAATAACAAAGGTTAATGATAAAAAAAGTTAGTGAAGTATAATTAGTGGTTAGTCATATGTACAAAATGAACATCTTGAGGACTATTTTTCATAGGTCAAAAAGACTCAAAATATGACACATTAAGGGATAGCTTATCATTGATGCAAAGTATTGAAGATGATTGAAAAATCAACTAACAATAGATTTGTAACAAAGAAAGTTATGCAACCCCAAGTCCATCTATCAATATTATTATTTGTTCTCTTTATTTTTGTTTTTTTACTCCTCTTTTATTTAGCAATATAGTAAGAGAGTAAATAAATTGGCATAATGTAAATGATATGGTTAGATAAAAATGAACATAAACATAAGCATAAACATAAAGTACTTGAAATAAAGTGAACAATAAAATAAATTGCAAGGAAGTAAAGTGCAATAACATAAATGTTAGTGAAGGAGAATTGCGACCCAAAGCGCAGCGGAAATTAAAAAAAAATTCTCCTTTAGAGATCCTTACGAATGGTCATGATCAGTGATAGAATATTTACCTCTTGTGACGGTTGAAACCTTTGGTGCAGATTTCTTGTGACGATCAAAACCTTTGATGCTAATCCACGAAGCGATCACGAACGTTGAACGATGACAACGTCTCTACTCAGTCCACACGAACGGGTTCCTTCAATCTCAGTGCTAGCTGGTACGAGTGAAGGCTTTGAGTGAGAGAGAGAGAGAGTGATAGAAAACGAAAATAATGCAACCGCAAATTTTTGCTTCTGCACAAGGGTTCTATTTATAGAACCACTTGTGTGGGCTTCAAGCTAAAAGCCCACTTAAGTGTATTTTGGCCCATATCTTATAATATGCCCAAAATCACTTAAGCTCATGGTACCTTACCATATTTCGTATTCTACTCAAGTACATCGTACCTTACGATGCTCTATAACTCACTTAAGGGCACCGTACCTTACGGTATTCCTTAGTTACTCTATCTCTCATCAATCCGTCCTTTGTGTGTGACCCTGTAGGTTTTCGTGACGTTGGCAATTATATTAAATCACTCATTTAACTTAATAAGCAGTGAGCGGTATCTAGCAACACATCACTGCTACCCAAGACACGAAAATGTCATGTGATCTGACAATTCCTTCTGTGATAATACTTATGTGTATAATTACCCTTTTGCCCTTATGTCTATATTGAACACAAGGCATAGACCGTGTCATCCTTGTTCAGTTCAATATTGGGCCCATAGACATTTATCCTGTTACGCAGGATGGGCAAATTCCATCTAGGACACTCATGTCCCTCAGCATGCTTTGTGGAGTACCCATTAACTGTCTTTATGGTTATCCAGTTACGGACAACGTTGGATCAGCAATAAAGCACTCGACTCTACATCTAGGATCCATAGTGGTTTCAGGTCGAAGAGTGGAATACACTATTATCACCATGAGAATAACTTATGACACCTTGCATAACTTTCTATATAGTATTCTCATAGCGGGTCAATCCGGTATAAGTATTACTCCTAATATTCATACCTATGTTTAAGACTTGATAACTCTTTATCCATGATCCATGAGATGTGATCATCAGTCTACAAACATAATAGTCTTAATGCTTTAATGTTATCCCACTTCACACTAAAGCTCGACTACGGATACTTTAAGAATAGTGTCCTTATGTTTAATGTGATCTCATGATTAAGTCATACTTGATACATTAAACAGACTAGCTATTCTAGGGACTTTATTAAACAAACGTAATAAAGAAAAAGCCTTTTATTATTAATAAATAATTCGATACAAGTACCAAAGTATTGGCCTCTAGGGCTTACACCAACAATCTCCCACTAGCACTAGAGCCAATCAGGCATACCCTTAATACCCATAGATCTAGTATGGCCATCATGCTTCTGCTGCGCAAGAGGCTTTGTCAGTGGGTCAGCAATATTGTCAAGTGTAGGTACTCTGCATATTTTCACATCTCCTCTATCTATTATCTCTCGAATGAGATGATAACGCCTAAGTATGTGTTTGGATCGTTGGTGAGATCTAGGCTCCTTGGCTTGTGCGATAGCACCATTGTTATCACAGTAGAGACCAATGGGATCCACAATGCTAGGAACTATGCCAAGTTCACTAATGAACTTTTTGATCCAAACAGCTTCCTTTGCTGCACTTGAGGCAGCAATATACTCGGCCTCGGTTGTAGAATCAGCAACTGTATCTTGCTTTGAACTTTTCCAGCTCATAGCGCCACCGTTTAAGCAAAACACATAACCAGATTGCGATCTAAAGTCATCCTTATCTGTCTGGAAGCTAGCATCGGTGTATCCATTTACAGCCAACTCTTCCTGACCTCCATATATCAAGAATGAGTCCTTAGTCCTTCTTAAATACTTAAGGATATTCTTGACAGCTACCCAGTGAGCATTACCAGGATCAGATTGGTACCTACTCGTAGCACTCAAAGCATACGAGACATCTGGTCGAGTACATAACATGGCATACATGATAGATCCTATTGCAGATGCATATGGAATCTTATTCATGCGATCCCTTTCTTCCTTAGTTAAAGGGGATTGTGTTTTTGATAGACACAGGCCATGTTGCATAGGTATGAATCCTTTCTTGGAATCATGCATGTTAAAGCGTCTCAACACTTTGTCTATGTATGTACTCTGACTTAGGCCAAGCAGTTTTTGTGATCTATCTCTATAGATTCTGATTCCTAATATATAGGCTGCTTCACCTAGGTCCTTCATAGAAAAGCATTTCCCCAACCAAGACTTTACTTGTTGTAGGGTGGGGATATCGTTTCCAATGAGTAATATGTCATCTACATATAATACCAGGAAAACGATCATACTCCCACTAACCTTCTTGTAGACACAAGGCTCATCTTCGTTCTTGATGAATCCATATTGTTTTACTGTTTCATCAAAACGAAGATTCCAGCTTCTGGAAGCTTGCTTCAATCCATAGATTGATCTTTGTAACTTACATATCTTTTGGGCTTCCTCTGGTATGTCAAATCCTTCAGGCTGTGTCATGTACACATCCTCAAGAAGATTTCCATTAAGGAAAGTAGTTTTGACATCCATCTGCCATATTTCATAATCATGATATGCAGCGATAGCAAGTAAAATCCGAACAGATTTAAGCATTGCAACTGGTGAAAAGGTTTCATCATAGTCAATCCCATGAATTTGTTTGTATCCTTTTGCAACCAGTCTTGCCTTATAGGTATGTACCTTACCATCCATGTCAGTCTTCTTTTTGAAGACCCACTTGCATCCTATAGGGTTAACTCCTACAGGAGGCTCTACCAAGGTCCAAACTTGGTTTGTGTACATGGAATCCATTTCAGATTTCATGGCTTCTAGCCACTTCTCAGACTCGGGACCAGTTATGGCCTCTTGGTAGGTCACAGGCTCATCTTGATCCATGAGTAATACATCACCTTGATCAGTTATGAGATATCCATATCTCTCAGGTAGTTGACGTATCCTGCTTGACCTACGCTGGTTTTGTTCTACTTGAGCAGGTTGCTCTTCCACAACTTCTTGTGTTTCCTGCTCTAGTTCCTCCATAGGTGTATCTATGCTTTGTGATTCTTGAATTTCTTCAAGCTCTACTTTCTTCCCACTGGTTCCTTTGGAAATAAAATCCTTTTCTAGGAAAACTCCAGTTCGAGCGACAAATACTTTGCCTTCATAAGGATTGTAGAAGTAATACCCCTTTGTTTCTTTAGGATATCCCACAAATAAGCATTTATCAGATTTGGGCTCAAGCTTAGTTGAAATTTGTCGTTTCACATAAACCTCGCAACCCCAAATCTTCATGTAAGACATATGTGGTTTCTTACCACTCCATATCTCATTTGGATGGAACACGGTTAAGTGTGTAAGCTGCTGTCAATAGTGCATGTCCCCAAAAGGAGTTTGGAAGATCTGCGTGACTCATCATGGATCGGACCATGTCTAACAGGGTTCGATTTCTTCTCTCAGATACACCATTCCATTGGGGTGTTCCAGAAGGAGTAAGTTGGGATAGGATCCCACACTCTTTCAGATGGTCATCAAACTCTAGGCTTAAATACTCACCACCTCGATCTGATCGAAGAGTTTTAATATTCTTACCTAGTTGGTTTTGTACTTCATGCTTGAATTCCTTGAACTTTTCAAAGGACTCTGATTTGTGTTTCATTAAATACACATAACCATATCTACTGAAATCATCAGTGAATGTGATGAAGTACTGAAAACCTCCTCTGGCTGGTATGTTCAGTGGTCCACATACATCAGTATGTATGAGGGCCAAAAGATCATTAGCTCTTTCACCTTTTCCTGTGAATGGAGATTTTGTCATCTTTCCAATTAAACAAGATCTGCATGTCTCATATGATTCATAATCAAAAGAGTCCAAGAGTCCATCTTTATGGAGTTTGGAAATGCGTTTCTCATTTATGTGGCCTAATCGACAATGCCAAAGGTAAGTTGGATTTAACTCATTAGGTTTCATCCTTTTAGTATTAATGTTATATATAGGCATTTCGAGATCAAGGACATATAGTCCATTGCTCATTTGTGCAGTAGCATAGAATATATCATTCAAATAAATTGAGCAACAATTGTTCTTTATTATAAATGAAAAACCAAACTTGTCCAAACAAGAAATGGAAATAATATTCCTGCTAATTGCAGGTACATAATAGCAGTTCTCTAACTGAATTATTAAACCACTAGGTAAAGTTAATACATAAGTTCCTACGGCTAAAGCAGCAACCTTTGCTCCATTGCCAACTCGTAGGTCAACTTCACCTTTTGCCAAATCTCTACTTCTTTTTAGCCCCTGCACATTTGTACAAATGTGAGAACCGCATCCAGTATCTAATATCCATGATGCAGAAGTAGATACATTTATTTCAATAACAAAAATACCTGAAGTTGAAGTCTCTACTCCATTCTTCGTATCTTCCAGGTACTTTGGGCAGTTTCTCTTCCAGTGTCTGGTCTTACCATAACGGAAGCAGGTGCCTGCCTTTGCTATGCCTCCAGTAGGCTTCAAAGCAGCAACAGTGGGTCTGGGTTTGGCAACTTCCTTGCCTTTCCCTTTATCACCCTGCTTGGTGGGCCTTTTGTTCTGTCTCTTTCCATTTCTGATCATCAGAATGGACTTCCCTTTTGTCTTCAGATTCTGTTCAGTTGTTCTTAACATGCCTAGCAGTCCAGGAAGAGATTTATCCATATCATTCATATTGAAATTTAGGACAAATTGACTGAATCTATCTGGCAACGATTGCAAGATCAAATCAGTCGCAAGTTCCTTTCCGAGGGGAAAACCCAACCTTTCAAGGTTTTCCACATACCCAATCATCTTGAGCACATGGGGACTTACAGGGGCTCCCTCAGCTAACTTGCTTTGAAAAAGGGCTTTTGAAACTTCAAACCTCTCATGCCTTGCTTGCTCTTGATAGAGCAACTTCAGGTGTTCGATCATATCGAACGCTGACATGTTCTCATGTTGCTTTTGCAATTCTGAGTTCATGGTAGCCAGCATGAGACAAGCAGTTTCATTGGCATCATCGACATGCTTCTTATAAGCATCTCTTTCTGCCTTAGGTGCAGAACTAGGAGGTTCCTTTTCAGGAACAGGAGTCTCCAAGACATACAGCTTTTTATCATGTTTGAGGACAATCCTCAGGTTTCGGTGCCAATCCAGGAAATTTGTCCCAGACAATTTTTCCTTGTCAAGGATTGATCGCAAGATGTTGTTAGAGGTGTTTGTTGTCATGGTAATCTACATAAGAATTAAGAAAATATAAGTATCATTGACATATTTAATTAGGCCTTTAATCAAATATGCTCCCACTATTTTATTCAAAACAAATGACCCTCATCATTTGATTCGGAAAATCCCGTTGGAAGATTTTCTAGTGGGTCGAGATCCATATTTCACTTCGTTCTAAGTCCGCGTAGGCGGATTACACAAAACTAGGTTATTTAGGTAGGAACTCCTTCCAGTTGTATCTCATACAACTCTCGAAAATTTCAGTTGGGTGAATAACTCCTTATTCCAATCCATCATATGGATTATTCCCAACTCTTGCTTCTAAAACATATATGATATTATTATAATTAAGTTTGACCCATTGTCTTAGCAGTTGGATATTACAATTATCCCATCGCACCTTACTAATATAGAACATGCAGCTCGCTTTGGCGAAACCTACATTATCCGATACTAGTCTTGATGAGTGCTAAAACTTGGAAAGCAAACATATATAATATCATCATAATTTGTTTAGTTAAGTTTGACCCATTGTTTTAGCAGTTGGATATTACAATTATCCCATCGCACCTTACTAATATAGAACATGCACCTCGCTTTGGCGAAACCTACATTATCCGATACTAGTCTTGATGAGTGCTAGAACTTGGAAAGCATAAACTTAATATTTTAGTTTGAGGGAATTGCAGTTGTTATGATCTCACCGGCTTATTTATCATATAAATCGTCTCTCACATGCATCAACATACATTCACATGCATCAACATACATACAAACAAATGAAACAGTTATGGCCCCTAGCGCAATTGTTCTCTCAAGCCAATGAGAGAACCTAAGCTAACCTACTACGATCTAAGCTTCTCCAAGCAAGATCTTCAAGGTTGTCCTCCTTTAATATTGAATTCTTCTCTAAGCTTCTCCAAGCAAGATCTTCAAGATTGTCCTCTTTTGATATTGAAATCTTCTCTTTCTTCATAACATTGTCTTCTTCTCTTTATTCATAACATTACATTCCAGAAGAAACTCGTTTTACATACGAGGGTTTGAGATGAGAAAAGAAGTTACATTAAGATATCAAAAGGAGAGGCACGACACGCAGGTCGTATTTAAAAACCCAAAACAAAATAAAGGACAACTAAGGCCATAACTGATCACCACAAGGCAATAATAATAAACACATTGTTATTATTAAATTTTAATTCCTTTAATTAATTAAAACCAAATTAAATTTCGGCGACCGACCACACTACGCAGAGTCAGCCGGGGTATTCACAAAACAGGAACCCCGAGAATTCTGACCTTGTGAGTGTGACGACCGTCACAGGCATGTTACGCCCGTCACAGGGCCAAAACAGAAATGCCTAGTTTTCTGGACTTGTGAATGTCACGCCCTTGTTGACGACCGTCACGCCCTTGTTACGACCGTCATGGGTCTGTTACGAACGTCACGCGTCTTGTTTGTTACGCCTGTTGCGCTCGTCATACGAGCTTTACGCGGCCAAACTAATAGGGCTTTGAAACAGTCTACGGACCTCTTCCAAAAAGCCCTAAATTCACAACTCCTTGACGGCACAACCCTTGCGCCGTCACCAACCCTAATGCGCCAATTTCAGACCGTCAAACACACCTCGATTGTTGATTCAGTATGATTGATCAACAGGTCATTGCTTCACCATACTAATGTCGGATTCCGAAGCAAATAACCATTGATCGCTCAAAGGAAAACAATCATTTAGTGTTCGAATGAACGAAACAGAAACAGTTTATCACATATACCGTATTTTGCATTAGGATTACTTATATCATATATAAGTTGATCGGTCTCAATTGCGTAACCTATGGACGATCGATGTATCGCTGCTTCACCATACTAATGTCGGATTCCGAAGCATAGTCAATATCAATCATCCAACTTGTACACTCATGATGCCAAATTTAATTACCCGTTTAATTAATTGATTCATTCTGTCTTTTAATCATATTAATACAGAAATTAAACACCTATCCGATTCATGGTTTCTTAAGTGGCTCTGATACCACTGAAGGAGAATTGCGACCCAAAGCGCAGCGGAAATTAAAAAAAAATTCTCCTTTAGAGATCCTTACGAATGGTCATGATCAGTGATAGAATATTTACCTCTTGTGACGGTTGAAACCTTTGGTGCAGATTTCTTGTGACGATCAAAACCTTTGATGCTAATCCCCGAAGCGATCACGAACGTTGAACGATGACAACGTCTCTACTCAGTCCACACGAACGGGTTCCTTCAATCTCAGTGCTAGCTGGTACGAGTGAAGGCTTTGAGTGAGAGAGAGAGAGAGTGATAGAAAACGAAAATAATGCAACCGCAAATTTTTGCTTCTGCACAAGGGTTCTATTTATAGAACCACTTGTGTGGGCTTCAAGCTAAAAGCCCACTTAAGTGTATT
Organism: Lathyrus oleraceus; assembly: GCF_024323335.1. Lineage (NCBI taxonomy): Eukaryota > Viridiplantae > Streptophyta > Magnoliopsida > Fabales > Fabaceae > Lathyrus > Lathyrus oleraceus. The sequence continues at coordinate 74,899,239 of NC_066585.1, forward strand.
TTGGCCCATATCTTATAATATGCCCAAAATCACTTAAGCTCATGGTACCTTACCATATTTCGTATTCTACTCAAGTACATCGTACCTTACGATGCTCTATAACTCACTTAAGGGCACCGTACCTTATGGTATTCCTTAGTTACTCTATCTCTCATCAATCCTTCCTTTGTGTGTGACCCTGTAGGTTTTCGTGACGTTGGCAATTATATTAAATCACTCATTTAACTTAATAAGCAGTGAGCGGTATCTAGCAACACATCACTGCTACCCAAGACACGAAAATGTCATGTGATCTGACAATTCCTTCTGTGATAATACTTATGTGTATAATTACCCTTTTGCCCTTATGTCTATATTGAACACAAGGCATAGACCGTGTCATCCTTGTTCAGTTCAATATTGGGCCCATAGACATTTATCCTGTTACGCAGGATGGGCAAATTCCATCTAGGACACTCATGTCCCTCAGCATGCTTTGTGGAGTACCCATTAACTGTCTTTATGGTTATCCAGTTACGGACAACGTTGGATCAGCAATAAAGCACTCGACTCTACATCTAGGATCCATAGTGGTTTCAGGTCTAAGAGTGGAATACACTATTATCACCATGAGAATAACTTATGACACCTTGCATAACTTTCTATATAGTATTCTCATAGCGGGTCAATCCGGTATAAGTATTACTCCTAATATTCATACCTATGTTTAAGACTTGATAACTCTTTATCCATGATCCATGAGATGTGATCATCAGTCTACAAACATAATAGTCTTAATGCTTTAATGTTATCCCACTTCACACTAAAGCTCGACTACGGATACTTTAAGAATAGTGTCCTTATGTTTAATGTGATCTCATGATTAAGTCATACTTGATACATTAAACAGACTAGCTATTCTAGGGACTTTATTAAACAAATGTAATAAAAAAAAAGCCTTTTATTATTAATAAATAATTCGATACAAGTACCAAAAGTATTGGCCTCTAGGGCTTACACCAACAGTTAGAAGTTAGTAGTTAGTGGTTAGTGGTTAGTAGAATAACAATAAGCAAATAGAATAACAAGTTAATATAAAGAAAATGGTTTCATCTATGTATCAAATGACCCAAATATGGTTGAAATAGAGTCAACCTATCAATGCCTCAAAGTATCATGAAGGATCTATTGATCAATCATTAATAGGTTTGAAACATTGAAGGTTTTATCAACTCTAAACAACCATGGCCATGATCTAATAGATCTCATCAACCAAATAAATGTGAAAACAAGTCAACAATAAATAGCAAATGATAACAAGAAACAAGGTTTGATTGAAAATGGTGGATAAAAAGTTGTAAGAGAAAAAAATCCCCAAAAGGGTGTAAACCCAACAAAAACCACTTGTCTCAAAGTTGACTCAAATCTCTCTCGAAACACAACCCAAGAGTAAAAATCCATTTTCAAACACAAAACAAAACCAAAAATGTCAAGGAGTTTGAGTCCAAAATATTACCAAGATTGTGGTGTCAAAACTAGGTTGTTGTTGTGTTTGGTTTTGAGAATGAAGCAAAAAGCTCGTAAGAGGGTAGTTATGGTTGTTGAGGTAGGAATATGGAAGAGAAGGAAGGTGTATGTTTATATGGTGGTGGTGAATGACTATGTAAGTGAAGGTTATAAGTTTGCTACTGTTGTTGTGTGGAGATTGTGGATTTTTACATGGTGGTTGGGTGGTTCAAAGAAGAAAAGAGGGTTTGGGCGAGTTAGGGTTTATGTTGAAAAGAGGGAGCTTGAATGTGATTTGGACAGAGGTTTTGTGGGTTTTAACCTTGAAATGAGTGAGGATAGTGCTCTATTTATAGAGGAAGCGAAGGGGTTGAACTGGGTGAACCAAAAGGTACTATGGGTAAAAAAACAGAGCTACTACTGCTGTCTGCGCAGGTGTAATTGATTACCATGATTAGGGTAATCGGTTACACAGTCCAAAATGGCCAAAAAATCAATTTTTGATCCGTGTAATCGATTACCATGATTAGGGTAATCGATTACACAGTCCAAAATGGCAAAAAAATCAATTTTTGGTCTGGGTAATCGATTACCATGATTAGGGTAATTGATTACCCAATTTTTTTTATTTCTTTTTTTAGAACTTTAACCGAATAACCCCTGTTTTTTCCGGGTGTAAACACCATGCCTTGAGTCCGTGTAATATGTATTTGGTTATGAAAGTTCAATGAAATTATGACAATGAAATAATGAAAGCATGCATGTGCAGTAGGGCCATGGATCAAATGAAAGTTGTATCGGGGTAGGGTGAATTTTGGGGTATGACAGTGGCGACTCTGGTTTTATTGATGTTAAGTTTACCCATATCTTAATGGTCATGAATTTACCGTTACAGTCTTTTGAGGGTTGTAACATGGCCTGGTTCACGGTTTTTACAAAGAAAGGATATAAGGCTCAAAATCTATTCTAACCCGCCCATTCTTTGTGATGTTCTCCAGTCCTACGTTGAGTTAGCTTAAAACAAGTGTTTACCTTTCAGAAAAGGATTTTGAATATATGCAATAATGGTTAAGGATAGCCACTCACCTTCTATATTTGTTTGTAGTCACGAAGATTTTCTCTTTTGATGAGGAGTTTGATGTTGATCTGTAAGACCCCAATTTTGACCCTAAGATCCCTCATGTAATTTCATCATATGCATTAGCATTGGGATCACACCTTGGCATCCTCCTTAGCCCTCTTTCATTGGGTTTATTTTGGGAGAGATCACCAAGCACTATGTGATTGTATCATACTTGTATTTTATCACTTCACTAACAAAAATACCAAAAATATGTCTTTGTATTTGCCTAACTCTTTTGTAGGTAGGGCATGATCATCAAAACTCATCAAGTTCACATCTAGGGTTTAAGACCCTCATGGCTAAGAGCACAATCAAGGATTGATCCATAATTTCTCTAAGCATCATATATGAGTCCCATTGATCTCTACATGTTATATTGATCAAGTTTTCTTCAAGTGTTTGGAGGTGATTTGCCTTGGAAACCCTAGTTTGACTGGGTATCTTGAGTAACTTCTTCAACAAGCTATCTCCCCAATTGATCAAATTTCTCAAGGGACACTTAAAAATTCATCATCTTATGCATATATGATCTACCATGAGACTAAAAGATCAAGAGAATTGAAGGTTAGCATGTTGGTTGATGGTGGTTGGCCAGATGAATTCATCTGATCAAAACTGGGTCTCCCTAGACCCTATCTCCTATAATTTTCACCATAATAAAATGATTCTTTGAGAAACGTTACTCTAAGTGACATTCCAAAAAACTTTCATGTTGAGACCTATATCTAGTTTTCCTTGGAAAATCATTTTCTATGTTGAAACATTATAGGTCATTTTGTCTAAACCCTAATTTGAAAGTCAACTTCCCAAGGCCATAACTTGTTCAATTTTTATGATATTAGGGATTTCCAATTTGTAAAATCAAATTCAAGATGTCTAATTCAAATTTTATGTTTGGAGTTAAGGCTAATTCAACTTTTATGAGCATGTGATATGAGGATACATTATAGGTCATTTTTGACCTATACCATTGGACAAGTGATTTTTCCAAACTTCAAAATTGAATAACTCTATCCTTCTAAATCCAAATTCCATGAAATTGGTGACCATTTTGAAGGTCTTTGAGAGATATACAACTTTGATGAAGACATTTTTCTCATTTGAAGCTCACATAAAAAGTTAAGCAAGGTGGAATATTGAGATTAATGGCTTGACACTTAGAAAATGTTTCAACATGTTGAAATTTCCAAACTTCCACCTCCAAATTCACCATGACCCAAGTCCAAATGAAAAAGTGTTCAACATCAAAGTTGTTCCCCTTGATATAAGCTTTCCAAAGAACCCAAGTTCATGCATTTTAGACAAAGATTGCTAGGTCTGCACATGGCTTTAACAGAGCTGCATGATTGGAAGAAATCAATTGCCTTGACATCCAAGCATGTTTTGAACTTCAGCACAGATGTAAGTGAACCAAATTGGATTGCTTCATGGGCCTGTACGCGCCCATGCAAGCTTGTGCATGAAATGTCCAAATTTAGCAATTTTTCAAGTGTGCAAATATCAGTCCGAATTGCTATAAATACAGGCCTTTGGAGCTCAATTCAAACACACCTTGCACGCCAACTTTGCCCCCCAATTGAAACCCTCATATTTCAAAGGAAAACCTGAGAAATTTCAACTTGAAAATTGAGTTTGATTCTCACTATTTGAAGATTCAAGAACTCCAGGATCCAAAGCTTTGTACCATTGCTAAACCTCTCCTGCAAGATTCTCAAGTGTGATCAGATCAAGTTTGAAGTAAGCAACATCAAGTTTCTGCACATCATTGAAGGTAATTTTCAGAAAACTTCATCTCTTCGATTCTCACTCAATTCTACTTGATTCTCTTGGATCTTTGGTTGTCTGAAGTCCTACCAATATAGGCAAGAAGATTGATTTGCTTTGAGGTCAAATCGAAGCAACTCAGTTGTCACACCTCAAAATTCAACTCCTCATATCTTTTTATATATTTGGAGTTATTTGAAATTGAGGTATTACAGGGGCTCCCTCAGCTAACTTGCTTTGAAAAAGGGCTTTTGAAACTTCAAACCTCTCATGCCTTGCTTGCTCTTGATAGAGCAACTTCAGGTGTTCGATCATATCGAACGCTGACATGTTCTCATGTTGCTTTTGCAATTCTGAGTTCATGGTAGCCAGCATGAGACAAGCAGTTTCATTGGCATCATCGACATGCTTCTTATAAGCATCTCTTTCTGCCTTAGGTGCAGAACTAGGAGGTTCCTTTTCAGGAACAGGAGTCTCCAAGACATACAGCTTTTTATCATGTTTGAGGACAATCCTCAGGTTTCGGTGCCAATCCAGGAAATTTGTCCCAGACAATTTTTCCTTGTCAAGGATTGATCGCAAGATGTTGTTAGAGGTGTTTGTTGTCATGGTAATCTACATAAGAATTAAGAAAATATAAGTATCATTGACATATTTAATTAGGCCTTTAATCAAATATGCTCCCACTATTTTATTCAAAACAAATGACCCTCATCATTTGATTCGGAAAATCCCGTTGGAAGATTTTCTAGTGGGTCGAGATCCATATTTCACTTCGTTCTAAGTCCGCGTAGGCGGATTACACAAAACTAGGTTATTTAGGTAGGAACTCCTTCCAGTTGTATCTCATACAACTCTCGAAAATTTCAGTTGGGTGAATAACTCCTTATTCCAATCCATCATATGGATTATTCCCAACTCTTGCTTCTAAAACATATATGATATTATTATAATTAAGTTTGACCCATTGTCTTAGCAGTTGGATATTACAATTATCCCATCGCACCTTACTAATATAGAACATGCAGCTCGCTTTGGCGAAACCTACATTATCCGATACTAGTCTTGATGAGTGCTAAAACTTGGAAAGCAAACATATATAATATCATCATAATTTGTTTAGTTAAGTTTGACCCATTGTTTTAGCAGTTGGATATTACAATTATCCCATCGCACCTTACTAATATAGAACATGCACCTCGCTTTGGCGAAACCTACATTATCCGATACTAGTCTTGATGAGTGCTAGAACTTGGAAAGCATAAACTTAATATTTTAGTTTGAGGGAATTGCAATTGTTATGATCTCACCGGCTTATTTATCATATAAATCGTCTCTCACATGCATCAACATACATTCACATGCATCAACATACATACAAACAAATGAAACAGTTATGGCCCCTAGCGCAATTGTTCTCTCAAGCCAATGAGAGAACCTAAGCTAACCTACTACGATCTAAGCTTCTCCAAGCAAGATCTTCAAGGTTGTCCTCCTTTAATATTGAATTCTTCTCTAAGCTTCTCCAAGCAAGATCTTCAAGATTGTCCTCTTTTGATATTGAAATCTTCTCTTTCTTCATAACATTGTCTTCTTCTCTTTATTCATAACATTACATTCCAGAAGAAACTCGTTTTACATACGAGGGTTTGAGATGAGAAAAGAAGTTACATTAAGATATCAAAAGGAGAGGCACGACACGCAGGTCGTATTTAAAAACCCAAAACAAAATAAAGGACAACTAAGGCCATAACTGATCACCACAAGGCAATAATAATAAACACATTGTTATTATTAAATTTTAATTCCTTTAATTAATTAAAACCAAATTAAATTTCGGCGACCGACCACACTACGCAGAGTCAGCCGGGGTATTCACAAAACAGGAACCCCGAGAATTCTGACCTTGTGAGTGTGACGACCGTCACAGGCATGTTACGCCCGTCACAGGGCCAAAACAGAAATGCCTAGTTTTCTGGACTTGTGAATGTCACGCCCTTGTTGACGACCGTCACGCCCTTGTTACGACCGTCATGGGTCTGTTACGAACGTCACGCGTCTTGTTTGTTACGCCTGTTGCGCTCGTCATACGAGCTTTACGCGGCCAAACTAATAGGGCTTTGAAACAGTCTACGGACCTCTTCCAAAAAGCCCTAAATTCACAACTCCTTGACGGCACAACCCTTGCGCCGTCACCAACCCTAATGCGCCAATTTCAGACCGTCAAACACACCTCGATTGTTGATTCAGTATGATTGATCAACAGGTCATTGCTTCACCATACTAATGTCGGATTCCGAAGCAAATAACCATTGATCGCTCAAAGGAAAACAATCATTTAGTGTTCGAATGAACGAAACAGAAACAGTTTATCACATATACCGTATTTTGCATTAGGATTACTTATATCATATATAAGTTGATCGGTCTCAATTGCGTAACCTATGGACGATCGATGTATCGCTGCTTCACCATACTAATGTCGGATTCCGAAGCATAGTCAATATCAATCATCCAACTTGTACACTCATGATGCCAAATTTAATTACCCGTTTAATTAATTGATTCATTCTGTCTTTTAATCATATTAATACAGAAATTAAACACCTATCCGATTCATGGTTTCTTAAGTGGCTCTGATACCACTGAAGGAGAATTGCGACCCAAAGCGCAGCGGAAATTAAAAAAAAATTCTCCTTTAGAGATCCTTACGAATGGTCATGATCAGTGATAGAATATTTACCTCTTGTGACGGTTGAAACCTTTGGTGCAGATTTCTTGTGACGATCAAAACCTTTGATGCTAATCCCCGAAGCGATCACGAACGTTGAACGATGACAACGTCTCTACTCAGTCCACACGAACGGGTTCCTTCAATCTCAGTGCTAGCTGGTACGAGTGAAGGCTTTGAGTGAGAGAGAGAGAGAGTGATAGAAAACGAAAATAATGCAACCGCAAATTTTTGCTTCTGCACAAGGGTTCTATTTATAGAACCACTTGTGTGGGCTTCAAGCTAAAAGCCCACTTAAGTGTATTTTGGCCCATATCTTATAATATGCCCAAAATCACTTAAGCTCATGGTACCTTACCATATTTCGTATTCTACTCAAGTACATCGTACCTTACGATGCTCTATAACTCACTTAAGGGCACCGTACCTTATGGTATTCCTTAGTTACTCTATCTCTCATCAATCCTTCCTTTGTGTGTGACCCTGTAGGTTTTCGTGACGTTGGCAATTATATTAAATCACTCATTTAACTTAATAAGCAGTGAGCGGTATCTAGCAACACATCACTGCTACCCAAGACACGAAAATGTCATGTGATCTGACAATTCCTTCTGTGATAATACTTATGTGTATAATTACCCTTTTGCCCTTATGTCTATATTGAACACAAGGCATAGACCGTGTCATCCTTGTTCAGTTCAATATTGGGCCCATAGACATTTATCCTGTTACGCAGGATGGGCAAATTCCATCTAGGACACTCATGTCCCTCAGCATGCTTTGTGGAGTACCCATTAACTGTCTTTATGGTTATCCAGTTACGGACAACGTTGGATCAGCAATAAAGCACTCGACTCTACATCTAGGATCCATAGTGGTTTCAGGTCTAAGAGTGGAATACACTATTATCACCATGAGAATAACTTATGACACCTTGCATAACTTTCTATATAGTATTCTCATAGCGGGTCAATCCGGTATAAGTATTACTCCTAATATTCATACCTATGTTTAAGACTTGATAACTCTTTATCCATGATCCATGAGATGTGATCATCAGTCTACAAACATAATAGTCTTAATGCTTTAATGTTATCCCACTTCACACTAAAGCTCGACTACGGATACTTTAAGAATAGTGTCCTTATGTTTAATGTGATCTCATGATTAAGTCATACTTGATACATTAAACAGACTAGCTATTCTAGGGACTTTATTAAACAAATGTAATAAAAAAAAGCCTTTTATTATTAATAAATAATTCGATACAAGTACCAAAAGTATTGGCCTCTAGGGCTTACACCAACAGTTAGAAGTTAGTAGTTAGTGGTTAGTGGTTAGTAGAATAACAATAAGCAAATAGAATAACAAGTTAATATAAAGAAAATGGTTTCATCTATGTATCAAATGACCCAAATATGGTTGAAATAGAGTCAACCTATCAATGCCTCAAAGTATCATGAAGGATCTATTGATCAATCATTAATAGGTTTGAAACATTGAAGGTTTTATCAACTCTAAACAACCATGGCCATGATCTAATAGATCTCATCAACCAAATAAATGTGAAAACAAGTCAACAATAAATAGCAAATGATAACAAGAAACAAGGTTTGATTGAAAATGGTGGATAAAAAGTTGTAAGAGAAAAAAATCCCCAAAAGGGTGTAAACCCAACAAAAACCACTTGTCTCAAAGTTGACTCAAATCTCTCTCGAAACACAACCCAAGAGTAAAAATCCATTTTCAAACACAAAACAAAACCAAAAATGTCAAGGAGTTTGAGTCCAAAATATTACCAAGATTGTGGTGTCAAAACTAGGTTGTTGTTGTGTTTGGTTTTGAGAATGAAGCAAAAAGCTCGTAAGAGGGTAGTTATGGTTGTTGAGGTAGGAATATGGAAGAGAAGGAAGGTGTATGTTTATATGGTGGTGGTGAATGACTATGTAAGTGAAGGTTATAAGTTTGCTACTGTTGTTGTGTGGAGATTGTGGATTTTTACATGGTGGTTGGGTGGTTCAAAGAAGAAAAGAGGGTTTGGGCGAGTTAGGGTTTATGTTGAAAAGAGGGAGCTTGAATGTGATTTGGACAGAGGTTTTGTGGGTTTTAACCTTGAAAATGAGTGAGGATAGTGCTCTATTTATAGAGGAAGCGAAGGGGTTGAACTGGGTGAACCAAAAGGTACTATGGGTAAAAAAACAGAGCTACTACTGCTGTCTGCGCAGGTGTAATTGATTACCATGATTAGGGTAATCGGTTACACAGTCCAAAATGGCCAAAAAATCAATTTTTGATCCGTGTAATCGATTACCATGATTAGGGTAATCGATTACACAGTCCAAAATGGCAAAAAAATCAATTTTTGGTCTGGGTAATCGATTACCATGATTAGGGTAATTGATTACCCAATTTTTTTTATTTCTTTTTTTAGAACTTTAACCGAATAACCCCTGTTTTTTCCGGGTGTAAACACCATGCCTTGAGTCCGTGTAATATGTATTTGGTTATGAAAGTTCAATGAAATTATGACAATGAAATAATGAAAGCATGCATGTGCAGTAGGGCCATGGATCAAATGAAAGTTGTATCGGGGTAGGGTGAATTTTGGGGTATGACAGTGGCGACTCTGGTTTTATTGATGTTAAGTTTACCCATATCTTAATGGTCATGAATTTACCGTTACAGTCTTTTGAGGGTTGTAACATGGCCTGGTTCACGGTTTTTACAAAGAAAGGATATAAGGCTCAAAATCTATTCTAACCCGCCCATTCTTTGTGATGTTCTCCAGTCCTACGTTGAGTTAGCTTAAAACAAGTGTTTACCTTTCAGAAAAGGATTTTGAATATATGCAATAATGGTTAAGGATAGCCACTCACCTTCTATATTTGTTTGTAGTCACGAAGATTTTCTCTTTTGATGAGGAGTTTGATGTTGATCTGTAAGACCCCAATTTTGACCCTAAGATCCCTCATGTAATTTCATCATATGCATTAGCATTGGGATCACACCTTGGCATCCTCCTTAGCCCTCTTTCATTGGGTTTATTTTGGGAGAGATCACCAAGCACTATGTGATTGTATCATACTTGTATTTTATCACTTCACTAACAAAAATACCAAAAATATGTCTTTGTATTTGCCTAACTCTTTTGTAGGTAGGGCATGATCATCAAAACTCATCAAGTTCACATCTAGGGTTTAAGACCCTCATGGCTAAGAGCACAATCAAGGATTGATCCATAATTTCTCTAAGCATCATATATGAGTCCCATTGATCTCTACATGTTATATTGATCAAGTTTTCTTCAAGTGTTTGGAGGTGATTTGCCTTGGAAACCCTAGTTTGACTGGGTATCTTGAGTAACTTCTTCAACAAGCTATCTCCCCAATTGATCAAATTTCTCAAGGGACACTTAAAAATTCATCATCTTATGCATATATGATCTACCATGAGACTAAAAGATCAAGAGAATTGAAGGTTAGCATGTTGGTTGATGGTGGTTGGCCAGATGAATTCATCTGATCAAAACTGGGTCTCCCTAGACCCTATCTCCTATAATTTTCACCATAATAAAATGATTCTTTGAGAAACGTTACTCTAAGTGACATTCCAAAAAACTTTCATGTTGAGACCTATATCTAGTTTTCCTTGGAAAATCATTTTCTATGTTGAAACATTATAGGTCATTTTGTCTAAACCCTAATTTGAAAGTCAACTTCCCAAGGCCATAACTTGTTCAATTTTTATGATATTAGGGATTTCCAATTTGTAAAATCAAATTCAAGATGTCTAATTCAAATTTTATGTTTGGAGTTAAGGCTAATTCAACTTTTATGAGCATGTGATATGAGGATACATTATAGGTCATTTTTGACCTATACCATTGGACAAGTGATTTTTCCAAACTTCAAAATTGAATAACTCTATCCTTCTAAATCCAAATTCCATGAAATTGGTGACCATTTTGAAGGTCTTTGAGAGATATACAACTTTGATGAAGACATTTTTCTCATTTGAAGCTCACATAAAAAGTTAAGCAAGGTGGAATATTGAGATTAATGGCTTGACACTTAGAAAATGTTTCAACATGTTGAAATTTCCAAACTTCCACCTCCAAATTCACCATGACCCAAGTCCAAATGAAAAAGTGTTCAACATCAAAGTTGTTCCCCTTGATATAAGCTTTCCAAAGAACCCAAGTTCATGCATTTTAGACAAAGATTGCTAGGTCTGCACATGGCTTTAACAGAGCTGCATGATTGGAAGAAATCAATTGCCTTGACATCCAAGCATGTTTTGAACTTCAGCACAGATGTAAGTGAACCAAATTGGATTGCTTCATGGGCCTGTACGCGCCCATGCAAGCTTGTGCATGAAATGTCCAAATTTAGCAATTTTTCAAGTGTGCAAATATCAGTCCGAATTGCTATAAATACAGGCCTTTGGAGCTCAATTCAAACACACCTTGCACGCCAACTTTGCCCCCCAATTGAAACCCTCATATTTCAAAGGAAAACCTGAGAAATTTCAACTTGAAAATTGAGTTTGATTCTCACTATTTGAAGATTCAAGAACTCCAGGATCCAAAGCTTTGTACCATTGCTAAACCTCTCCTGCAAGATTCTCAAGTGTGATCAGATCAAGTTTGAAGTAAGCAACATCAAGTTTCTGCACATCATTGAAGGTAATTTTCAGAAAACTTCATCTCTTCGATTCTCACTCAATTCTACTTGATTCTCTTGGATCTTTGGTTGTCTGAAGTCCTACCAATATAGGCAAGAAGATTGATTTGCTTTGAGGTCAAATCGAAGCAACTCAGTTGTCACACCTCAAAATTCAACTCCTCATATCTTTTTATACATTTTTCCCGCATTTTACTGCTTTCCTAGCTGGAAGACCTCGATAGGAGGCAATGTTTTTGTGTTTACTTTATGCAGGTTCCTTTGTCCAGGGTTAAGAGCAATGAGGTCTTATCCTCATTACCCTTTTGCATGCGCGTTTCTACAATGCAAACAAACCCTTCATTGATTTTTCTTCTCCATAACACACGTTTACTCCTTCTACTACAGGCGAGTAAGTCTCCAAAGGTCGAGCATCCGGTAGATTGCGTAGTGACGTCGTTCGTCCAAAACCCAATCCACAACCCCGTAGTTAGCCGAACTACGGCTTGCTCTGATTCTCATTCCAGATGAGATACGTAGGCATAAGACGCGATGTCTTAGCGAGCACACATCCCCCAACCCATAGGTCAGCCGAGCTACGAAGACTCTGATTCTCATATTCAGATGAGATACGTATGCAGTGGATGCGACATCCGCGCGAGTCATTTTCATTTAACCCTTTTTTTAGTAAACAACACAAGATAAACTCACACCCTTTAGACAAGAACTACACAAGTGGATCCCGTAGAGTACTACGGATGCGTAGGGGTGCTAATACCTTCCCTTCGCATAACCGACTCCCGAACCCAAGATTTGGTTGCGAGTCCCCGTCTTGTCCTTTCCTTTTTCAGGTTTACTTCGAGCGTTTCCTTTCCCTCCTTTGGGATGAATAACGCACGGTGGCGACTCTTCTGTCTTTTTTCTTTCGCCGGTTGTTTTTTTTGCGCACTGTATTTTTCAGGTTGCGACACACGTCTCCCAACCATAGGATCCATTCAAAACATTTTAATCCTGAGTGTACATGCTGATTACCATTCGTGTGATCGGTTGACTCAAATGCATGGTGGATTGAGCATGCTCAGCTACTTGATTTGCCACCTCAATTAATGAGGGAGATCAAATGGCTCACGTTTTTTTGATTTTTTGATTTTTGTTTTAATTCATTTGATTTTCATTAATTCATATTAATTTTAATATTGATCCAAAAAATATGAGAGTTTCACCAAAAAAATTTAAATAAATTCCTCTTTCATATTATGAATTAAAATTATTCTTTAGATCATTATTAATATTTTTCATGATTTAATTTATTTTATGTTTATTTTTAATTGTTTAAAAATACTTTTAAGTCTTTAAAAATTCTGAAATTTTTTCTCCAAGGTCCTTTGACCTTGTTTTACCTCTGATAAATCCCATGGCCATTTTTTTGGTGTTTTGATGAGGTTTTAAGAATTTGACAAACCATATTTAATTTAAATGCATTATTTTAGTATTTTTAAATTGAATAAATGCCAAATAATTGTGTTGACCTCTTGTGATGATTTGTGTAAGTTTGACTTTTGTTGTTGGCCCTTGGTCAAGGTTGATTTGACTTTGCTAGGTTAATATCATTGGATTTAGGGGATTGATGGAATGTACATTCCATCTCCCAAAATGAATGAATGATATTAATTTGGTAAAAGTCCTCCTTTGACCAATTTGAGTTTTGATCCATTCCTCTCCCTCTTCATCTAATTCCCCTTCTTTATGCATCCATTTCATTTGGCCTATGATATCTCAAAGTCTTAAAGCTAGTTGATTGAAAAATCAACATGAGTATGCATGAGATTAGGCCACCTCTTTTGCATATTCTTTTTGTATGTGGTATGTTTCATGAGCATAGTCCATTATACTATGTCTCTAACATGCATTAACACCAAAATTCTATTGCCCGACCTCAAATAGTTGTGACTTCTACATAAGTCCAATTACGATTGCTTAACATAGTGCTAAATTTTTGAAACAAAAGGCATAGCATTCTGGTTAGTGAGATTGTAAGTCTCCCCTCTTTCATGGTATTGTGTGGAAACTTGGCTTTTTTCCTCCCTTTGGAAGATGTCTTGGTTGAAGGATCCATGCTTGTGATAAGTGGGTTGAGTGTTCTCCAAAGAATGACTTAAAATGAAAAGCAAAAGAAAAATGATACTAACTTCTAACTCATTAACAACTAACATTTATTGTCAAGCCATTTAATTTAACGCAATTTAATTTTTAGCTCTATTCATTTGCCATTATTCATACCATTCTAATTGTTTATGTTAATGCAATTTTCACTTTGTCCATTTGGGCCATATTGTGTGATATATCTTGTTTGTGTATATTTTGTTTGTTTGTGTGGTCTTTAACCATTAATGTACATAATAATAACAAAAAACCTAAAAGACTATTGTGTGGAATGTTGACTTGATCTTGAACAATTGGACTTAGAATCTAGGCAACATTCCTATGCTAAAGGACTTGGCCAATGCCAACTTGTATGAAACCAAGTGCTTGTAGTTGAAACTTCATATGATACATCTTGGAAGATCCCTTTGAGCTCATCTGCAACATGATCATTGTGAAGCTTCTATTTTGAACCTGTGACTTGTGGAATTCATCTGTTACATGAGCAAATTTGAAGGAGATCATGGAGTGGCTAAAGCTTGGATGGGGTTATCTTTATTTGATGCCTTGCTCCTCAAGTTAATTTTATATGCATTGTTTGTTGCTTGATTCTAATATCCAAGGGAATTTGGGGTTTCTATATGCCATTCTTGCCTATTGGATTGCTACCCATCGGTCAGATCTTTTCAACTCTTAACTTTTAATTTTGTACATAGGATTAGTCGCTTCATCTCCTCCCCATTTCTTTAATTTCAAAATCTCTTCATCCTTTTGAAAAAAACTTCTTTGTTTGAACTTGTTATTTTCTAAATTTTGACCACTTTGCAAATTAGAAACTTTGGCCTTATGTCATTGCATTTTTAAACTTCTTTTCTTAATCAAACTTGTAAATAGACTTAACTATACTTGACGTAACTTTCAAAAAATCCAAAAAGAACTAACTCATTCAAACCATTTTTAGGCCTTTGTGCCTTTCAACCTAAATTTTTGTTAAAAGCAATGCACCCACTTTGAAATTTGTATCACGAACTACGAGGTTCTGATCCCTCATTTTCATGTTGGTACGTAGGCACAAGTCCGAAGGTCTTGTCAAACACAAAAATATAATTAATGAATTATTTTCTCATCCCCCCATTCTATTTGTTTGTAAACATCATTTTGTACAAAATACATATGCACACAAAAAAGGGCTCCCTAGGAGTACCTAGGACAGTTTGGGTGCTAACACCCTTCCTCTGTGTAACCAACCCCCTTACCTGTAATCTCTGACATTTTATTAGTTTTGATTTGAAAACTTCTTACTTTTGGGTTTTGTTCGTACTTTTTCCTTTTTCCCTTGAAAACAATAAAAGCGCGGTAGTGACTCTTGTTATTTGATGTCTTTCTTATCCATAGCTTGATGATCATGAATTTACCGCTACAAAAATTAAGTGGAAACTCTGTTGGGGAGTAGTCTCCAGTGGGTTTAGCCTACTTTTTTTCATGTGTATATAATTGTATATATGTGATGTTTGTATATTTGTTTGTATGATATAATCTGCTTGTTGTGCTTGGTGATCTCTGAGTCGTGAGATAAGTTCTAACCTGAACTTGAGTGCAATTAAGATAGGAGGATGGTATAGTCATGTTCGACTTGTGTGAAGTAGTCCTTAACAAGTTGGCTTGAGATCCATCTGCTCAGTGGAGACTCTTTTGGATTTAGAAATGTCACACAAGTTTCTCTTGAGAATATTATGGGTCGATAAGTCAGTCATCTTAACTTGTAATATTCGATAGATGGAATTAAGACTCTGGGAACTTTTTAGAACATGATCTACAATTTTTTATCCTTAGTTCACTCCTTTCGAATGGTTCTTACCCAGACTCCATGCTCGTGACTTACAACAAACCCTTGATTCTTGGTTGATCCAATCAAATATTGTTAATATCAATGGAACTTGGATGTTGATAAGGTGAAAACCATAATCCACCAAAATGGATGATTGATCTTGACAATGACTTGATTCATCCCTTAACCTTTGTTTGTTTGCCTTGTGTGTGATCCCTTATTTGTGATTGTTGCATTCATGCATTCATGCGCATCATAACATTCATCATACAAAAATTTCAAGGAATTGAGGTATTATTTGCAAACATTTTCAGACCATGGATTGTGGACGAAGGAACACTAAGAAGTACAGTTTCAGGTGTCCTGACTTGAAAGAGTTAAGGAAGCTAGCATCTTTTGTATTAGATCCCTTGGACTTTAAACAACGTCATGGGAAGCTTTTGTCTATCTTGTCTACTGACGTGGTTGAAGGACTCTTGAGTGTGCTAGTGCAGTTCTATGATCCTCTCTACCGTTGTTTCACTTTCCCAGATTATCAGCTTGTGCCTACATTGGAGGAGTATGCCGATCTCTTAGGGATACATGTTTCTAGTACAGTGCCTTTTAGTGGATTGGAGGAGATTCCCCGATCTAATCTTATTGCCGAAGCTCTTCACTTGAAGAAGTCTGAGATAGAGGCTCATTGGGTGAAGAAAGGAGGTTTATTTGGGTTGCCATATGATTTCCTCATCAAGGAAGCTACTGCTTTTGCTCAAGCCGGTAGTATGGATGCTTTTGAAGCTATCTTTGTGTTTCTCATTTATGGATTATCTTTGTTCCCTAACATTGACGGTTTTGTTGATGTTAACGCCATTAGACTTTTCTTGATTGGGAATCATGTGCCTACTTTGTTGGGTGATATGTATTTCTCTTTGCATCTAAGGAATTCTAAAGGTGGAGGAATGATTGTTTGTTGCATTCCTCTTCTATACAAGTGGTTTATTTCGCACTTGCCTCAGACACCTGCTTTTGTGGAGAACAAATAATGTCTACGGTGGTCTTAGAGAATTACGCATCTCACTAATAATGATATAGTTTGGTATGATCCTTCTTTGAGCAGTTTGGATATTATTGATAGTTGTGGTGAATTCTCTCATGTGCCTCTCATTGGTACACAAGGAAGAATTAATTACAACCCTGCTTTGGCTCGTCGTCAAATTGGGTTCCCCTTGAGAGACAAACCTAATAACACTCTGTTATAAGGTCTTTTCTATCAAGAGGGTAAATATCCCCAACATTTAAAGCAGAAGATTGTGCATGCTTGGCATAATGTGCATAGGAAAGGAAGATCTGAGCTTGGTCCGCGAATTATGTAGCTTTGGAAGCTTACACTCTTTGGGTGAAGAAGAGAGATTTGGAATTGAAGATGCCTTATCCCTGTGAGAGACCTATATTTATGGTTGTGGTTGAGCCATTAACTCTCCCTAACCAAGATGTAGAGGAGTTGGAAGACGCGCTCACCAAGATGAAGCAAGAGAAGGATATGTGGGAAGAGCGTTTGCGAGCTTTGAGCAAAAAGTATGAAGAGTTGCAATTGGAGTCTAAAGACAAAGATGCACTTATTGAGCTACTTGAAGACCGGGTGACAAAGAGACAGAGAGAGCCGGAGGTTTCATCTTCCTCTAGCATGCCTCAGCCTTCCATTGCGTGGAAGAAGATTGTTGATCAGCTTGTCCTCGAGAAGACTTGGATGGAGGCTTCTTTCGAGACTGAGATTCGACGCATTCAGAGGAAGTACGCGCCTGCAACTAGATCTTCTGACATTGTTGTTAGGGATCCTTAGGATGACTAGTCTCCTTTTCTCTTGTATTTTTCATTTGGTTTCTGAAATTGTACTCAGTGTAATCCTTCCAATTATATAAATGAAAAGAGATTTTTGGTCATATCAAAGTGTTGCAATTGTTATTTAGATATATATTTTCAAATGATATAGTAAGTTCCTTGAAAATAAAAAAATAAAAACAAGCATTGCATTTCATGCTTGCATAAGCAGGTTTCTCTTTCTCCAGGTGTCTCATTGGTGTTCTTCTGTGCTTCAGCCAAGCTGACTCATCGGTACAACACTTGCACTAATGATATAAGAATCATGGAACATTTGGAGCAAGAAAATAGAGAGCTGAAGGACGAGATCGCTCGAATGACTGCATGATGGAGTTAGTGTTGGCTGCTCAGATCCAGTCTTCTCCAACGCCCGCAACTCCTCCTCCTCAGAGGACTGTTATTTCAGAGGTGGCTACCTCTACCATGCCTGCTGTTGCTGCTCACTTCGCGCCTGCTATGTGTAAGACCCCAATTTTGACCCTAAGATCCCTCATGGCATCATAACATTGCATTTGCATTGCCTCAAGGATCTTTAGCATCTTGGTTCCCTTTGCCTTTGGGTGGGACTCCTTGTGATTGGTTTGAGATCACCAAGCATGCTTGAATTATACATCATTGCTTCTCTTACTTTTGTTTACTAACCAAAAGCACAAAAATGTGTCACTAACATCTTTTGTTTGAAGCTTGAGTATCATCCAAGACATTTTGTGGGTTCTATTTAGATAATCAGTCAACACAAGGGAATGACTTGAGATACTTCCAACAGGTTCAAATGGGGTCTATTCGTCAGTCTAAACGTTAATCTTCAAGGAGCAAAAGTTTATTCATGAACTGTCATGCTCGCTAGGCGAAGCCCACGTGTTGAAAAAAAAACGAAAAACAAAAAAAACAAAAAACGAAAAAAAATAAATTAAATAAATAAATAAAATATAACAGAAAAATTTTGGACTTGGGCCTCTCTCATTTGAGCCCACAGGTCCCCAAAAATCAGGTTATAAATTCAGAGTTTCAGTGAAACAAAAGGATATTCTATTGCTATTATCCTGGCAGGGAAAAAGATAGTGAGAGAAGAGCTAATAGAGTTCAGAGCAACCTCCAGAGACTGGAGGGAACTCATCGGCAAAGAACTAATTCCCTCTCATATAAACCCTCAGATTGCTTTGCAAACCCAACCGGGCAATTCAATTTCATTCGATCTCTCCAGTCAGGTTTGCCTTATTCCCATTACTTTATGCTTTTAATTCGAATGCTCTGAATGTATGAGGTATTATGGGTGAATTTTATACCCTTTTGATGCATGTGTTTGACAAGAGATGACTAAGATCTTTTTGAAGATTTTAAGTTCTTTTTATTATGAGCGGATGATTGCTAGCGCTCCTTCTGACTTCACCGAGATGGTGAATATGGGGATGCGTCTAGAGGAAGGGGTTCGTGAAGGACGGTTAACCAGAGAAGAAGGCTCTTCTGCCAAACGTTATGGGGAGTTTGCAAAGAAGAAAGATGGAGAGGCACATGCTGTGATCTCCCATGAGAAACCAAGAAGACCCTCTGTGAGGAGGAAGACTGTGCATCCCGCCAGTAACCAGCACCAGGTGGCTCATATAGAACCTGTTTTTAGAGACACTCAACAGTATCAGCAACATAGTAACAATCAGCAACCACATCCGCAATATCAGCAACAACAGCACCGACCGCAGCAGCAGGCCTACCAGCCTCGAAATAGTAATCAAACCAGCACGAGTTACGAGAGGAAAAGGGTCACCTTCGATCCTATTCCTATGACATACGCAGAGTTATATCCCTCTTTGATAGAAAGGAAGTTGATTACTCCGATAGGCCCACCGGCTATACCTGCTAACCCCCAGTGGTGGTATAAGCCTGAGTTACATTGTGTTTACCATTCTGGTGCTCCCGGCCACGACGTGGAGAATTGTTACCCTTTGAAGACCAAGGTTTAAGACCTTGTGAGGTGTGGTATTCTATGTTTTGAGGACGTAGGCCCTAATGTGAAGAAGAACCCATTGCCCGAACATGGGAAATTTTTCAACATGGTCCAGGGTTGCCCTGGAAATTACAAGGTCAAATATGTCAGTCATATTCAACAGTGTCTGGTCCAGATGCATCGTTTGTTGTGTGACTACAGTCATTATGAGCATGACCATGATAGATGTCGAGTCTGCTCTGTTAACCGATTGGGTTGTTGCCAGGTGCGCAAGGATGTTCAGGAAATGCTGGACGAAGGAGTCATTGAGATCCTTCAAAACAGGAATGTTGATGAAAATGAGCCTGAGGTCAATGTGATCTCCGCAGTGTTCCGGATACCCGAGCCTGTTATCATCAAGTACAATGGTAGCAAGCAGAAGGCTTCTCCCGCTCTGATCATTAAGCCTGCTGGTCCTGTGCCTTACTCTTCTAAAAAGGCAGTTCCCTATCGCTACAACGCCGTAGCAATAGAGAATGGGAAAGAGGTGTCCTTGCCCTCTTCTTCTGTTGTGAATATTGCCGATGTTAGCGGTTTGACCCGTAGTGGCCGCGTATTTTCAGCACCGCCGAAGCCTCAAATTAATGTTGATTTTGTTGAACGCCCGATCGGGAACGCTGTGAATTCTCCGAATCCGGCACTTGCTGTTAAGCCCTCCTCCGTACTGAAAACTCCTACTTCTGTTGGCCCGAGTGGCAATGTGAAAGAAGACTGTGATGAGATGCTGAGACTCATCAAAAGGAGCGAGTACAATGTTGTAGACCAACTTCTACAAACGCCATCCAAAATATCCGTGTTATCCTTACTCTTAAATTCAAGACCACACCGAGAGGCTCTGCAGAAGGTGTTGGATGTGGCATATGTAGATCACGATGTCACTTTGGAGAAATTCGATAGCATTGTTGCAAACATTACTGCTTGCAACAACCTGAGCTTTTGTGACTCTAATCTCCCTGAGGAGGGAAGAGACCACAACTTGGCTTTACACATATCTATGAATTGCAAAGACGACGCCATGTCCAATGTGCTGGTGGACACCGGGTCATCATTGAACGTATTGCCAAAGTCCACTCTCTCAAAACTATCATATCAAGGGCCTCCCATGAGGCAGAGTGGAGTAGTTGTGAAAGCTTTCGATGGGTCTCGCAAAACTGTGATTGGGGAAGTTGATCTCCCAGTCAAGATCGGACCAAGTGATTTCCAAATTACCTTCCAGGTTATGGACATTCACCCATCGTATAGTTGTCTCTTAGGCAGACCATGGATTCATGAGGCAGGCGCCATGACGTCCACCCTACACCAGAAATTGAAATTCGTGAAAAACAAGAAGCTGATGGTGGTAGGGGGAGAAAGGGCTCTCCTGTGTAACACCCCAAAATTTGCCCTCCTTATTCACGCATTCATTTTTAGGTCATTTAACATTAGATACATTGCATTTCATCATGTCAATCGGGATTAGCTCCAAGAAGCTTGAACATCATCCAGGACACTTTGTGGGTTCTATTTAGATGATCAGTCAACACAAGGGAAAGACTTGAGTTACTTCCAACAGGGGTCTATTCGTCAATCAAAACGTTAATCTTGAAGGAGCAAAGGTTTGTTCATGAGCTGTCATGCTCGCTAGGCGAAGCCCACGTGTTATGCAAACAAAAAAAAACAAAAAAACAAAAAAACAAAAAAAACAAAAAAAAAACAAAAAACAAAAAAAAACAAAAAACAAAAATAAACAAAAAACAAAAAAAACAAAAAAAGCAAAAAAAAAACGAAAAAAATAAAATAAAAATTTAATAAATAAATAAATAAAAGAAAAAATCTCAGACTTAGACCTCTCTCAAAAGTCCACTAAGCTACCAATATTAGGCTATAAATACTGGAGTTTTCATTGAAACAAAACCCTGTACAAAACCTGGAAAGAAACCTAGACAGAGGGAGTGAGAATTAATCTGCAACAACCTCCAGGCAACTCTGAAAGGTTCATTCGGACTCACACACTTTCAGCTCAAGTAAACCCTAACATTGGTTTGCAAATCCAGCCATGCCATTTGATTTCAACCAATCTCTCCAATCAGGTTTGCCCTTATTCCCATTACCTTTGTGCTTTGAAGTTGAATACTCTGAATGTTTGAGGTATGATGGATGAATTTCATTAGGTTTTTGCCGACGAGTTCATAATTATGTATGAATGTATAAATAATGCCTTGAATGCTTAATCGTTTAATTTCTGAAGTGTATGCCACAAGGTTTAAGGTTTCTGAAACCATACTGTTATCCATGAAAAATCCAAAACCCGCAGGCGCTCGCTAGCACCTTCACTAGGCGAGCACGCAGCGACGCTTCGCCAAGCCTTCGCTAGGCGAGACAGTAGCGATCGCGACAGTAGCATTTGCTTTTTTCTGTTTTGCTCTAATCTGACTTACGTTTGTCATAGCATGTTTTCTCCTAATCCTTATCGTGTTTCACTAACCCTTTTGTTGAGTTTTTGTGAAGGCTCACATGACTTTTGCAGGGATAGCTCGCTGGATATTCCACTTTGCTTGTGGGATACCATTTGGGAGATTTATTCTGATTGCCTTGTTGGCACGTTTACTTTATACATGTTTGTTTTGTATGTGTTCGTATCCCCACAGGTAGCGCGGTTCCTTCGTCAAGGACTACCTTTTTGCATGAGCATCCCTAACCCTACCAACTCATTGATTTTTCTTCTCCTAAGAAAACGTTAAATCCTTTTACTACAGGCGAGTAAGTCTTCAAAGGTCGAGCATCCGGTAGATTGCGTAGTAACGTCGTTCGTCCAAAACCCAATCCATAACCCCTTTAGCCGAACTACGGTTTTCTCTGATTCTCATTCTAGATGAGATACATAGGCATAAGACGCGATGTCTTAGCGAGCACAATTACCCTTAACCCCTAGGTAGCCGAGCTACGAAGACTCTGATTCTCATATTCAGATGAGATACGTATGCAGTGGATGCGACATCCATGCGTGTCATTTTCTTTTGACCCCCTTTTTTTTAGTAAATAACACATTAGATAAACCCACACCCTTTAGACAAGAACTACAAAAGTGGATCCCGTAGAGTACTACGGATGTGTAGGGGTGCTAATACCTTCCCTTCGCATAATCGACTCCCGAACCCAAGATTTGGTTGCGAGACCCTGTCTTGTCCTTTCTTTTTTCCAGGTTTACTTCGAGCGTTTCCTTTCCCTCCTTTGGGATAAATAACGCACGGTAGCGACTCTCCTATCTTTCTTCGCCGATTGTTTTTTTTCGCATTCCATTTTTCAGGTTGCGACAGCTGGCGACTCTGCTGGGGACCCGGTTTCCCTAAGCGAGTCCCTCCTAGCTTTTGTAGGTTGTTTGTTTATTGGGTGTTTATTCTTTTGTACAGTTATTTATCTTTCAGCATTTACCTGCTTTGTTGCATTGTGTACAGATGATTGCCGTATCTGTTGGTTCTGTTTGTGAGATGAGTTCTATACCCGAACTCGAGTGCACTTAGGATAGGAGAATGGCATAGTCTTGTTGACTTGTGTGGAGTTATTCCTTAGCAAGTTAACTTGCAAGCCCATTCACTTGGTGGAGGTCATGTTGGGATCAATAATGTCACACAAGTAAGTTGTGGTTAGACATTACTTTTTCCAATATAGACCTTAGAAGCCAAGGACCTTAGTTTACCAAACCCATCTTGGCCTATTCGTAGGACGTAGTGCGAAAGTCGTTCAAGTGTAAGATTTGATACGATTGTTACGCGATACTACACTCATAAGAGTCTCTCTTGAGAATATTTTTGGAATACGAGTAGTCGTTCCTCCGATAATATCCGAAAGATGGGATTATGACTATGGGAACCTTTTGTAGAACATGTTTGGCAGGTTTAAACCTTAGTACACTCCCTTTGGGTGGTTCTTATCCTAAACTCCATGCTCGTGACTTGCAACAAACCCTTGATTCATGGTTGATCCGTTCAGGTATCCTTAATATCAATGAAACTTGGGTGTTGATAAGGTGTAAACCATAATCCACCAAAAATGGATGGTTGATATTAAGGATAACATGATCCATCCCATGACCTTTGTTTGGTGTGCTTTGCTTGATCCTCTTAATTTCTCTCCAGGTAGTGCAACCTGACAGATGTTCAAGCGGATCCAGCAATTCTGATTAACATGCCATTGCATTGCATAACATCATCTGCATATTTGCATCCAACATCTCATGCTTATTCATTTGCAGGGTATTCCATTTTTAAGGGGGGGCCTTAAAATCGAATAAGCAGTGCATCGCATACCATACATACTAACCCTTGTTTGTTTTGCAGGTGTCACCGTAATGTCTAATGTTTGTTCCCTGTTGTAGGCAGTTATTGGTCCCAAGCGAGTTCACAGGTACCCGACAAAGGAAAACCGTCCACGACTAGCAATGGACCAGATATAGAAAGAATTGGCTGATATGCGTGAAAGGATGGATCAGTTCATGACATTGATGACTGGTATGGCAGAAGGTCAGACGAAGTTGAAGGAATTGGTTGAGCAACCGAGGCCCGATCCAGAGGTGGAAATACCAAGTGCTAAGGGGAACCCTGGTAACCCTGGGAACCCTGGTAACCCTGGGAACGCTGATAACCCTGTGAACACTGGAAACGTGGGTAACGCAAATGTTGATGGAAACCTGGGTAATGTTGGCAACACGGGAAATGTTGGGAATGGTATTGGCGGAAGGTACAATGTGAATCAAGGGATTCGGATTAACGGGCACCCCGTTATTGAAGGTTGTCAGTATGATCAATTTTCTTTGCACGACGAGGCCCTCGAGACCACTCGCCGTATGGATGAGCTTGCTGAGAAGCTCAAATCTTTGGAGTCTCAAAATTCCTTAGGTTTTAATGTCACCAATCTTGGTTTGGTTCAGGGAGTAAGGATCCCTCACAAGTTCAAACCCCCTACTTTTGAGAAATACAACAGGGCTTCTTGCCCATGCACCCATCTCCAATCTTATCTGGGAAGGTTGGAAGCTCACACTGAAGATGAAAAGCTGTGGATGTACTATTTTGAAGACAGTTTAACTGGAGCTTCTCGTGAATGGTATTCTCATTTGTCTCGTACTACCATCAAGAGCTGGAAAGACTTGGCAGAGGCTTTTGTCAAGCAATATCAATACAACTTGGACATGGCTCCAAATCGGATCTTGTTGGAAGGAATGTCTCAGACTGCCAAGGAAACCTTTAGAGAATATGCTCAGCGTTGGAGATAGATTGATGCATCCGTCCAACCCCCTATGTCTGAAAGGGAGATGGCGGACATGTTCATGAACACTCTTCAAGGCAATTATATCGAGAGATTGGCTGCTTGCCCGTCAATCAGCTTTGTAGATATAGTGATTGTTGGAGAAAGGATCGAGAGTCTGTTGAAGATGGGCCGAATTCAAGACAACAGTGCTTCCAACTCATCAGTTCCCAAGAAACCGTTTGCTGGTAACGGTCAGCGAAGAAGAGAAGGTGAGACGAGCGTTGTATATGCCGGCAGAGGCAGGGGCAGAGGACGCCCTAATTATTATCAAGATCAAGTGGCCGTAGTCACTATTCCAACACCTGTTCCTCAACTGTAGTATCATCCGCAACAGCAACTCAGGTACAAGAATCAACAACAAGGAGGTAATCCGGGTCAGTAGAGACCCTATCAACAACGTCCAAGGCAGGCGGACCGGGTCATTGAGCCAATCCCAATGCCTTATTCTGTATTACTTCCCAAGCAAATTGACATGAATCTGGTTACGTTGAGAACTCTGGCCCCACGGGTCGATCCCAACAATCTGCCTAGAGGTTATGATGTCAACGCCAGATGTGCTTTTCACTCCAACGCACCTGGCCATACTACAGATAATTGCAAGGCTCTCCAACTAAAGGTACAAGATTTGAGAGATGCCCAGGCCATCAATTTTTCTCCGGTGCCTAATGTTATCCAAAACCCGATGCCAGCTCACGGCGGGCAGAGGATTAATGTTGTTGATAGTGGGGAAACTTTGAATTTGGTTTCTGATGTGACTAAAGTGAAGACTTCGCTATCGGTGGTTAAAGACCGACTCTTGAAAGGACGGATTTTCCCGGGCTGTGGGGAAGAGTGCAGAAATTGTCAAGATGCCGAGAACGGATGTGATAGTTTGAGAAGGGGTATTCAGCAACTGATAGATGAAGGTTGTCTTCAGTTCGATCAGACTCGTCCAGTGAAGAATGATGTGTCGACAGTAACGTTTTATTTCACTCTTGAAGAAATGTATGTTCCCGAGAGACCCGCTCCGACAATAATATATTTCCCAGAAAGTCCAGCACCAATTTACTCTTACAACCCTCAACCGACTTTGATTGGTCCGGTCACCATCACGGTACCAGGACTTGTTCCGTATGAGAAAGACAGTGCTATCCCGTGGCACTATGGGGCTGATATCTACTGCCAGGGGTAGAAAGTTAACGAAGAAGACATTGACATTGGTAGCTCCGCTGTAGACAATGTTGGAGGAATTGGTGGCTTCACTCGCAGTGGACGCCTATTTGCACCATCAACATTGTGCACGAATGCTGAAGCTGAGGCAGCTGCCAATGCTAAAGGAAAACAGGTATCCACCGAAGAGGTTACTACCGAGGAAGCTCCTCATAAGACCGCATTCGAGAAGGAAGTGGATGAGTTTATGAGGATTATCAAGAAAAGTGACTACAAGGTAGTCGACCAGCTAAATCAGACACCCTCAAAGATCTCCATTCTCTCACTATTGATGTGCTCTGAGGCACACAGAGCAGCCTTGTTGAAATTACTGAATATGGCTTATGTTCCCCCAGATATAACTGTTGACCAGCTGGAGTCGGTAGTTTCGAATGTACACACTAGCCATGCGCTAGGTTTCATCGATTATGACCTAACATCTGAGGGCAGGAATCACAACAAAGCCTTGCATATCACAATGGAATGCAAAGGGACGGTGCTTTCCCATGTTTTGGTTGATACAGGTTCTTCTCTGAATGTTCTCCCAAAGAAAGCCTTAACGAAGTTGGATTGCGATGACGCCACCCTGAGGCCGAGTAATTTAGTTGTAATGGCTTTTGATGGCTCTAAGCGAGCTGTTTGTGGCGAAGTTGAGTTGCCAATTAAGATTGGACCGCAGGTATTCAAGAGTACCTTTTATGTGATGGATATCTAGCCTGCCTATAGCTGTCTGCTAGGTCGACCCTGGATTCATGCTGCCGGTGCTGTTACTTCTACTCTCCACCAGAAGCTTAAATATGGACTAGAAGGTCAGATCGTCACCGTCTGTGGTGAAGAGGATATTTTTGTTAGCCACCTGTCTACATTTAAGTATGTGGAGATGGATGGCGAGATGCATAAGATGTTGTGTCAGGGCTTCGAAGCCATAAACATCAGTGAGGTCGCGCTCGAAACTGTCTTTTCACCTGAGTCTGAGAAGGTCGGGACTTCTATCTCTTCATACAAGCAAGTTGTTGAAGTGGTTAAGGCTGGTAATGCCCAAGGCTGGGGCAAATTTGTGGAGCCAATCATAAAAGAAGACAAGTTTGGATTGGGGTATACTCCAGGGTCTCAGAAGAATGAAGCCGGTACTTTCTCCAGCGGGGGTTTGGTTTCTCCCCACACCGTCAATGCTGCAGATGAAGACAAGGCTGACAGCGACTGTGACTTAGATAGCTGGATTCGCTCGTGTGTCCCAGGAGAAAAGCTCGACAATTGGTCGTCTGAAAATGTTGTCCGGTTTACTCTACTGAAGGAGTAATTTTTATTATTTTCCTTTTATCACATGCATAACAAAGTCTTACACTTTGACCAAGGTGTAATGACTCATCTGTAGGGCCATCCATTTAGTTACATTTCGCAATTATTTTCATCATCAATAAAGGACAGCTTTTGCAAACAATTTTGTGTTCTCTTTCTTTCAATTATTTTTACTTTTACAAAAACGGCAATGTTTCTTTTTCATGTTTCTTTTTCGTTTTTCTTTCCAAAAAACACCTCGTAAAACTGATCACCCGGATCTCACTGCTAACGACACTGCTATGGCCAAGTATGACTTCGACAATCCTATCTATCAAGCCGAAGAAGGGGTTGAGGAAGATTGTGAATTGCCTGAGGAGTTAGCCAGGTTGTTAAAACAGGAGGACCAAGCTATCACACCTTATCAGGAGGTGGTTGAGACCATCAACATTGGTCCCGAAGACGACAAGAAAGAGATCAAGATCGGGGCCAGTCTACAGGCCGAGAGGAAAAGACCGTTGATCATGTACTTGACTGTGTTAGAAAGGTAAATGGGTTGTGTGCTCGGTCAGCATGACGAGTCAGGTCGAAAAGAGCATGCAATATACTACCTTAGCAAAACGTTTACCGACTGTGAACAAAGATACTCACTGCTCGAGAAAACTTGTCGCGCTTTGGCATGGGCTGCTCGCCGACTAAGACAGTATATGTTGACTCACACGACTCTATTGATATCAAAGATGGATCAAGTCAAGTATATTTTTAAAAAGCCAGCAGGGTTGCTAGGTGGCAAATGATGCTGACAGAGTATGACATCCAATACACTTCACAAAAAGCCATCAAAGGAAGTGTCTTGTCATACTATCTTGCCGCGCAACCGATTGATGATTACCAACCTATGAGGTTCGACTTTCCTGATGAGGACATCATGTTTCTCAAATCGAAAGATTGCGAGGAACCACTCCCGGAGGAGGGGCCTGACCCTGAATCCAAATGGATTATGATGTTTGATGGGGCGGTCAACGTCAATGGTCGCGGAGTTGGTGCAGTGTTGATCACACCGGAGGGGGTTCATATGCCATTTTGTGCCAGAATAACTTTTCCCTGCACCAACAATGAAGCCGGACGAAGCAGAATGGGTCCGTTCTCGATACAATCGGCTAAGCCTAGTTGAGGAAAAGAGACTAGCAGCTATATGCCATAGCCAGCTATATCAGAGACGGACGAAGAGAGTGTTTGATCAGAAAGTGCGCCCTCGGGAGTATCGAGTCGGTGAATTGGTACTCAAAAGAATTCTTCCTCCCAACACAGATCACAGGGGAAAATGGACACCGAACAACGAGGGTCCATACGTGGTTAAAAGAGTTTTCTCTGGCGGAGCTCTGATGCTAACAACCATGGAGGGCGAAGACTTCCCGTCCCCTGTCAACTCAGACGCAGTTAAAAAATACTTCGCATATAATAGACCCGCTGGACAGTAAAAAGAATAGTCCAGGCAAAAAAGGGGCATCCCAACGAACCAAAAAAAAGAATGAAGAGGTTCGGGCAAAAATTAGGGATATAAAAATCAAAAAAAATGTACACCCGGTGAGTCGAAAACCCGAAAGGGCGGCTCAGGCAAAAAAGGGTATCCCGGTGGATTGAAAACCCAAAAGGGCGGTCCACGCAAAAGTTAGGGAATAAGCGAATAACTGCGATCTGAGTTCATCCGTGTTATATCACCGTTTCATTCAATCCGACAATCTTCAAAGGTAAAAGATCGACTAATCATCCACTTCAGAAAGCAAGATGAGCAGAGCGTCTTGAGGACATACGAGCCATAGCAGAGTCGAAACTCGGTGGGACCCCGTTTCCACATTGCCATTAGGATAGTTTCTCTTGTTCAATTTATAGCGATCGCCTCTTTCCAAGGATCAGCTTCCTGATGTACTCGCCTATTCCTGGCACAAATTTTTCAACCAACAAAAGTCGAATAATTCAGTTAAAAAGCCTCTTTACTTTTCATTTATCAGTTTGTTTGCAAAAGATGTCTGAATTCTTGAGGAAACATATTGCATCTGAATGTAATGGTGGCTTTTGCAGATGACTTGCATAGGAAAACAGTCAAAATTGCTTTGAATGTGCTTAATCCCGGACGGTGAATTCAAACCGAGTAATTCCCCAGGGCATACGTGTATTTTTTGGTTACAGGTCACAGGAATCGGATGCCAAGTCATGAATCCTCACCCCCAAGCGGTTGACAAAGCCTCTCCTCTGCAGAGCAGGTTCCCCAATTGAGTTTACAGTATCCAGACTGTATATCCCCAGTAGAGTTGACAGTATCCAGACTGTATATCCCCATCGGAGTCGATAGTGCCAGACTATATCTTCCCAGCAACAGCGGAGTAGTCGCATACCCAACAGACAAGAGGGTGGTGTTCTTAGTGTTCATCTCGTCCCCAGTAGATTATTTTTTTAACAGATTTGTTTTAATCCCCAGCCTGAGGACGATTAGCAAGTTCATATCCCCAGCAAAGGTCGATTCCTACGACATTTCCCCAGGAAGTGCTTTCCTCACAAACTCTCCTCGCAGAGCCTCGCCAAGCAAAGTTTCCATAGTTGATACTTCCCCAGCAAGGTCAACTTTTCAAAAAAGGCCGATTTATTTTCGGTGGCTCCCCGGTCCCGGCAGACGGATCGTTCCCCACAGAGCATTCAAGGATTGATACAGCGATCCGCTCCCTGCCAGAGTTGCTTTCCTAAGCAGATTCCTTTTTTCTTTTGCACCATGCATAACATTTGCATTTTCATTTGCATGCATATCAAACATACACATAAGCTGATAAACAGGTTCTTCAAAGCAGACTGAAAAATTACTTTACAACCAAAGTCATGAGATTCGGCCAGAGGATCAAGTGTGTGTGTGACCCAGCATGATGGTCATTTCGAAGATTCAGCCTGAGAATCGTTTTCCAAAGATCCAGCCTGAGGGTCATTTCGAAGATTCAGCCAGAGAGTCGACTACGAGCGTTATTTCCCCAGCAAGCCAGCTGGAGGAATAGATTGACAACTCAACAAAAAATCAACCTACAAGAGGATCCAGCCCGCGGATCGCATTTAAAAAACAAAGTCTAATCGAAGATTCGTTATAACATGTTCTAGCCTGAAGAATATGTACGAAGCCCAAAAGTGGGATATTCTCGAAGCTGCATATCTAACATGAAGATTGTAGATTTCGAAAGAGGGTCAACCAGCGGATGCCCTAGATGTGAGATCCTGATGATGGGAATTTATCATCAAAACAATCCAGATCTAGCCAGAAGATCAAAGTCAGGTCTAGCCCGAAGACCGAAAAGTAGATAGATTCAGCCAGAGAATCGAAACAATTCAGATCTAGCCAGAAGATCGAAATAGATTCAGCCAGAGAATTGAAACAACTCAGATCTAGCCAGAAGATCGAAGTAGATTCAGCCAGAGAATCAAAGAAAATAGATTCAGCCAGAGAATCGAAACAATTCAGATCTAGCCAGAAGATCGAAATAGATTCAACCAGAGAATCGAAACAATTCAGATCTAGCCAGAAGATCGAAGTAGATTCAGCCAGAGAATCAAAGAAAATAGATTCAGCCAGAGAATCGAAACAAAGGAGATCTAGCCAGAAGATCGAAGTCAGGTCTAGCCCGAAGATCGGAAATAGATTCAGCCAGAGAATCGAAACAATTCAGATCTAGCCAGAAGATCGAAGTAGATTCAGCCAGAGAATCAAAGAAAATAGATTCAGCCAGAGAATCGAAACAAATGAGATCTAGCCAGAAGATCGAAGAAGATCTAGCCAGAAGATCGAAGAAGATCTAGCCAGAAGATTGAAACCGTATCCAGCCCGAGGAACAAAATTAACATCCAACCAGAGGACTAAATTGAGTATAGGTTCAGCCAGAGGATCGAAACTCCAGATTAAGTCAGAAGACTGATTCAGATTCAGCCAGAGGATCGGAAGAGAAATAAACAGCGCGGTGTATTTCAACATTTTTGTGGTGTTCTCGGAGCGCAAATTTTCGGTCTGTCTTTGGTATTCAATCACAGCTCACCCTGTTTGTCTGATAAGCTGTTCGCTTTCATCCTGCTCGGGTTAGCTGATGACTGAAAAGGGGCAGCTGTAACACCCCAAAATTTGCCCTCCTTATTCACGCATTCTTTTTTAGGTCATTTAAGATTAGATACATTTCATTTCATCATGTCAATCGGGATTAGCTCCAAGAAGCTTGAACATCATCCAGGACACTTTGTGGGTTCTATTTAGATGATCATTCAACACAAAGGAAAGACTTGAGTTACTTCCAACAGGGGTCTATTCGTCAGTCAAAACGTTAATCTTGAAGGAGCAAAGGTTTGTTCATGAGCTATCATGCTCGCTAGGCGAAGCCCACGTGTTATGCAAACAAACAAAAAAAAACAGAAAAAAAACAAAAACAAAACAAAAACGAAACAAAACAAAACAAAAAAAAAATACGAAAAAAGAAAAAAAAATGAAAAACCAAAAAAAAAAAATTAAATAAATAAATAAAAGAAAAAATCTCAGACTTAGACCTCTCTCAAAAGCCCACTAAGCTACCAATATTAGGCTATAAATACTAGAGTTTTCATTGAAACAAAACCCTGGACAAAACCTGGAGAGAAACCTAGACAGAGGGAGTGAGAATTAATCTGCAGCAACCTCCAGGCAACTCTGAAAGGTTCATTCTGACTCACACACTTTCAGCTCAAGCAAACCCTAACATTGGTTTGCAAATCCAGCCGTGCCATTTGATTTCAACCGATCTCTCCAATCAGGTTTGCCCTTATTCCCATTACCTTTGTGCTTTGAAGTTGAATACTCTGAATGTTTGAGGTATGATGGATGAATTTCATTAGGTTTTTGCCCACGGGTTCATAATTATGTATGAATGTATAAATAATGCCTTGAATGCTTAATCGTTTAATTTCTGAAGTGTATGCCACAGGGTTTGAGGTTTTTGAAACCATACTATTATCCATGAAAAATCCAAAACCCGCAAGCGCTCGCTAGCACCTTCGTTAGGCGAGCATGCAGCGACGCTTCGCCAAGCCTTCGCTAGGCGAGACAGTAGCGATCGCGACAGTAGCATTTGCTTTTTCTGTTTTGCTCTAATCTGACTTACGTTTGTCATAACATGTTTTCTCCTAATCCTTATCATGTTTCACTAACCCTTTTGTTGAGTTTTTGTGAAGGCTCACATGACTTTTGCAGGGATAGCTCGCTGGATATTCCACTTTGCTTGTGGGATACCATTTGGGAGATTTATTCTGATTGCCTTGTTGGCATGTTTACTTTATACATGTTTGTTTTGTATGTGTTCGTATCCCCACAGGTAGCGCGGTTCCTTCGTCAAGGACTGCCTTTTTGCATGAGCATCCCTAACCCTACCAACTCATTGATTTTTCTTCTCCTAAGAACACGTTAACTCCTTCTACTACAGGCGAGTAAGTCTCCAAAGGTCGAGCATCCGGTATATTGCGTAGTAACGTCGTTCGTCCAAAACCCAATCCATAACCCCGTAGTTATCCGAACTACGGCTTGCTCTGATTCTCATTCCAGATGAGATACGTAGGAATAAGACGCGATGTCTTAGCGAGCACAATTACCCTTAACCCCTAGGTAGCCGAGCTACGAAGACTCTGATTCTCATATTCAGATGAGATACGTATGCAGTGGATGCGACATCCGTGTGAGTCATTTTCTTTTGACCCCTTTTTTGTTAGTAAATAACACATTAGATAAACCTACACCCTTTAGACAAGAACTACAAAAGTGGATCCCGTAGAGTACTACGGATGCGTAGGGGTGCTAATACCTTCCCTTCGCATAATCGACTCCCGAACCCAAGATTTGGTTGCGAGACCCTGTCTTGTCCTTTCCTTTTTCCAGGTTTACTTCGAGTGTTTCCTTTCCCTCCTTTGGGATAAATAACGCACGGTGGTGACTCTCCTGTCTTTCTTCGCCGGTTGTTTTTTTTCGCATTCCATTTTTCAGGTTGCGACATCCTGGTTAGCCATTTGTCTTCCTTCTCTTATATAGATGCTGAGGTTGAAGTTGGAACTCCTTTCCAAGCTTTATCTATTGCTGAGCCTATTGAGAAAAGAACTCTTTCATTTGCTTCCTACAAAGATGCAAAGCTGGCTATTGAGCGTGGTGCAACCACTGGTTTAGGAAAAATGATTGAGTTAGAAAACAACGAGTCCCGGGCTGGCATAGGTTTTTCTTCTGGTACTTTCAACAAGCAAGGGATATTCAAGAGTGGAGGTTTCATCCACACTGGTCTAGATGAGGAGGTTGCTACCGTTTTAGAAGAAGATACAAAGGATTCTGGCAATTTCATCATCCCTGGAGGGGTCTGCAACAATTGGGTCGCTGTGGATATTCCAACAGTTGTCCATAAGTCAACGTAATGATCACTTTGTTTAAAAACCTTTCTCCCATGCCAAAAGGAGGAGTGATAACATTGTTGGCAACATAAATACAATGATATTTTCATTCAATAAATTCATGTTAAATGTTTGTTTTTCCCATATATTTTCCCTTTTTGTTTTTATATGAAATTGGTGATCACATAAAACCTCAAAATGGAATAAAATCAATCTTTTCATCTGCATAATGATTTTCCTTGTTTGAATTCTAAATCTTTTCATATCCAAAATCATTATGCAGGTTGATTTCTAAACCCCTTGAACATAATGACCCAACACCATCTCCCAATTTTGAATTCCCTGTATTTGAGGCAGAGGAAGATGATGTTGAAGAGATTCCTGATGAGATCACCCGGCTACTTGAGCATGAAGAGAAGATAATTCAGCCGCATCTTGAGAATCTGGAAACAATCAACTTGGGGTCTGAAGATTGTGTGCGAGAGGTAAAGATTGGGGCACTTCTGGAAGAATCCGTTAAGAAGGGGTTGATTAAGTTGCTACAAGAATATGTCGACGTCTTTGCTTGGTCATATGAAGACATGCCTGGTCTAGATACTGATTTTGTGCAACATTTCCTACCTCTAAAGCCTGAGTGCATGCCTGTAAAGCAGAAGCTCAGAAAAACTCATCCTGATATGGCAGTGAAGATCAAAGAGGAAGTTCAGAAGCAAATTGATGCGGGGTTCCTGGTGACTTCTATATATCCTCAATGGGTGGCCAATATTGTGCCCGTGCCTAAGAAAGATGGAAAAGTCCGGATGCGTGTGGACTATAGAGACTTGAATAAAGCTAGTCCGAAAGATGATTTCCCTCTACCACATATTGATATGTTGGTAGATAATACAGCTAAATTCAAAGTCTTCTCGTTTATGGATGGATTTTCCGGATATAATCAGATTAAAATGGCACTCGAGGATATGGAGAAGACAACAATCATCACACCTTGGGGAACATTCTGTTATCGAGTGATGCCCTTCGGTTTGAAGAACGCCGGAGCCACGTATCAACGAGCTATGACCACCTTGTTTCATGATATGATGCACAAGGAGATTGAGGTATATGTTGACGATATGATTGCTAAGTCAAGAACGGAAGTTGAACATGTAGAGCATTTGTTGAAGCTTTTCCAGCGTTTGAGGAAATATAAGCTTCGTCTGAATCCCAACAAGTGTACATTTGGAGTCCGTTCTGGCAAGTTATTGGGCTTCATTGTTAGTGAAAGAGGTATTGAGGTTGATCCTGCAAAGGTCAAAGCAATACAAGAGATGCCTACGCCCAAAACTGAGAAGCAAGTCCGAGGTTTTCTTGGCTGCTTGAATTATATCTCCAGATTCATATCCCACATGACTGCCACATGTGCGCCTATATTCAAGCTCCTCCGGAAGATCAGTCCCATGATTGGACCGAGGATTGCCAGAAAGCTTTCGACAGTATTAAAGAATATCTGACTGAGCCTCCGATTCTGTCTCCGCCTGTAGAGGGAAGACTCGATGGGTTGTGTCCTTGGTCTGCAAGACGAATCAGGGAAGAAGGAGTGTTCTATTTACTACCTGAGTAAGAAGTTCACTGATTGTGAGTCTCGATACTCAATGCTTGAAAAGACATGATGTGCTTTGGTTTGCTAAGCGCTTACGCCAGTATATGATAAATCATACGACTTGGTTGATATCCAGAATGGATCCAATCAAGTACATCTTCGAGAAGCCTGCTTTAACAGGGAGAATTGCCCGTTGGCAGATGTTGTTATTTGAGTATGATATTGAGTATCGAGTTCAGAAGGCTATTAAAGGTAGTATCTTTGCTGACCATTTGGCACATCAGCCTATTGAAGATTATCAGTTAGTTCAGTATGACTTCCCGGATGAGGAAATTATGTATTTGAAAGTAAAAGATTGCGATGAGCCTACACTTGATGAAGGGCTAGAGCCTGGTTCCAGATGGAGTATGGTGTTTGATGGCGCTGTAAATCAGTATGGAAATGGTATTGGGGCCGTGATTATTACTCCTCAGGGCGCGCATATTCCTTTTACAGCAAGGCTAACTTTCAAATGCACGAATAATATGGCTGAGTATGAGGCATGTATTATGGGATTGGAGGAATGTATTGATCTAAGGATCAAGCATCTTGATGTATATGGTGATTCGGCCCTCGTTGTTAATCAGATTAAGGGTGAATGGGAAACGAATCATCCTGACCTCATTCCATACAGAGATTATGCGAGGAGGATTTCAACGTTCTTTATTGAGGTTGACTTCCATCATATTTCTCGAGATGAGAATCGGATGGCAGATGCTCTTGCTACACTTGCTTCGATGATTGTAGTTAAATTGTGGAATGAAGTCCCCAATATCACCGTGATGCGGTTGGACAGACCAGCTCATGTATTTGCAGTAGAAGAAGTAAAAGATGATAAGCCGTGGTATTATGATATCAAATGTTTCCTTCAGAGCCAGATTTACCCGCCTGGGGCATCTGTAAAAGATAGGAAGACTTTGAGGAGATTGTCAGGCAGTTTCTACCTCAATGACGAAGTGCTTTACAAAAGAAATTTTGACATGGTTCTGCTCAGATGCGTGGATAGACACGAAGCAGACCTGTTGATGACTGAGGTCCATGAGGGTTCATTTGGTACTCATTCCAATGGACATGCCATGGCTAGAAAGATGTTGAGAGAAGGCTACTATTGGCTGACAATGGAGTTTGACTGCTGCAAATTTGTGAAGAAATGCCACAAGTGTCAGATTTATGCTGATAAGATTCATATCCCCCCGACACTTTTGAATGTGATCTCATCACCATGGCCTTTCTCCATGTGGGGAATTGACATGATTGGCATGATAGAGCCGAAAGCGTCCAATGGACACAGATTTATTCTCATAGCAATTGATTACTTCACCGAGTGGGTTGAAGCGGCATCGTATGCAAATGTGACCAGGCAGGTGGTTGTGAAGTTTATCAAGAATCAACTCATATGCCGATATGGTGTTCCAGATAAGATCATTACTGATAATGGATCTAACTTGAATAACAAGATGATGAAAGAGCTGTGTAGTGAATTCAAGATTGCACATCATAATTCTTCTCCGTACAGACCCAAGATGAATGGGGTTGTTGAAGCTGCTAACAAGAATATCAAGAAAATTATCCAGAAGATGGTTGTTACGTACAAAGACTGGCATGAGATGTTGCCATTCGCTTTGCATGGCTATCGTACATCTGTCCACACTTCAACAAGGGCAACCCCTTTCTCTCTTGTTTATGGCATGGAGGCGGTACTCCCAGTAGAGGTGGAGATCCCATCAATGAGAGTCTTGATGGAGGCCAAGTTGACTTATGCTGAATGGGTTCAGAGTCGTTATGACCAGCTGAACTTGATAGAAGAAAAGAGATTGACTACCATGTGCCACGGTTAGTTATATCAGCAGAGGATGAAAAAAGCTTTTGATAAGAAGGTCAAGCCTCGTGTGTTTCGAGAAGGTGATCTTGTGCTCAAGAAAGTCTTGTCTTTCGCGCCCGATTCCAGGGGCAAGTGGACTCCAAACTATGAGGGTCCGTATGTTGTTAAGAGAGCCTTTTCAGGCGGTGCTTTGATACTTGCAACTATGGATGGGAAGGATTTCACTCGTCCTGTGAATTCAGATGCAGTCAAGAAATACTTCGCCTAAAAAAATAAAAACTAAATAGCTCGCTAAGTTGAAAACCTGAAAGGGCGGCTTAGGGAAAAATGAGCGTCTCGGTGGATTGAAAACCCGAAAGGGCGGTCCAGGCAAAAGTTAGAGACATGAAAAATGAATATAGGTATCCCGCTAGATTGAGTACCTCATCCTGGGGCAATCTAGGCAAAAATTAGGGATTTGGCAAGTAACTGCATCCTGACAAGACTTTGTTCTACAACTGTCGTCCGTCAGAGATCCTTGCTCATTATCAGCCAAAGCTTCAAATACATCGGATTCAGAATTGGTGGAGAAATGGTCATTATGTTCAATGTAGCCCTTTTCCAATATATATCACCAATTTCAAATTTGTAAAGATCTATGGAGTCTTTCCATTCACAAACTACCATTCTATCAAATAAATTTGAGCCTTT
Organism: Lathyrus oleraceus; assembly: GCF_024323335.1. Classification (NCBI taxonomy): domain Eukaryota; kingdom Viridiplantae; phylum Streptophyta; class Magnoliopsida; order Fabales; family Fabaceae; genus Lathyrus; species Lathyrus oleraceus. The sequence continues at coordinate 74,937,113 of NC_066585.1, forward strand.
TATCCAATTATTGGCACTCTTATCTGTTTCTATTCAAGAAAATATCATTGTTTTAAACGATCAATTTTTTTATAATTTGTTTTTAAACAAAGTGAACACTCACAATGACGAAAGGATACTTAGGAGATCCTCAGTGCTCTCCCAAGGGTGGTACGATCCCCAACAGGGTAAGATTTTTGTCCATATTCCTGGCATGACTGTATCTCCTCCCTCTGGAACCCCTTGTGGTTTATCCTACCAAGTGGATTGCATGTTGAGAGTCACCTCTCTTCCCTTCAGCAGAGTAGCAATCTTTCTTCCTCAGCAACTTGGATCTCTTTGGGCAAGAGCGGTATTTGGTGGTTGATCCCGATAAATCCTTTATCTCCTCGGATAGATTCCCCAGTAGAGTTGTTGGTGTGGTGGACCTTGTCTGTGATAACTCTCGTCCCCAGCTGGAATGATTGATGATTCATCCCTTGCAGAGTTCTTTGCTTCCTGGTATCTCTAATCCTCAGCAGATTGGATACTCTCCGGTGAACTTGGCTTTCTCTCTTGAGATGTAGTACCGGGTGGTTGATTCCTGAACCTGGTTGTGTTAGATATGTCTGTCTGTCAACATACATCATACATAAACCACGCATATTCATGCATAATTATAACATTCAGATATTCATGTTGCATTCTTTGCCATATATCGTTGTTTGCTGTCTCCTGCTATTTGGTGATATACTTCCCCAAGCAGACGTGTGTGTCTGATCTCTCCATATAGAGTCAGCTCCATAAGCAGAAAGCGTCTATCCTTTCTTCCATATTCCCCACCGGGTTATATCCTCGTGGATGTTGATTGTTTTTGTTCCTTCCCAACACATATATTGGGATGGTTTTCCCCATTGAGTTATATCCTCACCGGGACAAGTCTTGATTTGGTGTGCCTATTTAGTTTGATCCTAGATCGGTCTCTTGAGACTCTTTTCCTATTTCCCCGTGGTAAATGAATAATTGCTCAATAATTAGTAATTATTATCCCCGGCGGAGTCTATGTTTCTCAACCCTCATACCGGTAGTTGTAAACCCTATTTCTTCCCTTTTTGCAGAGTAACTATTTTTGCTCATCTTTAATTGGTGACAGTTATCTTCATCCAATATTCGGTGATGATATCCCCTAATCTGCTTGGATAATTTCCCTGATTACGCAATTTATCCCAAGCGGGTCATCTCTCGTCTACCTTGTTGTTGTTGGTAACGATTGTTTCTCCCTTGAATTGGTCATCATTATATACCTAGTTTCGGTATCCCAATGCCTTTTCTTTTCGGTCGATTTATCCTTTATTAACCCAATAACCGGTTGTGGATAATCGTCCATTCGAGTATATTATCTACGTTCTGACGGTAATAGATAGTATATCTCATGCACTCTCGGGTCTGAAGCCTTTTGTTCTTCCCCAGTTGAGTAAGATTCGTATCCCCTTGGTGGAGTCGAATATCCATCCTGTAATCGAGTTTGCTTTTAGCCCTCTTTTGGATGATGAGTGTTTTGGGAATATTCCCCAATTCACGCCTTGGTTGGTCACCTATTATATGCCCAGTAACCGGTATCCCTGGTGTTCCTTCGTCTCTGCTCCCTATTATGACTTTTGTCCCCTGTGGAGTCAGAATCCCTGAGTTGAAGTATACCTTTTAGGTTTTCCTTAGACGTTTTGAAGTTTTGATATCTCTCACCCTTATGCCGGTCTTGGATATTCATCTCTTCCTGAGCATGTTGTATCTCTCACCCTCATACCTGGCGTTCAGATCACATGTCTCCTTGAGCTTATTACCCAGTAACCGGTAATACCTCGTCCCGCTGCTTCCCTTAGTGGATTGTTTTCATCCGGATTTTATCCGAAGTATCCGCTGTGGATAGTTTTTTGCTGTATTGGTTAATTCCCCAATACATGCATCTTCGAGTCAGCTCGAGTCTTTCCATTGGATCTTTTCCCTTTGGAATTATGTTCCCCATGCTTTGAATCGTGACCTGCTCGCGCATTTTTATCCCTTTTCTATCCCCAGGAGAGTCCCCAGGGTCTTGGTCCCATAGAGTGAATTGCTCATATGGATTATTAGTAGCTTCTGATTTCTTTGCTTTTGTGGACACATATCTCCACAGAGTGCTACCATTTTTCATACCTACATTTGCATCATGAGGTCTCTTAGGGACCAAAATTCGTCTCTTTGTTATTATTTAAGCCCATTCTACCCCGTCGAGACGAAGATTTTAACCTTCACTTCTCCGGCTAGAATGACCTTAAATAGGGGCATCTGTAAGACCCCAATTTTGACCCTAAGATCCCTCATGGCATCATAACATTGCATTTGCATTGCCTCAAGGATCTTTAGCATCTTGGTTCCCTTTGCCTTTGGGTGGGACCCCTTGTGATTGGTTTGAGATCACCAAGCATGCTTGAATTATACATCATTGTTTCTCTTACTTTTGTTTACTAACCAAAAGCAAAAAAAATGTGTCACTAACATCTTTTGTTTGAAGCTTGAGTATCATCCAAGACACTTTGTGGGTTCTATTTAGATAATCAGTCAACACAAGGGAATGACTTGAGATACTTCCAACAGGTTCAAATGGGGTCTATTCGTCAGTCAAAACGTTAATCTTCAAGGAAAAAAAAACAACGAAAAAAAAAATAATAAAATAAATAAAATATAACAGAAATTTTTTGGACTTGCGCCTCTCTCATTTGAGCCCACAGGTCCACAAAAATCAGGTTATAAATTCAGAGTTTCAGTGAAACAAAAGGATATTCTATTCCTATTACCCTGGCAGGGAAAAAGATAGTGAGAGAAGAGCTAACAGAGTTCAGAGCAACCTCCAGAGACTGAAGGGAACTCATCAGCAAAGAACCAATTCTCTCTCATATAAACCCTCAGATTGCTTTGCAAACCCAATCGGGCAATTCAATTTCATTTGATCTCTCCAGTCAGGTTTGCCTTATTCCCATTACTTTATGGCTTTAATTTGAATGCTCTGAATGTATGAGGTATTATGGGTGAATTTGATACCCTTTTGATGCATGTGTTTGACAAGAGGTTTAGGCCTCCTACCCTTGGTTGCTCTTTGTGAGCTTTTTGTGAATTTTAATGGCATGATTCATGTGGTTACATTTTGATTTGGGGGAAACTCCTGATTACCCTATCTTATTTCTCTAACTTGTTTGTTGAGTTTTCTTTTGTGAGGGCTCATATGACTCTTGCAGAGATGGCTTGCCTGGTGTTCCACTTTATTTGTGGGATACCACCTAGAGGTTTATTCCGATTACCTGTACTGACTCACTTTCTTTGATGGTGCTAGCTTGAGAGATCTCTGGGTTTCTTATCTCTTTAATTTTGATACTTCGGATCTTTATCCGTACGGTAGATCTCTCGATCCCTTTACTTTTCCCGCATGTTAACGATTTCTTAGGTTTCGTATAGCCTCTCGTGGCATGTCATTTAAGGTATCACGGTTCCTTCATCTAGGACTGCCTTTTTGCATGAGCATCCCTAAACACCCCAAACTCATTGATTTTTCTTTTCCTAAGAATACGTTATCTCCTTCTACTACAGGAGAGTAAGTCTCCAAAGGTCGAGCATCCGGTAGATTGCGTAGTAACGTCGTTCACCCTAAAACACAACCCTTACCCCGTAGTTGGTCGAACTACGTTTTGCTCTGATTTTCATCCCAGATGAGATACATAGGCATAAGACGCGATGTCTTAGCGAGCACACTCCTCTTTAACCCATAGGTAGCCGAGATACGAAGACTCTGATTCTCAGATTCAGATGAGATACGTATGCAGTGGGTGCGACGTCCGTGCGAGTCATTTTCTTTTGACCCTTCTTTTAGTAAGTAGCACATTAGATAATCATACACGTTTTTCTCATCCCTTCAATCATGTTTGCACAAATAAATTTTCAAAAAAAAAACAACAACCTTTGCAACAAATGTGAAAAGGGCTCCCTAGGAGTACCTAGGATGCTTTGGGTGCCTAATACCTTCACATTGCATAACCAACCCCCTTACCCAGATCTCTGACATTTTTACTAGTTTTTGATTCGATAAAACTTTTAGGTTTTTGTTCGCTTTCTAACGATTCCTTTGGATAAATAGAAGTGCGGTGGCGACTCGACTTGTATGATTTACCTTGGATTTAGTCAATATCTCTAATGGTAATGAATACCCCGCTACACTATGTCTGCCAGATTCCCGGGGGGGTGCCTCCGAACTTCATGCCTAGAGGCTTTGCGCCTACCATTGCTTCCATGCCGGCATCTAGCCCGATCATGTCTGTGCCACCTCCCATTATGCACACCTTGCCTCGTGTAGAAGACATCATTTATATATTTGGAGTTATTTGAAATTGAGGTAAGATTCGTGCTCTACACCATTTTTTCTTTCAGATCATGTCCTCCTTTTTTATTTTGGTGATGGTTGAGGGTGGACTAGTCCGGTGAGGTCCACCGGAGAAGAAGACCGGAGCTTTGGCTCCGGCGGTGTGTTGACACGTCTCCCAATCATAGGATCCATTCAAAACGTTTTAATCCTGAGTGTACATGCTGATTACCATTCGTGTGATCAGTTGACTCAAATGCATGGTGGATTGAGCATGCTCAGCTACTTGATCTGCCACCTCAATTAATGAGGGAGATCAATTGGCTCATGTTTTTTAGTTTTTTTGTTTTTTGTTTTAATTCATTTGATCTTCATTAATTCATATTAATTTTAATATTGATCCAAAAAATCTGAGAGTTTCACCAAAAAAATTTAAATAAATTCCTCTTTCATATTATGAATTAAAATTATTTTTTGGATCATTATTAATATTTTTCATGATTTAATTGATTTTATGTTTATTTTTAATTGTTTAAAAATACTTTTAAGTCTTTAAAAAATCTGAATTTTTTTCTCCAAGGTCCTTTGACCTTGTTTGACCTCTGATAAATCTCATGGTCATTTCTTTGGTGTTTTGATGAGGTTTTAAGAATTTGACAAACCATATTTAATTTAAATGCATTATTTTAGTATTTTTAAACTGAATAAATGCCAAATAATTGTGTTGACCTCTTGTGATGATTTGTGTAAGTTTGACTTTTGTTGTTGGGCCTTGGTCAAGGTTGATTTGACTTTGCTAGGTTAATATCATTGGATTTAGGGGATTGATGGGAATGTACATTCCATCTCCCAAAATGAATGAATGATATTAATTTGGTAAAAGTCCTCCTTTGACCAATTTGAGTTTTGATCCATTCCCCTCCCTCTTCATCTAATTCCCCTTCTTTATGCATCCATTTCATTTGGCCTATGATATCTCAAAGTCCTAAAGCTAGTTGATTGAAAAATCAACATGAGTATGCATGAGATTAGGCCACCTCTTTTGCATATTCTTTTTGTATGTGGTATGTTTCATGAGCATAGTCCATTATACTATGTCTCTAACATGCATTAACACCAAAATTCTATTGCCCGACCTCAAATAGTTGTGACTTCTACATAAGTCCAATTACGATTGCTTAACATAGTGCTATATTTTTGAAACAAAAGGCATAACATTCTAGTTAGTGAGATTGTAAGTCTCCCCTCTTTCATGGTATTGTGTGCAAACTTGGCTTTTTTCCTTCCTTTGGAAGATGTCTTGGTTCAAGGATCCATGCTTTTGATAAGTGGGTTGAGTGTTCTCCAAAGAATGACTTAAAAAGAAAAGCAAAAGAAAAATAATACTAACTTCTAACTCATTAACAACTAATATTTATTGTCAAGCCATTTAATTTAACGCAATTTAATTTTTAGCTCTATTCATTTGCCATTATTCATACTATTCTAATTGTTTATGTTAATGCAATTTTCACTTTGTCCATTTGAGCCATAATGTGTGATATATCTTGTTTGTGTATATTTTGTTTGTTTGTGTGGTCTTTGACTATTAATGTACATAATAATAACAATAAACCTAAAAGCCTATTGTGTGGAATGTTGACTTGATCTTGAACAATTGGACTTAGAATCTAGGCAACATTCCTATGCTAAAGGACTTGGCCAATGCCAACTTGTGTGAAACCAAGTGCTTGTAGTTGAAACTTCATATGATACATCTTGGAAGATCCCTTTGAGCTCATCTGCAACATGATCATTGTGAAGCTGCTATTTTGAACCTGTGACTTGTGGAATTCATCTGTTACATGAGCAAATTTGAAGGAGATCATGGAGTGGCTAAAGCTTGGATGGGGTTATCTTTATTTGATGCCTTGCTCCTCAAGTTAATTTTGTATGCATTATTTGTTGCTTGATTCTAATATCCAAGGGAATTTGGGGTTTCTATATGCCATTCTTGCCTATTGGATTGCTACCCATCGGTCAGATCTTTTCAACTCTTAACTTTTAATTTTGTACATAGCATTAGTCTCTTCATCTCCACCCCATTTCTTTAATTTAAAAATCTCTTCATCCTTTTGAAAAAACCTTCTTTGTTTGAACTTCTTAATTTCTAAATTTTGACCACTTTGCAAATTAGAAACTTTGGCCTTATGTCATTGGATTTTTAAACTTCTTTTCTTAATCAAACTTGTAAATAGACTTAACTATACTTGACCTAAACTTTCAAAAAAGCCAAAAAGAAATAAGTCATTCAAACCATTTTTAGGCTTTGGTGCCTTTCAAACTAAATTTTTGTTAAAAGCAATGCACCCACTTTGAAATTTGTATCACGAACTACGAGGTTCTGATCCCTCATTTTCATGTTGGTACGTAGGCACAAGTCCGAAGGTCTTGTCAAACACCAAAATATAATTAATGAATTATTTTCTCATCCCCCCATTCTATTTGTTTGTAAACATCATTTTGTACAAAATACATATGCACACAAAAAAGGGCTCCCTAGGAGTACCTAGGACAGTTTGGGTGCTAACATCCTTCCTCTATGTAACCAACCCCCTTACCTGTAATCTCTGACATTTTATTAGTTTTGATTTGAAAACTTCTTACTTTTGGGTTTTGTTCGTACTTTTTCCTTTTTCCCTTGAAAACAATAAAAGTGCGGTGGTGACTCTTGTTATTTGATGTCTTTCTTATCCATAGCTTGATGATCATGAATTTACCGCTACAAAAATTAAGTGGAAACTCTGCTGCGGAGTAGTCTCCAGTGGGTTTAGCCTACTTTTTTTCATGTATATATAATTGTATATATGTGATGTTTGTATATTTGTTTGTATGATATAATCTGCTTGTTGTGCTTGGTGATCTCTGAGTCGTGAGATAAGTTCTAACCGGAACTTGAGTGCAATTAAGATAGGAGGATGGTATAGTCATGTTCGACTTGTGTGGAGTAGTCCTTAACAAGTTGGCTTGAGATCCATCTACTTAGTGGAGACTCTTTTGGATTTAGAAATGTCACCCAAGTTTCTCTTGAGAATATTATGGGTCGATAGGTCAGTCATCTTAACTTGTAATATTCGATAGATGGAATTAAGACTCTGGGAACTTTTTAGAACATGATCTACAATTTTTTATCCTTAGTTCACTCTTTTCGGATGGTTCTTACCCAAACTCCATGCTCGTGACTTACAACAAACCCTTGATTCTTGGTTGATCTAATCAAATATTGTAAATATCAATGCAACTTGGGTGTTGATAAGGTGAAAACCATAATCCACCAAAATGGATGATTAATCTTGACAATGACTTGATTCATCCCTTAACCTTTGTTTGTTTGCCTTGTGTGTGATCCCTTATTTGTGATTGTTGCATTCATGCATTCATGCGCATCATAACATTCATCATACAAAAATTTCAAGGAATTGAGGTATTATTTGCAAACATTTTCAGACCATGGATTGTGGACGAAGGAACACTAAGAAGTACAGTTTCAGGTGTCCTGACTTGAAAGAGTTAAGGAAGCTAGCCTCTTTTGTATTAGATCCCTTGGACTTTAAACAACGTCATGGGAAGCTTTTGTCTATCTTGTCTACTGATGTGGTTAAAGGACTCTTGAGTGTGCTAGTGCAGTTCTATGATCCTCTCTACTGTTGTTTCACTTTCCCAGATTATCAGCTTGTGCCTTCATTGGAGGAGTATGCCGATCTCTTAGGGATACCTGTTTCTAGTAGAGTGCCTTTTAGTGGATTGGAGGAGATTCCCCGATCTAATCTTATTGCCGAAGCTCTTCACTTGAAGAAGTCTGAGATAGAGGCTCATTGGGTGAAGAAAGGAGGTTTATTTGGGTTGCCATATGATTTCCTCATCAAGGAAGCTACTGCTTTTGCTCAAGCCGGTAGTATGGATTCTTTTGAAGCTATCTTTGTGTTTCTCATTGAAGGATTAGCTTTGTTCCCTAACATTGACGGTTTTGTTGATGTTAACGCCATTAGACTTTTCTTGATTGGGAATCATGTGCCTACTTGTTGGGTGATATGTATTTCTCTTTGCATCTAAGGAATTCTAAAGGTGGAGGAACGATTGTTTGTTGCATTCCTCTTCTATACAAGTGGTTTATTTCGCACTTGCCTCAGACACCTGCTTTTGTGGAGAACAAACAATGTCTACGGTGGTCTCAGAGAATTACGCATCTCACTAATAATGATATAGTTTGGTATGATCCTTCTTTGAGCAGTTTGGATATTATTGATAGTTGTGGTGAATTCTCTCATGTGCCTCTCATTGGTACACAAGGAGGAATTAATTACAACCCTGCTTTGGCTCGTCGTCAAATTGGGTTCCCCTTTAGAGACAAACCTAATAACACTCTGTTAGAAGGTCTTTTCTATCAAGAGGGTAAATATCCCCAACATTTAAAGCAGAAGATTGTGCATGCTTGGCATAATGTGCATAGGAAAGGAAGATCCGAGCTTGGTCTACGAATTATGTAGCTTTGGAAGCTTACACTCTTTGGGTGAAGAAGAGAGATTTGGAATTGAAGATGCCTTATCCCTGTGAGAGACCTATATTTATGGTTGTGGTTGAGCCATTAACTCTCCCTAACCAAGATGTAGAGGAGTTGGAAGACACGCTCACCAAGATGAAGCAAGAGAAGGACATGTGGGAAGAGCGTTTGCGAGCTTTGAGCAAAAAGTATGAAGAGTTGCAATTGGAGTCTAAAGACAAAGATGCACTTATTGATCTACTTGAAGATCGGGTGACAAAGAGACAGAGAGAGCCGGAGGTTTCATCTTCCTCTAGCATGCCTCAACCTTCCATTGCATGGAAGAAGATTGTTGATCAGCTTGTCCTCGAGAAGACTTGGATGGAGGCTTCTTTCGAGACTGAGATTCGACGCATTCGGAGGAAGTACGCGCCTGCAACTAGATCTTCTGACATTGTTGTTAGGGATCCTTAGGATGACTAGTCTCCTTTTCTCTTGTATTTTTCATTTGGTTTCTGAAATTGTACTCAGTGTAATCCTTCCAATTATATAAATGAAAAGAGATTTTTGGTCATATCAAAGTGTTGCAATTGTTATTTAGATATATATTTTCAAATGATATAGTAAGTTCCTTGAAAATAAAAAAATAAAAACAAGCATTGCATTTCATCGATACAAAACTTGCACTAATCATATAAGAATCATGGAACATTTGGAGCAAGAAAATAGAGAGCAGAAGGACGAGATCGCTCGAATGATTGCCATGATGAAGTTAGTGTTGGCTTCTCAGATCCAGTCTTCTCCAACGCCCGTAACTCCTCCTCCTCAGAGGACTGTTATTTCAGAGGTGGCTACCTCTGCCATAACTGCTGTTGCTGCTCACTTCGCGCCTGCTATGTGTAAGACCCCAATTTTGACCTTAAGATCCCTCATGGCATCATAACATTGCATTTGAATTTCCTCAAGGATCTTTAGCATCTTGGTTCCCTTTGTCTTTGGGTGGGACTCCTTGTGATTGGTTTGAGATCACCAAGCATGCTTGAATTATACATCATTGTTTCTCTTACTTTTGTTTACTAACCAAAAGCACAAAAATGTGTCACTAACATCTTTTGTTTGAAGCTTGAGTATCATCCAAGACACGTTGTGGGTTCTATTTAGATAATCAGTCAACACAAGGGAATGGCTTGAGATACTTCCAACAGGTTCAAATGGGGTCTATTCGTCAGTCAAAACGTTAATCTTGAAGGAGCAAAAGTTTGTTCATGAACTGTCATGTTCGGTAGGCGAAACCCACGTGTTTAAAAAAAATGAAAAAAAAAAACGAAAACAAAAATAAAATAAAATAAAATAAAATAAATAAATAAAATATAACAGAAAATTTTTGGACTTGGGCCTCTCTCATTTGAGCCCACAGGTCCACAAAAATCAGGTTATAAATTCAGAGTTTCAGTGAAACAAAAGGATATTCTATTCCTATTACCCTGGCAGGGAAAAAGATAGTGAGAGAAGAGCTAATAGAGTTCAGAGAAACCTCCAGAGACTGAAGGGAACTCATCGGCGAAGAACTAATTCCATCTCATATAAACCCTCAGATTGCTTTGCAAACCCAACCGGGCAATTCAATTTCATTCGATCTCTCCAGTCAGGTTTGCCTTATTCCCATTACTTTATGCTTTTAATTTGAATGCTCTGAATGTATGAGGTATTATGGGTGAATTTGATACCCTTTTGATGCATGTGTTTGACAAGAGGTTTAGGCCTCATACCCTTGGTTGCTTTTTGTGAACTTTTTGTGAATTTTAATGGCATGATTCATGTGATACATTTTGATTTGGGGGCAACTCCTGATTATCTTATCTTATTTCTCTAACCTGTTTGTTGAGTTTTGTTTTGTGAGGGCTCATATGACTCTTGCAGAGATGGCTTGCCTGGTGTTCCACTTTATTTGTGGGATACCACCTGGAGGTTTATTCCGATTACCTGTACTGACTCACTTTCTTTGATGGTGCTAGCTTGAGAGATCTCTGGGTTTCTTATCTCTTTAATTGTTGTTACTTCGGATCTTTATCTGTACGGTAGATCTCTCGATCCCTTTACTTTTCCCGCATGTTACCGATTTCTTAGGTTTCGTATAGCCTCTCGTGGCATGCCATTTAAGGTAGCGCGGTTCCTTCATCTAGGACTGCCTTTTTGCATGAGCATCCCTAAACACCCCAAACTCATTGATTTTTCTTCTCCTAAGAACTCGTTATCTCCGTCTACTACAGGCGAGTAAGTCTCCAAAGGTCGAGCATCCGGTAGATTGCGTAGTAACGTCGTTCACCCCAAAACACAACCCTTACCCCGTAGTTCGTCGAACTACGTTTTGCTCTGATTTTCATCCCAGATGAGATACATAGGCATAAGACGCGATGTCTTAGCGAGCACACTCCTCTTTAACCCATAGGTATCCGAGCTACGAAGACTCTAATTCTCAGATTCAGATGAGATACGTATGCAGTGGATGTGACGTCCGTGCGAGTCATTTTCTTTTGACCCTTCTTTTAGTAAGTAGCACATTAGATAAACATACACGCTTTTCTCATCCCTTCAATCATGTTTGCACAAATAAATTTTAAAAAAAAAACAACAACCTTTGCAACAAATGTGAAAAGGGCTCCCTAGGAGTACCTAGGATGCTTTGGGTGCCTAATACCTTCCCATTGCATAACCAACCCCCTTACCCAGATCTCTGACATTTTTACTAGTTTTTGATTTGATAAAACTTTTAGGTTTTTGTTCGCTTTCTAACCATTCCTTTGGATAAATAGAAGTGCGGTGGCGACTCGACTTGTATGATTTACCTTGGATTTAGTCAATATCTCTAATGGTAACGAATACCCCGCTACACTATGTCTGCCAGATTCCCGGGGGGGTGCCGCCGAACTTCATGCCTAGAGGCTTTGCGCCTACCTTTTCTTCCATGCCGGCATCTAGCCCGATCATGTCTGTGCCACCTCCCATTATGCACACCTTGCCTCGTGTAGAAGACAACATTTATCATTCTGAGCCGTCTGAAGGTCCGGATGTTTATGAGAAAATGGACGAAATGAAGGATCAGTTTCTTGAACTACGCAAGGAATTGAAGACGTTGAGAGGTAAGGACTTGTTTGGGAAGAGTGCTTCCGAATTATGTCTAGTGCCGAATGTGAAGATTCCGGTGAAATTCAATGTTCCTGACTTTGAGAAATACAGAGGGAACACATGTACGCTCAGTTATCTAGTGATGTATGCCCTTAAGATGTCTACCGAAACTGACAATGATCAACTGTTAATCCACTATTTCCAAGACAGTTTGACCGGTGTTGCGCTTCGTTGGTATATGGGGTTGGACAGTGCAAGCATTCTCACTTTCAATGACTTGGGAGAAGCTTTTGTTAAGAAGTATAAATCAATGTGGATATGGCGCCTAATAGAGACCAGATGAGGTATATGTCTCAGGAGGACAAAGAGACATTCAAATAGTACACGCAAAGATGGGGAGAATTGGCTGCTCAGATCACTCCTCCCTTGGAGGAAAAAGAGATGACAAAGATCTTTTTGAAGACCCTGAGTTCATTTTATTATGAACGTATGATTGCTAGTGCCCCTAGTGACTTACCGAAATGGTAAATATGGGGATGAAGCTTGAGGAAGGTGTCCAAGAAGGACATTTGTCAAAAGATGAAACATCGTCAAGTAAGAGGTATGACAGTAGCTTTGGGAAGAAGAAGGAGAGCGAAACTAATGCCACAACCAGTCGGAGGCAGAGGAGGCCTCAGATCAGAAGGAATCAACCACCCCGTCAACACCATCATCAAGTATCTTCAGTCATTCCAGTATTTTCCAATAATCAATCAACACTAATTAAACAACAACAACATCAACCGCAACAACCACAACAACGAACAAACACCTACAACAACAACAATACCAACAATAATCATCAACAACAAAACTTCGAGAGGAAGAAGGTCTCTTTCAACCCAATTCCTATGTCTTATGCTGAACTGTATCCGTCTTTAGTTCTCAAGAATCTACTTCAACCGAGAAACCCGCCGCAAGTTCCAGAACCATTTCCATGGTGGTATAAGCCTGAAATCCAGTTGTGCTTTTCACCAAGGGGCACCTAGACATGATATTGAAAACTGTTATCCCCTCAAGTATGAAGTCCAGAAGCTGGTTAAGAGTGGAATGGTGTCCTTTGAGGACCGTGCACCAAACGTGAAAGCTAACCCACTGCCCGCTCATGGAAATTCATCTGTCAATATGGTAGACGGCTGCCCTGGGGAGTTCAAAGTGTTTGATGTTCGTTTCATCCGGAGGTCCTTGGTGCATATGCACAAGGACATTTATATGGTGAGTGATTGCGAGCATGACCATGATGGGTATGCTATTTGCAGTATTAATTCAAGGGGTTGTGTGGTGGTGGAAAGGGATATCTAACGGCTGATGGATGAAGGCATGATCCAAATTGTTCAATCCCGTCATGTAGATGACGATATGAATGTCATAGTTCCTGTTTTTAAGAATCCCGAGAGATTGGTAATTCAGTAAGACAACAGTAACAGTAACATCATCAACAATAGATCAATATCACCGTTAGTCATACGGTTAGCGAGTCCAGTCTCGTATTCATCTGATAAAGTTGTCATGTATAAGTATAATGCTACAATGATAAGAGATGGTCAAGAGGTCTCGTTGCCTACGATCAGTTCTATAGTCAGCATTGCTGATGTTACCAAGGTGACCCGCAGTGGTCGTGTGTTTGGGCCGGTGTTCCCAAAAGATAAAGAAGAATCAGCTATCAGTAAGAAGGTAGAAGTGCCTGTTATGGATCCAGTTAATGCTTAAAAGGGTAAGTCTGGTGAATCCAGTGATTTGAATACTAGTGATGATGATGAGGTACTTCGGTTAATAAAGAAGAGCGAGTTTAATGTGATCGAGCAGTTGCTCCAAACCCCCTCAAAGATTTCAGTATTGTCTCTGCTTATGAATTTAGAAGCGCACATAGAAGCACTGCAAAGAGTTCTAGAGCAAGATTTTGTGGAACATGATGTTACGGTGGATCAATTTAATCATATAGTAACTAACATCACTTCCTGCAACAATCTCAGTTTCTGTGATGAAGAACTCCTTGAGGAGGGTAGAAATCATAACTTGGCTTTGAATATCTCCATGAATTGCAAAGATAATGCTTTGTCTAATGTGCTTGTTGGCACCGGGTCATCACTGAATGTGTTGCCAAAGTCAACCATGTCAAAGTTATCATATCAAGGAGCGCCCATGAGGTATAGCGGTGTAATCCTCAAAGCTTTTGACGGTTCACGCAAAACAGTTATAGGTGAAGTGGACCTTCCAGTTAAGATAGGTCCGAGTGATTTTCAAATTACTTTTCAAGTAATGGATATCCACCCGACCTACAGTTGTTTATTGGGAAGGCCATGGATCCATGAGGCGGGAGCTGTTATCTCCAAATTGCATCAGAAGCTCAAATTTGTAAAGAATGGAAAGCTTGTTATTGTTGGAGGAGAGAAGGCGTTGTTGGTTAGCCACTTATCATCTTTCTCTTATATTGAAGCTGAGGATGAGGTTGGAACTCCGTTCTAAGCCTTTTCTATTTCTATTCAAAAGAGAGTTGGGGCACCTATGTCCTCATTGAAAGATGCAAGGAAGATTGTTGAAGAAGGCAATGTTGATCAATGGGGGCTCATGGTAGAGGTCTCCGACAACAAAGGTAGAACCGGTCTAGTTTTTCAAAAAAGTTTGTCAACTACAAGGTCTGAGGATATGCAACTTAGCTTCCATAACGGAGGGCTAATTCATGGAAATGAGCAACACTTAGCTGCTGTGCTAGGATGACGAAGAGGAAGACTGCACCAATTTTGTGACGCATGGAGAGGCTTGCAACAATTGGACTGCTGTTGATGTTCCTATTATTTTGCATCAATATAAGTTATTGCTTTTATATGTTTTCAAAATCCTTCTCCTATGCCTAAGGGAGAAGTGAACATTGTTGGGCATTTTGAAATTGATCATTAATAAAATTAATTATATTCATCGATATCTATGATGTTCTGTTTTTAATTTTTGCTTTATTCTGAAAATGGTAATCACAAAAAACATAAATAAATAATATAATTGTCCATCTGCATAATATTGGGTCACAAATTCACTTCTCTAAAATCAAAATATCAAATCATTATGCAGGTTGGTTCCTAACCCCATTGAATACATTGATCCTTCTCCTTCTCCAAATTTTGAGTTCCCTGTGTTTGAGGTCGAGGAGGAAAGTGATGAAGAAGTGAGTGATGAATTATCTCGTCTTTTTGAGCATGATGAAAGAATCATTCAGCCGTTCGAGAAGCAAATTGAGTTAGTCAACTTGGGTTCCAAGAATGATGTGAAGGAAGTCAAGATTGGGTCTCGCCTGTGTCCAGATGATAAGAAGGGGTTGATTGGTCTTCTTAGAGAGTATTTAGATGTGTTTGCTTGCTCCTATTAAGACATGCCTGGTTTGCCGTTGAAGCCAGAATGTTCGCCAATCAAGCAGAAGTTGAGAAGAACGCATCCTGATATGGCTTTGAAGATCAAAAAAGAGGTGCAAAAGCAGATTGACGCCGATTTCCTTGTGATCGCTGAGTATCCACAATGGGTGGTCAATATAGTGCTTGTGCCGAAGAAAGATGGAAAATTCCGCATGTGTGTTGACTATAGAGATTTGAGTAAAGCCAGTCCAAAAGATGATTTCCCTCTGTCACATATTGATGTGTTGGTAGACAATACTGCTAAATTCAAAGTCTTTTCTTTTATGGACAGATTTTTAGGATATAATCAAATCAAGATGGCACCCGAAGATATGGAGAAGACCACATTCATTACACCTTGGGGAACATTATGTTATAGAGTGATGCCTTTCAGTTTAAAGAATCCTGATGCAACTTACCAAAGAGCAATGACTACTCTTTTTCATGATATGATGCATAAAGAGATTGAAGTTTATGTCGATGAAATGATTGTTAAGTCTATTGATGAAGAGGAACATGTTGAGAATTTGTTGAAGCTATTCCAGCGTTTGAGGAAGTATAAACTCCGCTTGAATCCCAATAAGTGTAATTTTGGTGTTCGTTCTGGTAAGTTGTTGGGGTTTATTATCAGGGAGAAGTGTATTGAGGTTGATCCTGCCAATGTCAAAGCAATACAAGAGATGTCTGCGCCCAAAACTGAGAAACAAGTCAGAGGTTTTCTCGGCCGCTTGAATTATATCTCAAGATTCATTTCACACATGACTGCCACATGTGCTCATATATTCAAGCTTCTTCGGAAATATCATTCTTGTGATTGGACTGAAGACTGCCAGAAAGCTTTTGATAGTATCAAGGAATATTTGCTTAAGCCTCCGATTTTGTCTCCTCCTGTGGAAGGAAGACCATTGATCATGTATTTGACTGTGCTCGAAGATAGTATGGGTTGTGTTCTTGGTCAGTAAGATGAAACTAGAAAGAAAGAATTTCCAATTTACTACCTCAGTAAGAAGTTCACCGACTGTGAGACTCGGTATTCTATGCTTGAGAAGACTTGTTGCGCATTGGCTTGGGCTTCTAAGCATCTGCGTTAGTATATGTTGAATCATACCACTTGGTTGATATCCAAAATGGATCCAATCAAGTATATATTTGAGAAGCCTGCTTTAACTGGGAGGATTGCCCGTTGGCAGATGTTGTTATCAGAGTATGATATTGAATACTGATCTTAGAAAGCGATCAAAGGTTGTATCTTGGCTGACCATTTGGCTCACCAGCCAATTGAAGATTGTCAGTCAGTGCAGTATGATTTTCCTGATGAAGAGATCTTGTACTTAAAAATGAAAGATTGTGATGAACCATTGCTTGAAGAAGGGCCAGAACCTGGTTCCCGTTGGGGCATGGTATTTGATGGAGTTGTTAATCAATATGGTAATGGCATTGGGGCAGTGATTATTACTCCTTAAGGCACGCAATTTCCGTTTACAACTAGATTGACTTTCAAGTGTACAAACAACATGGCAGAATACAAAGCTTGCATTATGGGGCTCGAAGAGGCCATTGATCTCAGAGTCAAATATTTAGATGTCTTTGGAGTTTCAGCTTTGGTTGTGAATCAAATCAAAGGTGAATGGGAGACGAATCAACCCGGTTTGATACCATATAGAGACAATGCGAGGAGTATTTCAACTTTCTTTACAAAAGTTGAGTTTCATCATATCCCTCGAGATGAAAACTGGATGGCAGATGCTCTTGCAACATTGGCCTCAATGATTGTAGTGAAGTATTAGAATGAAGTTCCCAATTTGACCGTTATGCGTCTTGATAGGCCAGCTCATGTGTTCGTTGTTGAAGAGGTTAAATATGAGAAGCCGTGGTATTACGACATCAAGTGTTTCCTTCAATGTCAGATTTACCCGTTTGGGGCATCTTTTAAAGATAAGAAGACTTTGAGAAGATTAGCTGGAAACTTCTACCTGAATGGCGAGGTATTGTACAAAAGAAACTTCGACATGGTTCTGCTCAAATGCGTGGATAGACACGAAGCAGACTTGTTGATGACTGAAGTGCATGAAGGATCCTTTGGTATTCCAATGGACATGCAATGGCAAAGAAGATGTTGCGAGCAAGTTACTATTGGATGACAATGGAATCTGACTGTTGCAAGTTCGTGAAGAAATGCCACAAGTGTCAAATATGTGCGGATAAGATCCACGTTCCTCCGACACTGCTGAATGTCATTTCTTCCCCATGGCCTTTCTCCATGTGGGGAATTGATATGATTGGCATGATTGAGCCCAAAGCATCGAGTGGATATCTGTTCATTTTGGTGGCTATTGACTACTTCACAAAATGGGTTGAAGAGGCATCGTATGCGAATGTAACCAAGCAAGTTGTTGTAAGGTTTATCAAGAATCAAATTATATGTCGTTATGGTGTGCCAAGTAATATCATTACTGATAATAGATCGAACTTGAATAACAATATGATGGAAGCTCTTTGCAAAGACTTCAAGATTGCACATCATAATTCTTCTCCCTACAGACCCAAGATGAATGGGGTTGTTGAAGCTGCGAATAAGAACATCATGAAGATTATTCAGAAGATGGTTGTAACGTATAAGGATTGACATGAAATGCTCCCATTTTCTTTGCACGGGTATCGTACATCCATCCTCACTTCAACAGGGGAGACCCCTTTCTCTCTTGTTTATGGTATGGAAGCAGTGCTCCCCATAGAGGTTGAGATTCCTTCATTGCGTGTGCTCATGGAAGCCAAGTTGACTGAGGATGAATGGTGTCAAACTAGGTTCGATCAGTTGAATTTGATATAAGAGAAGAGGTTAACGGCCATGTGTCATGATCAGTTATATCAGCAAAGGATGAAGAAAGCTTTTGATAAGAAGGCCAGACCTCGGGTGGTCAGAGAAGGTGACCTTGTGCTCAAGAAGATTCTATCTTTCAAACCAGATTCTAGGGGCAAATGGACTCCTAATTATCAAGGCCCATATGTTGTCAAGAGAGCCTTTTCAGGCGGTGCTTTGATTCTGAAAACTATGGATGGTGAAGAGTTCACTCGTCCTGTGAATGCAGATGCAGTCAAGAAATACTTCGCCTAAAAAAGAAAAGAACAGCTCTCTAAGTTGAAAACCCGAAAGGGCGACTTAGGCAAAAAAGAGCGTCTCGGTGGATTGAAAACCTGAAAGGGCGATCCAGGCAAAAATTAGAGACATAAAACAGAAAAAATTCCCGATAAGTTGAGTACCCTACCCTGGGGAAACTTATGCAAAAATTAGGGATTATGGCAAGTAACTACATTCTGCTTTGAAGACTTATCTTGAGCATATTGTCAGACTTTGGTTCACTATCTCCAGCAGTCGCTAAAAGCACAGTGGATATCAAGAGTTGGTAGAAGGATTAGCGGTCAATTGTATTCAATGTAACCCTTTTTCATGTAAATTACCATTTTCCACTTTGTAAAGATCTATGGAGTCTTGTCATTTACAAACTACCATTCTATTAAATAAAGTTGAGCCTTTATCCAATTATTTCTACTCTTATTTATTTCAGCCAATAGTTTTAAGTTTTATTATGATCATTTTTGAAATTAAATTTTTTTTAATCAAAATCATTTTCTTAAATATATAAAAGCAAGCATTTTTCAAAGGCAGTTTTAAAAGCAATAACAACTGCATTCCGAAAAATAGCAAGTCCTAAGTGCAGAGCATTCACGGTTCTCCCAAGAAGATAACCCTTCGGGTATCCTTAGCCAAGTTTGTTGATCTGGTTCCCCTGCGGAGTGCTTGATCCCTAGTGGAGCTTCTGCACTTTTCCCGGCTGAATTGGTTGATTCAGTACCCTGCATGGTTGTGGCTTGTCCCCGACAGAGTTGTTGTTTTCCCAGACAGAGTTTACATGTTCCTCAGTAGGGTTGATTTTCTGTTTTGATCTTCAGCAGAGTAAGATCGATTTCCCCAGTAGATCGCGTTGGTTTCTCCGCTATTAGCCATCCGACTCGCTCCCAGTCAGAGTTTTTACCTGGTTTCTGAGCAGCTATTTGTGTTTATCCTCTGTATGGTTGTCCTTCATTTTATATGGTTTTGACCTAAACTTCCCTATAGACTCGATAATATTTCCTTTCCTCATCAGATCTTCTCTTTCCCCAGATATTGTTGAGCCTTTGGGATGTTGACCTCCCTGTTCTCCGGCAGTTGTATCCCGAGGATTGTACCGATGATTCAAATTGTTTGCGACACCTTTGTATGCTTTGCGATCGTTTTGTCAGCATAATCATCATATATACATATACATATACATATACATATACGCTCATAGAATTTTCGTGATTACATATTTTTGCATAGTCATATTTGATGATTCAGTGTCTGAGATTCTTATTCTTTGTTATGGCGGTACTTCATCCCCGTACAAATCTTGCGTCTGGCATCCTTCAATTATAGAGTGTCGGCCCCTTAAGCAGAAAGATTGTAACCTTTCTCCTTTCCCCACTGATTTATTTCCTCGTGGATGATCATTGTTTTGGTTTCCTCCCTAGTTGATTACCTGGATGGAATTACTCCTCTTGAGCTATATCCTCATTGGGTTGAGTCTTGATTGACCTTTTCTTTCTAGATCTTACCTAGATAGATGCTTTTGGTCCCCTGAGAGTCTATTACCCATTAAATGGTAATAATCTTCTCATGTTTTTCACTTTTTCCCAATACCCGGCAAGAGCAACATTTTGTCCCCAGCGGAATCGTTTTCACTTTTCCCCAGGAATTATATGCTTGATATTTTCATCCTAACCGGTGACAGATATCTTTCTTCCCCTTCCCGAGACTATCCTTGATATGTTCATCCTAATTGTAAGACCCTAATTTTGACCCTAAGATCCCTCATGGCATCATGTTATTTCACAAGTGCATTGCCTCAAGGATCATAGCTTGTTTGGCTCCTTAACCCCAGGGTTGGGACTTGTTTGAGTGTTTTGAGACCACCAAGAATGCTTGTATTGTATATTATTGCTTTTCTTATTTGATAACTAACCAAAAGCACAAAAATATGTCACTAACTCTTTTTTGTTTTGAAGCTTAAGTGATCATGTGCTCCAATGCTCCTAGGAGGCTCCTAAGCCCAATGAAATGGCTAGATGAAGATGAGAAAAAGAATGAAAATGGTCCACAAAGCTTCTAATCATCATATATGTCTCCCAAGTATCTCAATTTGCCAATTTGATCAAGATAACAGAAAGGGCTTGAGGATTGTTCCCCAAGGAAACCCTAATTTCACTATGCTTTGACTGTGCCTTGCCCATGAAGAAACCTCAACCTCTGATAAAATTTAATCAAGGGAAGTTATTTCATTTATCATTTTATGCATATATGAGCCTATTTGAGGCCCCTCAATCATTCATTCATAAAGATTGGAAGTTTGACCTTGAAAAGTTGACCAGTCAAGTCATCTGACTAAGCTGAGCACCAATAAGATATAACGTTTGATGTGTTTGTCAAATGAAGATGACCCCAAGACAAAAATTGTTCTTAAGAACCATATGAACAACTTTCATGTTCATCAAAAATCCATTTGAAACTTGTAAGGTCATCATTAATTTCAAAACATTATAGGTCATTTTGACTAAAACCCTAATCTTGGGTCAAATTACCAAGGGCATAACTTCCTTAATTTTTATGATTTTGAGGTGATACCAAATGCATTGGAAATCTTGAGATGTATAATTCAAATGTTATGTTGGAAAAAATTTCATAATCCTAAAATAAATACATGTGATAATGCAAAACATTATAGGTCATCTTGGACCTAATTCATTGAATTTGAAAAAGTACCCAACTTTAAATGCCCATAACTTTGTCATAGAAAATCCAAATGATGTAAAGTTTGAGTCTATATTGACTATATTAAAAGGATATACAACTTTGGTGTTGGAGGTTTTTTCATTTGAATCTTGCATCATGAAAACAGAGGGGTTTGATTAAGCTTACTTTTGGTGAAATTTTTCAAAGTGACTTGAATATGTTTTGTACTTGGATTTTCCAAGCCAGTTTTCATCAATTTCCAAATGCCAAATGATTTTTTCCCAACATGATTTTTATTCCTTATTTCAAGGGCTTTCCAACCATTACACACATTACTCTTTTGGATTCACCATTTGTGAGTTTCAAATTCATTTCCATTTATGTGCATTTTGGTATTTTATGATGAAACTTGAATATGCAAGCTTGTTCAGTCCAAAGTGCACGACCAATTGCCCTTCACTTGATCTCAGCAAGCTTCTGCATTCATCATTGGGCCTTCCACACGCTTGCACATTAGCTAGGTTTTAAAGCCAAATTCCTTAGCCTATCACTTCCATTACACTCAAGGATTAAAGAGGAGCAAGGATCTTGAAGGATTCGTGGCCAGAAGTTCATCCATTTGAAGGTATACATTCAAACTTTTTGGATCTGAATCTCCTAATTCAATGTAGTATCCTTGTGTTTCTGTGATTTTCTGAAGTCCTCACACTCGAGGCAAGATGTTGATGCATTTAATTCTTCATTTCATGAACATTAAGTATGAACACCATGATTTTCTCCTTCACATTTTTCTCAACATAGGAAGAGTGAGGGAGATCCATAGGTACAGTGATGATCTACATCACACGAGCTTCATTTCCATGTCCTTGTTTTCCATTTTCATTAAAATTTATTTCTCTGCAACTGGTGGCCGGAAGTTGTTGTTTCGCCGGAGAAGATGGTGGTTTCCACCACCACCACCACGTGTGTCACTTGTAGCCATTGGATCACCTTGCCACTATCTAATCTCACACGTTCATTTTAAATACTTCATTTAATGCTGGATGTAGCGTGTTTGACTTGTGAGCAATGTGTGTCCTCGGATCTGGACCATACATCCTTGCCACGTCAATTAATGAAACATATCTGATGGCTGTGGTATTTTCGCTTTTTTTTTCATTTTTCATTTATTTTCTGTTATTTCCTTTTATTTTCAAAACTTCATGAAAAATTCATTTGAACTCAGAAAAATATGAGACCAATTCCAAAAAATTTCTTGAAAAATCTAGTTTCATATTACGATTTTTAATTATTTTTGTTACTTCATTTGATATTTTTCATGGATTATTTGATTTTTAATGGTTTTAATTCATTGTAAAATACTTTCTGACTTTTGAAAAATCCAAAAATATTTTCGTAGCATCTATGGATCATGATAAGCCAATGAAAAATGGTCTCAACAATTTCTTGATTGTTTTGAGATTATTTGAGATTTTAATTTATATTATGCAATTTTTAATTGTTTTTAATTACTTTCTGATTTCAAAAAATTGTAAGAAAATTAGTCAAAGCTTGTTTGACTATGTTGAACCTATGAGAATTTGATTGAACTTTTTGAAGTTACTTTGAATTGAATTTGAGGTTTGACCTTATTTTTCTATTTTTATTTGCATTTTATTTTAATTAAAAAAATACCAAAAAAAAATTGTTGACCTCTTGACTTGTTATCTTCATTTCTCTTCTATTTGGTGTTGATTGATGTTGATTTGGTACACATTTGATCAATTGGATTTGATTGTTGTCTTCTTTTTCCCTCCCTTTCATCTTCATCCTTTTCTTTCCATCAATGGCCAATGAGTTAAAGTCTTGAGGTTGGTCTTGACAAATGAGAAGCTTAACCTTCTTTGATCCAAACCAAATTCAACTTGATCCATGATCAAGTGAGTTGTTTTGTGTCCAAGATAGGTTGCTTCTTGGTCAAGCAAATAACCAAAAGTCAATACAAGGCCCTTCCCCTTTTATTTGGCATGGCAAGTTTATGGAGCTTGGCTTACTAGTCATGATCTCTAACTTGTGTTGTTTGCCTATATTCTTATTGACCGATCTCAGATAGGTGTGACTACTACATTAGTCCACTTACGATTGCTTAACATAGCGCTACATTGTCTTATGACAAGCTAACATAACTTCACTAATTACTAACTATAATTTGAGCTTTTAATTCCTTGCCATTTACTTTTAATGCCATTTATTTCATGCTCATTATTCATATTGCTTTTCATTTTTCTCATTTGAGCACATATTTTATGTTTATGTCATTTTTCTTTTGCTCATTTGAGCCCATTATTGTACATAAATATATTGCTATATTGTGTTGCTTGTGTTTGTTTTGATGTGAAAAAAAATGCAAAAAGGAGAAAGGACTTAGAATTAGGACTTACCCATGCTTAAAGGAGTTCAAGAGCAACTAGGCCTCATGCCTTTAGAATACAAAATTTGTAGAAGAGCAACTAGGCCTCATGCCTTTAAAATGCTAAAATTCAAAGTTGATCTCAAAGGACTTCTCCCCCCAAACTTATTCTTTGTCCATTCCCTTTATTTTGTTATGAGCTTTTTGATGTGTGCTTTTGTGTGATAGGGATCCCACCTTTATATTGTGAAAAGAGGACCATTGTCATGAGTAGCCAAGTTAAGAGCCAAGCCAAATGGATATCCTAGGAGCTTGAATTCAAATTGTTTGATTGCTTGTTTGTATGCTAAGTCCAAAGGAAAGGAGCATCTTGAGTCATCTCTATGATTCCAAGAAAAGGAACTCCAAGGGTTTTTATTTCCCCTCTTATCTTTTTATGCTTTAGGAGTAGCCATTCTCTTCTTCTCCCCACTCTAACCAAGCCAAAAATCATTTTTAAAACTTTGACTTTGTTTCAAATTAGAAACCTAGGCCTTAAGCCTTTGACTTTGCAAAACCATTTTCATAAATACTCATTGTGAATAAACTTTAATCCAACTTTGACCTCATTTTGTAAATAAATCTAACTTGTAAATATAACCCATTTCAAGTTGTTTTGTTGGTTCCAATGGCCATTTTGTTAAAACCTTTCAGAAACATTAGTCATAGGTTTGAGTTATCATAGTGGTTGATGTAAATCTCACCTCATCCTTAGTGATTGGATTATAAGTCTTCCATGCTTATTATAGGGTTACCCCCTCACTAGCATGTTGTAAGACCCTAATTTTGACCCTAAGATCCCTCATGGCATCATAGCATTGCTCATTACATTGCTTCAAGGATCATAGCATGTTTTGGCTCCTTAACCCTAGGGTTGGGACTTGTGTGAGTGGTTTGAGACCACCAAGCATGTTTTTATTGTATATTATTGCTTTTCTTATTTTGCTTACTAACCAAAAGCACAAAAATATGTCACTAACTCTTTTTGTTTTGAAGCTCAAGTGATCATGTGCTCCCTTACTCCTAGGAGGCTCCTAAGCTCAATGAAATGGCTAGATGAAGATGAGAACAATAATGACAATGGTCCACAAAGCTCTTAATCATCCTATATGTCTCACAAGTATCTCAATTTGCCAATTTGATCAAGATAACCCAAAGGGCTTTAGGATTGTTTCCCAAGGAAACCCTAATTCAGTTGTGCCTTGACTGTGCCTTGCCCATGAAGCAACCTCAACCTATGATCAAAATTAATCAAGGTAAGTTCTTTAATTCATTATTTTATGCATATATGAGCCTATGTGAGGCCCCTCAATCATTCATTCATCAATATTGGAAGTTTGGCCTTGAGAAGTTGACCAGTCAAGTCATCTAACTAAACTGAAGATCACTGAGATACAACTTTTAATGTTTTTATCAAATGAAGATGACCCCAAGAGAAAAAATGTTATTACGAACAATATGAACAACTTTCATGTTCATCAAAAATCCATTTGAAACTTGGAAGGTCATCATTAATTTCAAAACATTATAGGTCATTTTGACTGAAACCCTAATTTTGGGTCAACTTCCCAAGGACCTAACTTCCTTATTTTTTATGATTTTGAGGTGAGACAAAATACATTGTAAATCTTAAGATGTCTACTTAAAATGTTATGTTGGACAAAGTTTCATAATACCAAAACAAATACATGTGATAATACAAAACATTATAGGTCACTATTGACCTAAGTCATTGAATTTGAAAAATGCCCAACTTCAAGTGCCCATAACTTTCTCATGAAAAATCCAAATGATGCAATCTTTAAGTCTAAATTTATCATCTTGAAAAGATATACAATTTTTATGTTAGAGGTGTTTCCATTTGAGGCTTGCATCATCGAAACAGAAGGGCTTGAAGAGGCTTGATTTTGGTGAAAAGTTTCAAAGGTGACTTAGACATGTTTTGTACCCAAACCTTCACAGCCAGTTTTCATTAAGTTCCAAACTCCAAATCAATTTTTCCCAATATGACTTTTGTTCCTTATTTCAAGGGCTTTCCAACCATTACTCACATTAATTTTTTAGACCTTCCATGTGTGAGTTTCGAAGAGCTTTCTATTTAGGTTCATTTTTTGCATTTCACATCAAAACTTCATATGCAAGCAAATGCCAATCTAATTGCACGTCCAATTCAATTCCATTTGAGTTCAGCATGGCTTACCACACATCATTGGGCCTTACATGTGCCTGTACAGGCCCATGCAAGGAGGATTCAAATATCATGCACACGAGGGAACCATGCTTCTCATCACATTTCAGCTATAAATAAGTGTGCATTCTCATTCAAATGGTAACCAAGTGGAGATCTGAGTTACTGCTGAATTGAAATCCAAACCCTCACTAAAGGAATTTTCATTTTTCCATTTCTCTTTCAAGCTTGAATTTCAACATCATTAGTTGATCTTCAAAGCTCAATTCCTTAACCTAGCATCACCATCACACATCCAGGGCAAAAGTAGATCAAGAGCTTGGGGAATTCGTGTCGTTTGAAGCTGCATTTTAGAGGTAGAACACCAGACTTTCTTGATCTAGATCTTGCAATATAATGTGAATTCCTTTGGTTTATGCTGTTTTTTGAAGTCCTCTCACATGAGGCAGGCCAGTGGTGGTCTTAATTTTGCAAATCGTGCCATTTCAGTTCATGCACCATGATCTTCAAGCTCATGTTTCTCTCTAAATAAGAACTGTGAGGATGATCCATGGTTACAGGGGTGATGTACATCACCTCAGCTTCATTTTGATGTCCTCTTTTTTTATTTTCATTGCAATTTAATTTCCTGCGCGTGGTGGCCGAATCTTGTTGGATCGCCAGAGAAGATGGTGGTTTCCACCACCATCCCCATGTGGTAGCCTCCCAGCCTTTGGATCATCCTGAAACATTTTAATCTTGACCATTGCATATGTTGACTTGTTTTAATACAATGTGTTGCGCGCTTGACTTGAGAGCATCGTGTATCCGCGCCTTAGAGCCATGTGATAATTGTCACGTCAATTAGTGAATTGATCTGATGGCGCTGGATTTTCCTATTTTTCTTATTTCCTTTTAATTTCAGATAATTCCTTTTATTTTCAAAAATTCATAAATATTTTATTTGAAGTCACAAAAATATGAGACCAATGCCAAAAAAATTCTTGAAAAATCTAGTTTCATATTTTAATTTTTAATTATTTTTGTGACTTCATTTAATATTTTTTGTGAATTATTTGGTTTTTATTAGTTTTAATTCATTTTAAAATGCTTTTTGATATTTGAAAAATCCAAAAATATTTTCCTAACACCTATGGATCATGATAAGTCAATGAAAAATAGTCTCATCAATTTCTTATTTGATTTGAGATTTATTTGAGATTTTAATTCATATTGTGTTATTTTTCATGGTTTTTAATTGTTTTAAAATAGTTTCTGATTTCAAAATTTGTTAAAAAAATTTGTCAAAGTTTGTTTGACCATGTTAGACCTATGAGAATTTAATTGTACTTGTTGAAGTTGATTTGAGTTAAATTTGAGGTTTGACCATATTTTGTTCATCTTATTTTGCATTTATTTTTTTAATTCAAAAATTACCAAAAAAAATATGTTTGACTTGTTGACTTGTAATCTTCATTTCTCTTCTGTTTAGCATTGGTTGATGATGATTTGGTTCACTTTTGACCAATTGGATTTGATGCTTGAATTCTCTTTTCATCCATTTCATCTTCATCCCATTTCTTTTTATTTTGGCCATTGAGTTAATGTCTTAGGGTTGGTCTTGATAAATGAGAGGTTTAACCTTCTTTGATCCAAACCAAACTCAACTTGATCCAAGATCAAGTGAGTTATTTTGTGTCCAAGATAGGTTGCTTCTTGGTCAAGCAAAAAACCTAAAGTCCATACAAGGCCTTTCCCCTTTTGTTCTGGCATGGCAAGTTTTTGGAGCTTGGCTCACTAGTCATGATCTCTAACTTGTGTTTATTTGCCTATAATTTTGTTGTCTTGTGGTTGTTTTTCCTTTGTTTTGTGTGAACCCAATGCAAAAAGGAGAAAGGACTTAGAATTAGGACATACCTATAGAATGTCAAACTTGTTGAAGAGAAACTAGGCCTCATGCCTTTAGAATGCTAAATCTCAAAGTTGACTTCAAATGACTTCCTTTCCAAAACTTATTCTTTGTCCATTCCTCTTATTGTGTTGTGAACTTTTGGATGTTTGCTATTGCGTGATAGGGATTTCATCTTGAGATAATAAAGAGGACCATTGTCATGAATAACCAAGTTAAGAGAGACAAGCCAAATGGAGATCCTAGGAGCTTGAATCTAAATATTTGTTTGATTGCTTGAGTGTTTGCTAAGTCCAAAGGAAATGAGCATCTTGAATCATCTCTATGTTTTCAAGAAAGGGAACTCCAAGGGTTTTATCTTCTCTCTTATCTTTGATTACTTTAGGACTAGCCCTTCTCTTCTTCTCCTCACTCTAACCCAAGCCAAAAAAAAAAACTTTTAAATGTTGACATTGTTTCAAATTAGAAACCTAGACCTTATGTCTTTGATTTGTTTCAAAATCTTTTCATTAATACTCATTATGAATAAATCTTAATACAACTTTGACTTCACTTTGTAAATAAATTTAACTTGTAAATATAACTCACTTCGAGTTGTTTTGTGGTTCCAATGGCCACCTTATTAAAACCTTTTCAAAAACATTAGTCATAGGTTTGAGTTATCATTGTGGTTGATGTAAATCTCACCTTATCCTTAATGATTGGATTATAAGTCTTCCACACTTATTATAGGGTTAACCCCTCACTAGTGTGTTGAAGCTCTCCTCACATGGTGGATTGTTGGTATAGGTTGAGTTTTCTCCCTTTGATAACAAAAGACCTTAAGGCTTTTGATCAACTCAATTCACCAATCTTTGTGATTTTTACCGCGAACTACGAGGTTTTGATCCTACCTTTGTGATGGTACGTAGGCAATAGGTTCATCCATTCAAACAACAAATTTGTAAATATAATCTATTCTCTTCTCATCCCTCCAATCTTTTGCACATATTTTTCACAAATACCAACCTACAACACATATTTGGGAATAGGGTTCCCTTAGAGTACTAAGGATGTTTTGGGTGCGTAAAACCTTCCCATTTCATAACCAACCCCCTTACCTAGATCTCTGACATTTTTATTAGTTTTTTATTTGATAAAACTTCTTACTTGGATTTTGTTCGCTTTTTAGCCTTTCCTTTGGAAAAATAAAAGTGCGGTGGCGACTCAAATTGTATGTTTACTTTTGGTTTAGTCAATAAATCTAAAGGTAACGAAAACCACGCTACAGAAAAGTGGCGACTCTGCTGGGGAGTAGTCTCCAGTGGGTTTAGCCTACTTTTTGCTTATATTTGTTGTATGTTTATATTTATTGGTGACATATTTTTATGCAAATTTGGGATGACTGTATTGTTTGTAATGTATGAATTGCTTTATATATTATTTGCTTGTATGCTTGGTGGTTTCTTGTGAGATGAGTTCTATACCCGAACTCGAGTGCACTTATGATAGGAGAATGCCATAGTCTTGTTGACTTGTGTGGAGTTATTCCTTAGCAAGTTGACTTGCAAGCCCATTCACTTGGTGGAGGTCTTGTTGGGATTAATAATGTCACACGAGTAGTCGTGGTTAGGCATTACTCTTTCCAATATAAACCTTAGAAGCTAAGGACCTTAGATACCTAGCCCATCTTGGCCTATTTTAGGACGTAGTGCGAAGGTCGTTCAAGTGTAAGATTTGATGCGATTGTTACGCAATATTACACTCATAAGAGTCTCTCTTGAGAATATTTTTGGAGGACGAGTAGTCGTTTTATCCGATAATATCCGAAAGATGAGATGATGACTATGGGGACCCTTTTTAGAACATGATTGTCAGGTTTAACCATAGTACACTCCCTTTGGGTGGTTCTTAACCGAGACTCCATGCTCGTGACTTACAATAAACCCTTGATTCACAGTTGATCCGTTCTCGTATATTCTCAATATCAATGGAACTTGGGTGTTGATAAGGTGTAAACCATAATCCACCAAAATGGATGATTGATATTGACAATGACGTGAGCCATCCCGTGACCTTTGTGTGGTGTGACTTGATTGATCCTTGAGTGTGATTGTTGCATCCATGCATTCATGCATTCACATGCATCCATATCATCAACAATAAAGTTTTCAAGGAACTTAAGAGGTCTATTTGCAAATTTTCACACATGGATAAGCAAAGAAGGAATACGAAGAAGTACAGTTTCAGACAACTCGACTTGAAAGAGTTAAGGAGTTTGACATCTTATGTACTAGAGCCCTTGGAGTTCAAAGCTCGCCATGGGAAGCTTCTGTCTATTCTTTCTACCAAAGTGGGTGAAGGTCTGATGAGTGTGTTGGTGCAGTTCTACGATCCTTTGTATCGGTGCTTCACTTTTCCGGATTTCCGGCTTTTGCCTTCACTTGAGGAGTATGCCTATCATGTGGGTATACCTGTTCTTGATCAGTTGTCGTTCAGTGGTTTGGAGAAGATTCCGTCTTCTCAAGAGATTGCTGATATGCTTCATATGGATGTATCTGACATTGTTGCTAACATAACTACCAAAGGTGGAATTCAAGGTCTCCCATATGATTTTCTGATCGCCAAAGCTACTTTGTTTGGGAAGGCCATGAGTAAGGAAGCTTTTGAAGCCTTGTTTGTACTCCTAATCTATGGGCTATTGTTATTTCCCAATATCGACAATTTTGTGGATGTGAACGCTATTAGGATTTTCTCTTCTCTTAATCTCGTTCCGACTCTGTTGGGTGACACTTATTTCTCTTTACATATGAGGAATGTAAAGGATGGTGGATCCATTGTGTGCTGTTTGCCTCTGTTGTGCAAGTGGTTTATTTCGCACTTGCCTCAGACGTGTGCCTTCAAGGAGAACAAGGGATGTCTACGGTGGTCCACGAGACTTATGTCTCTCACTAATGATGATATCTCTTGGTATAACCGTGTTTATGATGGAGTTCAGATTATTGACTCTTGTGGTGAGTTCTCCAATGTGCCTCTTCTTGGTACATGTGGTGGAATTAACTACAATCCTGCTTTGGCTCGCCGTCAGCTCGGGTTCCCCTTAAAGGATAAACCTAACAACTTTTTGTTGGAAGGCTTATTCTTTAAAAAGGGTAAAGATCCCCAGAACTTGAAGGATAGGATGGTCTGCGCCTGGCGCAAGGTTCATAAGAAAGGGAGGAAGGAGCTCGGTCCGAAGAATTGCATTGCTTTGGAACCTTACACCGCTTGGGTGAAGAAGAGAGCTCTCGAGTACCGCATGTCGTACGAATATCCGAGACCTACCCCTATGGTTATGGTTGGGCCTTCAACCCTCCCTAATCAAGGAGTAAATGAGTTGAGAGATGAAGACCGGTCGCGTGCATGGGTTCGTGAACGTGAGAAACTTCTTCAGCAGCTCAAAGATATGGATGCAGTGATAGAATTTCTAGAGCATAAGGTTATTGATGAGCCAAATGATGTAGTTACTTATCTTCTTCCTCATTCATCTAGGTTCTGGAAGAGGAAGTATGATCAGTTTGCCAAAGAGAAGGCCGACATGGAAGCAGCTTATGAGAGAGAGGTGAAGAGGCTTCACGCAGCTTATCTTCTGGTCTCGAAGGCTTTGGACGATTGTTTCTAGGGCTCCATAGGATGTTCATTCTCCTTTTTGCTTGTATTGTATTTGGTTACCAAAACTGTATTACTTCTTTGGTGTAAAAAGTTTCCAAATATTATTGCTATGAGTATTCCCTATATGTCTAAAAGATTTAATACTTTCAAATGTTTGCAAATAGATCTCTATAAGGTTCCTCTAATTAAAAACAAATCGTATGCACAAACATTGCACGCATCATACGCATAAGCAGGTTTTGTTCTGAGCTCTTGATCAGTGGTCTAATTCTTTGCTCTTCATTTATTTTAAAGACAAGCTGGCGCACCGGTATAACACCAGAGCCAATCATCTGAAGATAATGGAGCATTTAGAGCAAGAGAACAGGGACTTGAAAGAAGAGATTGATAGGCTGACTGCCATGATGGAGTCAGTTCTGGCCGCACAGAGCCAAGCATCACCAACTACTACAACTCCTCCCGCGAGGACTGTTATATCCGAGATAGTGACTTCAACGGTGCCTACTGCAACAACCCACTTTGCTCCGTCTATGCTAGCCGGGTTCCCTTGGGGAATGCCTCCCAATTTCATACCAGTGGGTTTTGCTCCTACTCTTGCTTTTATACCGGCATCTAGCCCGGTCCTGTCTATGCCACCTCCCATTGTGCACACTCTCCCACGCGTTGAAGATACCATCATTCATTCCGAGCCATCTAAGGGCCCGAACGAATATGAGAAGATGGACGAAATGAAAGACCAATTTCTTGAGTTGCGTAAGGAATTGAAGACTTTGAGAGGTAAGGACCTCTTTGGGAAAAGTGATGTTGAGTTGTGCCTGGTGCCCAACGTGAATATCCCTATTAAATTCAAAGTGCCTGACTTTGAGAAGTATAATGGAAATACATGCCCGCTCAGCCATCTTTTGATGTATGCTCGCAAGATATCAACACAAACTAACAACGAGCAACTGCTGATCCACTACTTTCAGGATAGTCTGACAGGTGTTGCACTCCGGTGGTATATGGGGCTGGAGAGTGCAAGCATCCGCACTTTCAATGATCTAGACGAGGCCTTCGTCAAGCAGTATAAATATAATATGGATATGTCTCTAGACAGGGACCAATTAAGGGAAATATCCCAGAAAGAGAAAGAGACCTTCAAAAAATACGCCCAGAGATGGCGAGAACTGGCAGCTCAGAGAGTGACACCCTTGGAAGAGAAGGAGATGACAAAGATCTTCTTGAAGACTTTGAGCTCTTTTTATAATGAAAGAATGATCACCAGTGCTCCCTCAGACTTCACCGAAATGGTGAATATGGGGATGAGATTGGAAGAAGGGGTCCGTGAAGGACGTTTATCTAGAGATGATGGTTCCTCAGCAAAGAAGTATGGAGGCTTTGCTAGGAACAAGGAGGGAGAGACTCATGTTGTGTCCTCCCATATTAAAATAAGGCCCTTTGTAAGGAGGAAGGATGTGCATCCAGCCGTCAACCAACACCAGGTGGCTCATATAGCACCTGCTTTTAAAGAAGTTCATCAACAATAACAACAACATCGTCAACAAGAACAGGCCTACCAGCCTTGCAACAATAATAACACCAGCACCAGCAACTACGAGAGGAAAAGGGTAACTTTTGACCCGATTCAAATGACATATGCTAAGCTTTATCCTTCCTTGATCGATAGGAACCTGATCACTCCACGAGATCCTCCTGCCGTACCAACCAACCCTCAGTGGTGGTACAAGCCCGAGCTTCATTGTGTATATCATTCCGGTGCTCCCGGACATGACGTGGAAACCTGTTACCCATTGAACACCAAGGTGCAAGACCTTGTGAGAAGTGGGATTTTGTTTTTTGAACACGTAGGTCCGAATGTGAAGAAGAACCCAAAGCCCGAGCATGGGAAAGCAGCTGTTAACATGGTCCAGGGATGCCCTGGCAAGTACAAAGTCCTGTATGTGAATGACATAAGGCAGTCATTGGTCGAGATGCATAAGTTGTTGTGTGAACACAACCACTATGAGCATGACCATGGTAGGTGCCAGGTGTGCACTATCAATGAGAGGGGATGCCGTCAGGTGAGAAAGGACATCAAGGAGATGATTGATCAAGGGATGATTGAAATACTTCAGAATCGTAATGAGGACGAAGTCGATGTTATCTCCCATGTGTTTAGAATTCCTGAGCCTATTGTCGTCAAGTATGATGGCAGCAAGAAGAAGGTATCGCCAGCTCTTGCGATAAAGCCAGCGGGCCCTGTCCCGTATGTTTCAGACAAAGCTCTTCCTTATCGATATAACGCTTTCATGTTGGAGAATGGAAAGGAGGTGTCGTCGCCCTCAACTTCTGTGGTAAGCATTTCAGATGTTAGTGGTGTGTCCCGTAGTGGTTGTGTTTTCTCGGCTCCGCCGAAACCCCCTGAATACATTGTGAAGAAAACTGTTGTTAACCTTGTCGGTCCCGTGGGGACTTCTTCACCAAATAATTTTGTTCCTGTTGTTGACCCTATTGCTGTCAAAAATAATAACACTCCTATCCTGGTTGGCCCGTCTGGAATTTTGAAAGAGGATGGTGATGAGATGCTGAGACTCATCAAGAGGAGTGAATATAATGTTGTTGATCAGCTGCTACAAACTCCATCAAAGATATTTGTCTTATCTTTATTGATGAATTCTGAGCCACACCGCAAAGCTTTGCAGAGGGTGTTGGACGTGGCATACGTGGACCACGATGTCACCATAAAGCAATTTGATAGCATTGTTGCAAAATAACCGCTTGCAACAACTTGAGCTTCTGTGATGCTGATCTTCCTGAGGAGGGAAAAGACCACAATTTGGCTTTACACATATCCATGAACTGTAAGGATGATGCCTTATCCAATGTGTTGGTGGACACAGGATCATCACTTAATGTGTTGCCAAAATCCACTATAGCTAAACTTTCATACCAGGGGCCTCCTATGAGGCAGAGTGGAGTGGTCGTAAAGGCGTTTGATGGATCACGCAAAACTGTGTTCGGCGAATTAGAACTCTCGATCAAGATTGGACCTAGTGATTTCCAGATCACTTTCTAAGTCATGGATTTTCATCCATCTTATAGCTATTTGCTTGGCAGACCATGGATTCACGAGGCATGCGCCGTGACATCCACCCTACACCAAACGTTGAAGTTCGTGAAGAACAAAAAGTTGGTGGTGATAGGGGGAGAGAAGGCTCTCTTGGTCAGTCATTTATCTTCCTTCTCCTATATTGACGCTAAGGATGAGGTAGGGACTCCGTTCCAAGCCTTATCTATTGCTGAGCCTTCAAGGAGAGGACTTTCTTCATTTGTCTCCTATAATGATGTGAGTTGGCCACTGAGCATGGTGCAACTACTGGTTTGGTGAAAATGATCAAGTTGGAAGATAACAAGTCCCGAGCTGGCATAGGGTATTCTTCTGGTGTTTCCAATGATCGTGGGTTGTTCCAGAGTGGAGGTTTCATCCACACTTTTGAAGATCAGGAACCCGCTGCCATTGTTAAAGATGATGAAGAGGAAGACCTTGCAATTTTGTCATACCCGGGGGAATCTGCAATAATTGGGTCGTTGTTGATGTTCCAACAGTTATCCACAAGTCAACGTAATGTGCTCATTTTGTTTGAAAAAACCCTTCTCCATGGCTAAAGGGAGAAGTGAAGACATTGTTGGCACAATTTGATTAATACAATGATATTCATTCAATAATCACATGATAAATGTTTTTTTTCCAAAATTATTTTCCCTTTTTGCTTTTTGCATGAAATTGGTAATCACTATAAAACCATACAAAGATAATAAAATCAATATTTTCATCTGCATAATGATTTGCCTTGTTTGAAATCTAAAATCTCTTTTATACTCAAAATCATTATGCAGGTTAATCAAAACCATTGAACATAATGATCCAACACCATCTCCCAACTTTGTGTTCCTTGTATTTGAGGAAGAAGAAGATGATGTTGAAGATATTCCTGATGAGATTACCCGTCTGCTTGAGCATGAAGAGAAGATCATTCAGCCACATCTTGAGAATCTGGAAACAGTCAACTTGGGGTCTGAAGACTGCATTCGTGAAGTGAAGATTGGGGCACTCCTTGGAGAGTCTGTTAAGAAGGGGTTGATCGAGTTGCTACGAGAATATGTCGACGTCTTTGCCTGGTCATATGAAGACATGCCTGGTCTAGATATTGATATCGTGCATTATTTCTTGCCATTGAAGCCTGAGTGTGTTCCTGTGAAGTAGAAGCTCAGAAGAACTCATCCTGATATGGCAGTGAAGATTAAAGAAGAAGTTCAGAAGCAAATTAATGTGGGGTTTCTGGTGACTTCTACATATCCTCAATGGGTGGCAATTATTGTGCCTGTCCCTAAGAAAGATGGAAAAGTACGAATGTGTGTGGATTACCGTGACTTGAATAAAGCTAGTCCAAAAGATGATTTTCCTCTACCACACATTGATATGTTGGTAGACAATACGGCTAAATTCAATGTCTTTTCATTTATGGACGGATTTTCCGCTTATAATCAGATTAAAATGGCACTTGAGGATATGGAGAATACAACATTCATCTCACCTTGGGGAACATTCTGTTATCGAGTGATGCCGTTCGGTTTGAAGAACGCTGGAGCCACGTATCAACGTGCCATGACTACCTTGTTTCATGATATGATGCACAAGGAGATCGAGGTATATGTTGATGATATGATTGCGAAGTCGAAAACGGAAGTTGAACATGAAGAACACTTGTTGAAGCTTTTTCAGCGTTTGAGGAAGTATAAACTCCTCCTGAATCCGAACAAGTGTACATTTGGAGTCCGTTCCGGCAAGTTATTGGGCTTTATTGTCAGCGAGAGAGTTATTGAAGTTGATCCTGCCAAGGTCAAAGCAATAAAAGAGATGCCTGTGCCCAAAACTGAGAAGCAAGTCCGAGGTTTTCTTGGCCACTTAAATTACATTTCGAGATTTATATCCCACATGACTGCCACATGTGCACCTATATTTAAACTCCTTCAGAAAGATCAGCGTCATGATTGGACCGAGGATTGCCAAAAAGCTTTTGACAGTATTAAAGAGTATTTGTCTGAACCTCCGATTCTGTCTCCACCTGTTGAAGGGAGACCTTTGATTATGTATTCAACCGTGCTTGATGATTCCATGGGATGTGTATCGGGTCAGCAAGATGAAACAGGGAAGAAAGAGTATGCCATATACTACTTGAGTAAGAAGTTTACTGACTGTGAGTCTCGGTACTCGATGCTTGAGAAGACATGTTGTGCTTTGGCTTGGGCCGCTAAGCGTTTACGCAAGTATATGTTAAATCATACAACTTGGTTGATATCCAAAATGGAACCAATCAAGTATATCTTTGAGAAGCCTACTTTAACTGGGAGGATTGCCCGTTGACAGATGTTGCTGTTTGAGTATGATATTGAGTACCGAGCTTAAAAAGCTATTAAAGGTAGTATCTTGGCTGATCACTTGGCGCATCAACCAATTAAAGATTATCAGTCTGTGCAATACGACTTCCTTGATGAGGAGATTTTGTATTTGAAGATGAAAGATTGTGATGAGCCTAAATTCGATGAAGGACCAGAGCCTGGTTCCCGATGGGGTATGGTGTTCGATGGTGCTGTCAATTAGTATGGAAATGGTATTGGGGCAATGATTATTACTCCTCAAGGCACGCATTTTCCTTTTATGGCAAGGCTAACTTTCAAATGCACGAATAATATGGCGGAGTATGAGGCTTGTATTATGGGTTTGGAAGAATGTATTGATCTAAGGATCACACATCTTGATGTTTATGGTGATTCGGCCCTTGTTGTTAATCAGATTAAAGCCGAATGGGAGACGAATCATCCTGGCCTCATCCCATACAGAGATTATGCGAGGAGGATTTCAACTTTCTTTACTGAAGTTGACTTCCCTCATATTCCTCGAGATGATAATCAGATGGCGGATGCTCTTGCTACACTTGCTTTAATGATTGTAGTGAAGTATTGGAATGAAGTCCCCAATATTACTGTGATGCGCTTGGATAGACCAGCTCATGTGTTTGTAGTTGAAGAAGTAAAAGATGATAAGCCGTGGTATTATGATATCGA
Source organism: Lathyrus oleraceus (assembly GCF_024323335.1). Lineage (NCBI taxonomy): Eukaryota > Viridiplantae > Streptophyta > Magnoliopsida > Fabales > Fabaceae > Lathyrus > Lathyrus oleraceus. Next base: position 74,974,570 of record NC_066585.1, read on the forward strand.
GTGTTTTCTTCAGAATCAGACGTATCTGCCTGGGGCATCTGTCAAAGATAAAAAGACTTTGAGGAGATTATCTGGCAGCTTCTACCTTAATGGTGATGTGCTTTATAAGAGGAATTTTGACATGGTTCTGCTCAGATGCGTGGATAGACACGAAGCAGACCTGTTGATGACTGAAGTCCATGAAGGTTCATTTGGTACTCATTCCAATGGACATGCTATGGAGAAGAAGATGTTGAGAGCAGACTACTATTGGCTGACAATGGAGTCTGATTGCAGCAAGTATGTGAAGAAATGCCACAAGTGTCAGATTTATGTGGATAAGATTCATATTCCCCCGACACTTCTGAATGTTATTTCCTCACCATGGCCTTTCTCCATGTGGGAAATTGACATGATTGAACCTAAAGCGTCGAACGGTCACTGTTTTGTTCTCGTAGCTATTGATTACTTCACCAAGGGGGTTGAAGCGGCATCGTATGCAAATGTGACCAGGCAGGTGGTTGTAAAGTTTATCAAGAACCAACTCATATGCCGATATGATGTGCCAGACAAGATCATTACTGATAATGGATCTAACTTGAACAACAAGATGATGAAAGAGTTGTGTAGCGAGTTCAAGATTGCGCATCATAATTCTTTGAAGGTGAGAAAAACAAGAAAGGGGGGTTTGAATTATTTTGGAAAATAAGCGCTTTTGCAAAATAAAATCACACAGGATTTTATACTGGTTCGCTTATAACACAAAGCTACTCCAGTCCACCCGGCCAAGGTGATTTCGCCTTCAACAAGAACTTAATCCACTAATCTTGAAAGATTATTACAACCAACGTCTAAGAGAAAGATCTCTTAGTCCTCTCAAGTATACAGACTGCGCAGAGTCACTTGAGGAATTTAAACAATTGAGGTAAAAACAGAATTTGTAATCTAGAGTGCTTCTAAGATAAAGCAAGTATTACAACAATTAGAGCAGATAAGAAATTTCACATTATGAGCAAAAGCTCGTGAAAGATTAGAGAGAGAGTAGAGTAATTTTGTGCGTTCAGGTGTGTCTCTCAATGAGGTTCGCCGTTCTTTATATAGAGGTGAAAAGCGACCGTTTGTAGTGATGGCAAAGATTTAGTCTTGATGAGAGTTAAATGCCATTACTTCGTTGTTTCTTGCCAAAATAAGTTTGTCTCCCTGAATAACTTCTTTCCAAATATAGTTCTTTCCATTTGAATTTGAAGTTGTCGTTATTCTTTCTGGATAAGGAAATCCATTGTCAGCGTCTGCGTTGCTCTCTTAATCTGAGATCTTGAGATATGGCCTCAGGGCTTCTGATAGTTCTGATCCCTTTAGAATTCTAATGTTGTCTTCAGATGACATTGAGAACTTTTGGAATTCTGATATACCGTTGCTCAGAGTCAGAGCTTCTAGAGCGCGCTTCTTCTTCAGATGCTTCTGATATTCTGATATGCTGTTGCTCAGAGTCAGAGCTTCTAGAGCGCGTTTCTACTTCAGATGCTTCTGATCTTCTGGTAATTTGTATCTGATTTGATTTTGTATCTGATGACGTGATCAGATTCCTTTCTTCTTGTTTAGAGTCCTGCACATTTTAGAACTTTTCGTTAGAGTGCCATTTTTGGTTTCATCCTTTGTTATCATCAAAATCTTGGAATCTGTTGTAGAACTATTTTTGTTCTTACAATCTCCCCCTTTTTGATGATGACAAAACAAACTCAAATGTCAGATGAAACATTCAAAAAATAAGAGTTTATCAGATCAGATAGAAGTGAGCTCCCCTTGAGATAGGCTAGGGAGTTCAGAAGTTCTTACCAGAGCTTCCAAGCAATGAAGTTTCTCGATACCTTTCTGCAATTTCTTAAGTCAAATATTAGATGTATTTATTTTATAGAATAATATGTTTGCAGAGTGCTTAAGGCATTAGGCAATTTTTCATCAGAGCTATTTGATTTCTCCCCCTTTTTGTCAGAATCAAAAAGACAAAAAAAAATAAAAAATAAAGCAGGAAGAAAAAATATATATATATAGATCCAGATAAGAGAAAAGAAACATCAGAGACAAAGACAAAAAAACAACAAGCAAAAAGTCCTAAGTGCCTAAGGGTTGGGAGGAGGAGGCATTCTATGAAGCAATTGGGTCAGCAGGTTCTGAATGTTGGCGTTGACTGTGTCCTGTTGATCCAATCTGGCTCAGACTTCCTTCTGCTCTTTCTGAAGCTCCTCAAGGGTCTTGAGAACCAGAGGGGCAAAGGTAGAGGACTCCCCCTGAGTTAGAGCACTCTGTTCTTCAGCGGCTTTAGCTTCAGCTGCAGCCTTTGCTTCAGCTTCCGTAGCAGCCTTTGCTTCAGCTTCAGCAGCAGCAGCAGCAGCAGCAGCGTCAGCTAGAGCTTTGGCTTCAGCTTCCCGTACCCTTTGAAGTTCTTCTTGTCTTGCTCTTTCTTCTGCTATCCTTCTGGCTTCTTCTTCAGCTTCTCTGGCCAAGCGCTCCTGTAGTCTTGCCTCAGCGTCTCTGATAAAGTCGTTTCTGACTTGCTCAGAGATGTGCTTCAGTTTAAAGGCCTCAGATGTCATCCAGCCAATGACTTTGTTCCAGTGTGTCCTAACAGAGTCAGGATCATCACTGATACCAAAGTTGATGGTCAGAGACTTGACCTTTTCAACTGATGCTCCTGCAAACAGCATAATTGCTTCCTCTAGGGTTGGCAGGGAATGTTCTAGTTCAGATGGTTGAGGTGGGGAGTTTGGAGGGCTTAGGTCGAGAGTTGGAGGTTCAGCGGAAGTGTTTGGAGGGGTAATGTCAGAGGTATGGAGGTCAGAAGGTTGAACTTCAGATGGAGTGACAGTTGGTTGTTCTGTGGGTGGTGAAGTTACTTCAGGTTCAGGTGGAGGTTGTTGTGGTTGTTGTGAATTATGGTTTAGAGATTGAAGTTGGGCTAGAGTGGGAGAAGCGGGGTCAGAGGGTTCTGTATCAGACGAAATGACAAAATAGGGAGGTGATTCTGGGGCTGAGGATGAGGAACTGGTTTGATTCATTTCTTCAGCTTCGGATAGTGGTAATGAGGTATTGGCGAGGTTGAATTTTGGTAATGGTTGAGAGGTTCTAGTTGTTGAAGGAGGGGTTTCAGATGTGGTGTAGATGGGAGTTGGTAGAGGAGTAGAAGAAGCAACTTGCTGTAGAGAGGGAGCAGTAGAGGTAGACTTACCAGAAGACTCTTGCAGAGGTGCTGGAGGTCTTGATTCAGAAGTTTCCCCTAGCTTCGCTTTCTTCGCCTTGGATGCCTTCTCAGATGGACCTCTTTTAAACCTCACGAAGTCTGGAGCTGATTCTGGCAGATCGCTCAATCTGAAGTCTGAGATGTCTACTCCTTCATCCTTCAGACGTTGAAGATAATGGAGAATTGCTTCTTTGGGTTCATCCCTGTAGAACTTTCATAGACCATTGGGCATATCCCTCTGATCTTTTAAGGCTTCCCAAGAAGTATCCAGAGTAGGTTTAACGTGAATCTTCTCCAGAATCCCCATGCTCTTCAGATTCCTGGAGTTCAGAGGCCTTCCAGTTTCTATTGCCAAGTCTTCCATGAGTTTGTGTTTAATCAGATGGTCCACGAGACCATTTTCTATCAACACATCTGAGAGGAGTCTTCCCGGAGGAATGTAGGTTTTGGGTTTCATGTTGTTCCTGGTTTCCCGTACAGAATCTCTGAGGTATTTGAAGAGGAGCGCTGGGAGGCACAGCTTCAGACCTTTATGAATACAATACAGAATACATTTCTGTTCTGTATTGATGTAATCTGATGAGTTTGATGATGGGCGATGATGAATAGTTCCCAAAATGATTTTGAGCCACACCCGGAGATTCTAATGTAGTTCCTTGTTCTTTGAGGGATTTCCTTCTGTGTTGAGTTTGAAGATTGTGGGATTGATTTCATGAGCAATATATTTCGCCCTGGGATTTATGTTGTAAATTCTTCTTCCTCTAGCTTTCTCCATGTTTAGCAAGGCAGCGATTGACTTTTCAGTAATCACTATTTTTACACCAAAGACGTAGGAGACGATGAAATGATCATCAGCATCAGCAAATCTCCAAAATTCCTTAATAAGATTTGGGTAAACTGGACCGTAGAGGCGTTGAAAGTAGTTTCCCCAACCTTGTTGATGAAGTTCTTCAGTGAGGTCTACGCCATTTCTCTTCATGTTGTTGAAATCCACTAGGGATTCACACAGCACGTCCAGTTTCTCAAAAGGAGTTGCAAGATTTATGTGAGGCTCACGGTCAAGAATATGAGGCTCCTTGTAAACTGGTGTTGTAGTTACGCCTGTAACGGTTGGAGTAGATGTGCTTTGAGCTGCGTTGCTGGAATTCATTTGCTGAGAATAGTTGAATACAGATTGTTGTTGAGAATCCATTGTTGAAGAAGAACTGAGATGAATATCAACTGTTTGCAGAAATGCCTGAGAGAACTAGGTTTTAACAAGTGAGTGAGAGTGAAGTGTGTGTGAAGTGTGAGAGGAGTGTTTAGATACCCAAAAGAAACGCATGCAAAACGACACGCAAATCAGAGTAAACACGAAAACCAAGTTAGCACGTTTAGAGGGAGAAATGATTATGGCTCATTAATGAATGTCTAATCCCAACAGTATGCACACTGCTCAAGGAGATCTCAAACGTTTGTCCTTTGATTTACTTCTGGACAGCTGTCTAGAAGTTCCAAGGTTATACGCAATTCACTCCACGTGTTTGCTTTATCTGATCTTCAGGAATACCAAACGAATGGTTCCTGGAGATTTCTAACTCAGATATCTTATTAACTTGGTAGAAGTATCAGAATCAGAGGCAGAAACTCATTTGTTTATGTCAGAGTCTCATTTTACATCTTCAGAGGCACAATTTATTCAGGGCAATTTTGAATGTTCAGATTTTCTAAGATAATAAGAAATCTATCTTCAGCTAAAGGCTTAGTAAAGATATCTGCCCATTGATGATCTGTATCAATGAACTTCAATGTTACTATCCCTTTCTGAACATAGTCTCTGATAAAATGATGTTTTATTTCAATGTGCTTGGCTCTGGAGTGTAGAATGGGATTCTTACTTAAACAAATGGCAGCAGTATTATCACAAAAGATAGGAATGTTACTCTCGAAGATTTGCAGATCTTCTAACTGATTCTTCATCCAGAGCATCTGAGTTGTGCACAGTGATGCTGAGATGTATTCAGCTTCTGCAGTTGATAGAGCGATAGTTGACTGTCTTTTGCTGGCCCAGGATATCAGATTGTTTCCTAGGAGCTGACAATTTCCAGATGTGCTTTTTCGTTCCAATCTATCTCCTACGTAATCTGCATCACAGTAACCCGAAAGTCTATACTCTGATGTTTTCTCATACATCAGGACTAGGTTAGGAGTTCCTTTCAGATATTTGAAAATTCTCTTAACTGCTGTTAAGTGAGTTTCTCTAGGATCTGATTGGAATCTGACACAAAGACAGACACTAAAGAGAATATCAGGTCGAGTAGCAGTCAGATAGAGAAGGGAGCCTATCATACCACGATAGAGCTTCTGGCAAACCTTTTTACTGACTTCTTCCTTTTCAAGAATGCATGTTGGATGCATGGGAGTCTTTGCAGAGTTGCATTCAGCCATGTCAAATTTCTTCAGAACATCTTTTATGTATTTGCTTTGATGAACGTACGTGACTTCTGAAGTTTGGTTAATTTGAATTCCCAGAAAGAACTTTAGTTCTTGCATTAAGCTCATTTCAAATTCTTCCTGCATTAACTCAGATAATTCTTGACAGACAGAGGTGTTAGCTGAACCAAAGATAATATCATCAACGTATATCTGGCATATCATGAGATCATTGTTAAGGTTCTTACAGAAGAGTGTGGAGTCAACTTTCCCTCTGATAAAATTGTGTTCCAGAAGAAAGTTACTTAAACGTTCATACCAAGCCCTAGGAGCTTGTTTAAGTCCATATAAAGATTTTTTAAGTTTAAAAACATGTTCTGGAAAATTTGGATTTTCAAAACCTGGAGGTTGGTTGACATACACTTCTTCTGATATGTAACCATTAAGGAATGCGCTCTTGACATCCATTTGATATAATTTAATAGAATGGTTTATAGCGAAAGATACAAGAAGACGGATAGATTCTAACCTTGCGACTGGAGCAAAGGTTTCATTGTAGTCAATACCTTGTTGACTGTAACCTTGAGCTACCAGTCGAGCTTTGTTTCTGACGACTTCTCCTTTCTCGTTCAGCATGTTTCTGAATACCCATCTGGTTCCGATAACGTGAGTGCCTCTGGGCTTGGGAACAAGATCCCAGACATCATTCTTTGTGAATTGATCTAACTCTTCTTGCATGGCTGACACCCAGTCGTTAGCTTGAAGTGCTTCATCACAGGACGTACTCAATCAGAGATACTAGTCCCAGAGGAGTTTCTTCAGAGGTCTTGAAGGAAGATCTGGTTCTGACAGGTTCGTCTTTGTTGCCTAGAATCAATTCTTCAGATATGTTGAGGCGACTTTTAGCTTTCTTTGGGATTAATGGAGGATTAATTTCCTCAGAGTTCTGAGTGGTAGTTGCTTCTGGAGCTTTGTCAGATCCTGCAAGAGTGATTTCTAAATCTGCAAAATTTTCAACTGGCTTTGATTTTTCAGGGTCAAGCGTATCGTTAAATCTGACATGAATTGATTCTTCCACAATTTTGGTTTCTGTATTGTATACTCTGTACCCTTTAGAGCGTTCTGAGTATCCTAACATAATACCTTTCTGTGCTTTGGAATCAAACTTGTTCAGATGTGCTTTAGTGTTTAAAATAAAGCAAGAGCATCCAAATGGATGAAAATATGAAATGTTTGGTTTTCTTCCTTTACACAGTTCATAGGGAGTCTTTTCCAGAATAGGTCTTATGGAGATTCTATTCTGAATGTAACACGCTGTATTTACAGCTTCGGCCCAAAAGTGCTTAGCCACATTAGTTTCGTTGATCATAGTTCTGGCCATCTCTTGGAGTGTCCTATTCTTCCTCTCTACAACTCCATTTTGTTGTGGAGTTCTAGGGCAGGAGAAATCATGGGATATTCCATTAGAGTCAAATAATTCCTCAAAGGATTTATTTTCGAATTCCCCACCATGATCACTTCTGACTCTGATAATTTTAGAGTCAAATTCTTTTTGCACTTTGGAGCAGAAACTAGTGAATACAGAGTGAGACTCACTCTTGTGTTTAAGGAATTTCACCCATGTCCAGCGACTGAAATCATCAACAATGACTAGTCCGTACTTCTTTCCATTGACTGATCTTGTTTTCACAGGACCAAATAAATCAAAGTGAAGAAGTTCCAGACTTATAACACAAGAAAGGGGGGTTTGAATTGTTTTGGAAAATAAACGCTTTTGCAAAATAAAATCACACGGGATTTTATACTGGTTCGCTTATAACACAAAGCTACTCCAGTCCACCCGGCCAAGGTGATTTCGCCTTCAACAAGGACTTAATCCACTAATCTTGAAAGATTATTACAACCAACGTCTAAGAGAAAGATCTCTTAGTCCTCTTAAGTATACAGACTGCGCAGAGTCACTTGAGGAATTTAAACAATTGAGGTAAAAACAGAATTTATAATCTAGAGTGCTTCTAAGATAAAGCAAGTATTACAACAATTAGAGCAGATAAGAAATTTCACGTTATGAGCAAATGCTCATGAAAGATTAGAGAGAGAGCAGAGTAATTCTGTGCGTTCAGGTATGTCTCTCAATGAGGTTCGCCGTTCTTTATATAGAGGTGAAAAGCGACCGTTTGTAGTGATGGCAGAGATTTAGTCTTGATGAGAGTTAAATGCCATTACTTCGTTGTTTCTTGCCAAAATAAGTTTGTCTCCCTGAATAACTTCTTTCCAAATATAGTTCTTTCCATTTGAAGTTGAAGTTGCCGTTATTCTTTCTGGATAAGGAAATCCATTGTCAGCGTCTGCGTTGCTCTCTTAATCTGAGATCTTGAGATATGGCCTCAGGGCTTTTGATAGTTCTGATCCCTTTAGAATTCTAATGTTGTCTTCAGATGACATTGAGAACTTCTGGAATTCTGATATACCGTTGCTCAGAGTCAGAGCTTCTAGAGCGCGCTTCTTCTTTAGATGCTTCTGATATTCTGATATGCTGTTGCTCAGAGTCAGAGCTTCTAGAGCGCGTTTCTACTTCAGATGCTTCTGATCTTCTGGTAATTTGTATCTGATTTGATTCTGTATCTGATGACGTGATCAGATTCCTTTCTTCTTGTTTAGAGTCCTGCACATTTTAGAACTTTTCGTTAGAGTTCCATTTTTGGTTTCATCCTTTGTTATCATCAAAATCTTGGAATCTGTTGTAGAACTATTTTTGTTCTTACATTCTTATCCCTATAGACCCAAGATGAATGGGGCTGTTGAAGCTGCTAACAAGAACATCAAGAAGATTATTCAGAAGATGGTTGTTACGTACAAAGACCGGCATGAAATGCTGCCATTTGCTTTGCATGGCTATCGTACATCTGTCCGCACTTCAACAGGGGCAACCCCTTTCTCTCTTGTATATGGCATGGAGGTTGTGCTCCCCGTAGAGGTCGAGATCCCATCAATGAGAGTCTTGATGGAAGCCAAGTTGGTTGAGGTTGAATGGGTTCAAAGTAATTATGACCAACTGAATTTGATTGAAGAGAAGAGATTAACTGCCATGTGTCATGGTCAGTTATATCAGCAAAGGATGAAGAAAGCCTTTGATAAGAAGGTCAAGCCTCGTGTGTTCTGAGAAGGTGACCTCGTGCTTAAGAAAGTCTTGTCTTTCACGCCCGATTCCAGGGGCAAGTGGACTTCAAACTATGAAGGTCCATACGTTGTTAAGAGAGCCTTTTCAGGCGGTGCTTTGTTGCTTACAACTATGGACGGGGAGGATTTCACTCGTCCTGTGAATTCATATGCCGTCAAGAAATACTTCGCCTAAAATAAAAACAAAATAGCTCGCTAAGTTGAAAAACTGAAAGGGCAGCTTAGGCAAAAATGAGCGTCTCGGTGGATTGAAAACCCGAAAGGGCGGTCAAGGCAAAAGTTAGAGACATAAAAAATGAATATATATCTCCCGCTAGATTGAGTACCTCACCCTGGGGCAATCTAGGAAAAAATTAGGGATTTGGCAAGTAACTGCATCCTGACAAGACTTTGTTCTACAACAGTCATCTGTCGAAGATTCTCTTTCAGTCATCATCAACTGAAGCTTCAAATACAGTGGATTCAGAGTTGGTGGAGAAACGGTCATTATGTTCAATGTAGCCCTTTTTCCATGTATATCGCCAATTTCAAATTTGTACAAATCAATGGAGTCTCGCCATTTGCGGACTACCATTCCATTAAATAAATTTGGGCTTTTATCCAATTCTTGGCACTCTTATTTGTTTCTGTTTAACAAATGTTTGCATGTTTTTAATTGATAAGTATCATTGCTTTAAACAAATAAAGTTTTATAAGTTGTTTTAAAAAAAATGAACATTCACAATGAATGAAAGGATAGTCAAAACGTCTTCAGTGCTCTCCTAAGGATAGTACGATTTCTAAAAGGTAAGACATTTGTTCACATTCTGGCATGTTTATATCCTCTTCATCAGCTTTCAATTTGTCTCCTCAGCAGGAAGTGGTATAGAGCAGTTGGTGGAGGGTCTTTCTCTCTTTCCGTCCCCAGCATATCGCGGGTCGACGAAGGATTCATTTCTGATTCTCTCTGCCAGGGCAGTTTCCTTTGAGAGTTGTCTACAGTTTATCCCCGGTAGGTTTTCCCGACCCGAGTCTGATAATTTGTATCCCCTCCGTGGTTGAAGATTTCTTCTAAAGTGTTGAGAAATGCCAAGGAAGATGTGTTTGTTTTCTTTCCCCAGCGGAGTAAATTGTTCTTTCTCCCCTTAACAGAGACGTCTCTCCAGCAGTTAGAAGGGAGTGTTTTGATGGATGGGCATCTGTTTGGCATTTGCTCCCCACAGAATTTTATATCTTGCCTTGATAAGTCCCCCAGTAGGGTTTCTTCTACGGCGGATCTTATCGATTTTCAGCCACTCGTTCCCGAGAATGGACGAGAAGTCCCTGGTGGTTGGAAGTTGTGACTTTGCCTATCCCCAGCGGTGGCCGCTGTCTTCCGGTATTTGATATATCCTCACCAGAGCTAAGTTCTCCTGTAGGCTTTGCCTTTTTTGCTAAGATGTTGCGCCGGATGTCCGTTCGTGATTCTTGGACCTGTTTGTGTTAGATATGCCTGTCTGTCATCATTAATCATATACAAATCATGCATATACATGCATAATCATAGCATTCAGATATTCATGTTGCATACTTTGCCATATGTCTTTGCTTGTTATCTCCTGCTATCAGCGAAATGTTCTTCCCCAAGCAGGTGTTTGTGTCTGATCTCTCCATATAAAGTCAGCCCCATAGGCAGAAAGTGTCTATCTTTCCTTCTTTATTCCCGACTGAGTTATGTCCTCATGGATGATTATTGTTTCAATTTCCACCCCAATTATGTATCGGGATGGAATTACTCCCCCTGAGTTATATCCTCATTGGGTTGAGTCTTGTTCGAATGTGTCTTCCTAGTTTGTTCCTAGATTGACTCCTTTCTTGATATTCCTTGTAGTTCTCTGTGGTTTAGTTGTTCAATTGCTCAGTAACCAGTAACTTTGTTCATCCTTTTCCCCAGTGGATCTTTTGGCCTTCTACCCAGTAACTGGTAGTTGTAAGTCCTATTTCTGTGGTTTTCTACCCAGTAGTCGGTAGATGTAATCCCTCTTTGTTGGTTATCCAGTAACCGGTATTGATATTTCATCATTTTGAGTATACCACCCAGTAGTCGGTGATATGTCTCTTGGATAATTGCTTTTATCAAGCAATTCATCCCCGCCGGGTCATCTTTCATTTACCCTTTGTTTGGTAATGAGTGTTTCTCCTCCTCATTGGTCATCATTTTATACCCAGTAACCAGTATCCCAATGCCCTTTCTTTTTGTTCGATTTATCCTTTATTAACCCAGTAACCGGTTGTGGATAATCTTCCGTGCGAGTATGTTATCTAAGTTATGACGGTAATAGATAATATATCTCATGCGCTCTTCAGTCGAAGTCTTTTTCTTCCCCAGTTGAGTAAGATTCGTATTTCTTTGTGGAATCGAATGCTCATCCTGTAAATCGAGTTTGCTTTTTCAGCCCTCCTTTTGGATGATGAGTGTTTTGGATTTGTTCCCAATTCACGCCTGGTTGGTCACCTATTATATGCCCAGTAACCGGTATCCCTGGTGTCCTTTCCTTCTTCTCCCTATTATGACTTTTTGTCCCCTGTGGAGTCAGATTTTCCTGAGTTGAGATGTGCCTTTTAGGTCCTCCTCGGATGTTTTGGATGATTGATATCTATCACCCTTATACCGGTCTTAGATATTCTTTCTCCCTGAGCGTGTTGTTTTCTCACCCAGTAACCGGTGTTTTGATGACATGTCTCTCTTCGAGTTTATTACCCATTAGCCGGTAATATCTTTTTGTTCACTTCCTCAGCTGAGTCCTTTATGGACATCCCCGTCTAAGTCCGGATTCTTTTATCCGAAGTATCCTTTATGGATAGTTTTGCTGTATGGTCATATTCCCCAATACATGCATCTTTGCGTCAGCTCGAGTCTTTCCATCGATTTATTTTCATGGAATCCCTTTGTGTCTCCCAACAAGTTTTCAAGTCGTGACCTGCTCATGCATTTTACCTTATTTCCCCAGAGTCTCTATCTCCCTAGCGAGGGTGTTACTCCTATGGATTTTTAGTTTCTCCTGAATTATTTTCCTCCATGGCAATTATTCACCATGAAGATTTTATTTTGCATCATGAGGTATCTTAGGGACCAAAATTCGTCTCTTTGTTATTATTTAAGATCATTCTACCTCGTCGAGATGAAGATTTTAACCTTCATATCTCCGGCTAGAACGACCTTAAATAGGGGCATCTGTAAGACCCTAATTTTGACCCTAAGATCCCTCATGGCATCATAGCATTGCTCATTACATTGCCTCAAGGATCATAACATGTTTTGGCTCCTTAACCCTAGGGTTGGGACTTGTGTGAGTGGTTTGAGACCACCAAGCATGTTTTTATTATATATTATTGCTTTTCTTATTTTGATTACTAACCAAAAGCACAAAAATATGTCACTAACTCTTTTTGCTTTGAAGCTCAAGTGATCATGTGCTCCCTTACTCCTAGGAGGCTCCTAAGCTCAATGAAATGGCTAGGTGAAGATGAGAACAATAATGACAATGGTCCACAAAGCTATTAATCATCCTATATGTCTCACAAGTATCTCAATTTGCAAATTTGATCAAGATAACCCAAAGGGCTTTAGGATTGTTTCCCAAGGAAACCCTAATTCAGTTGTGCCTTGACTGTGCCTTGCCCATGAAGCAACCTCAACCTATGATCAAAATTAATCAAGGTAAGTTCTTTCATTCATTATTTTATGCATATATGAGCCTATGTGAGGCCCCTCAATCATTCATTCATCAAGTTTGGAAGTTTGGCCTTGAGAAGTTGACCAGTCAAGTCATCTAACTAAACTGAAGATCACTGAGATACAACTTTTAATGTGTTTATCAAATGAAGATTACCCCAAGAGAAAAATGTTATTACGAACAATATGAACAAATTTCATGTTCATCAAAAGTCCATTTGAAACATGGAAGGTCATCATTGATTTCAAAACATTATAGGTCATTTTGATCTCTAACTTGTGTTTATTTGCCTATAATTTTGTTGTCTTGTGGTTGTTTTGCCTTTGTTTTGTGTGAACCCAATGCAAAAAGGAGAAAGGACTTAGAATTAGGAAATACCTATAGAATGTCAAACTTGTTGAAGAGCAACTAGGCCTCATGCCTTTAGAATGTTAAATCTCAAAGTTGACTTCAAAAGACTTCCTTTCCAAAACTTATTCTTTGTCCATTCCTCTTATTGTGTTGTGAACTTTTTGATGTTTGCTATTGCGTGATAGGGATTTCATCTTGAGATAATAAAGAGGACCATTGTCATGAATAACCAAGTTAAGAGAGACAAGCCAAATGGAGATCCTAGGAGATTGAATCTAAATATTTGTTTGATTGCTTGAGTGTTTGCTAAGTCCAAAGGAAAGGAGCATCTTGAATCATCTCTATGTTTTCAAGAAAGGGAACTCCAAGGGTTTTATCTTCTCTCTTATCTTTGATTACTTTAGGACTAGCCCTTCTCTTCTTCTCCTCACTCTAACCCAAGCCAAAAAAAAATTCTTTTAAATGTTGACATTTTTTCAAATTAGAAACCTAGACCTTATGTCTTGGATTTGTTTCAAAATCTTTTCATTAATACTCATTATGAATAAATCTTAATACAACTTTGACTTCACTTTGTAAATAAATTTAACTTGTAAATATAACTCACTTCGAGTGGTTTTGTGGTTCCAATAGCCACCTTATTAAAACCTTTTCAAAAACATTAGTCATAGGTTTGAGTTATCATTGTGGTTGATGTAAATCTCACCTTATCCTTAGTGATTGGATTATAAGTTTTCCACACTTATTATAGGGTTAACGCCTCACTAGTGTGTTGAAGCTCTCCTCACATCGTGGATTGTTGGTATAGGTTGAGTTTTCTCCCTTTGATAACAAAAGACCTTAAGGATTTTGATCAACTCAATTCACCAATCTTTGTGATTTTTACCGCGAACTACGAGGTTTTGATCCTACCTTTGTGATGGTACGTAGGCAATGGGTTCATCCATTCAAACAACAAATTTGTAAATATAATCTATTCTCTTCTCATCCCTCCAATATTTTTCACATATTTTTCACAAATACCAACCTACAACACATATTTGCAAAAAGGGTTCCCTTAGAGTACTAAGGATGTTTTGGGTGTGTAAAACCTTCCCATTTCATAACCAACCCCCTTACCTAGATCTCTGACATTTTTATTAGTTTTTGATTTGATAAAACTTCTTACTTGGCTTTTGTTTGCTTTTTAGCCTTTCCTTTGGAAAAATAAAAGTGCGGTGGCGACTCAAATTGTATGTTTACTTTTGGTTTAGTCAATAAATCTAAAGGTAACGAAAACCACGCTACAGAAAAGTGGCGACTCTGCTGGGGAGTAGTCTCCAGTGGGTTTAGCCTACTTTTTGCTTATATTTGTTGTATGTTTATATTTATTGGTGACATATTTTTGTGCAAATTTGGGATGACTGTATTGTTTGTAATGTATGAATTGCTTGATATATTATTTGCTTGTATGCTTGGTGGTTTCTTGTGAGATGAGTTCTATACCCGAACTCGAGTGCACTTATGATAGGAGAATGCCATAGTCTTGTTGACTTGTGTGGAGTTATTCCTTAGCAAGTTGACTTGCAAGCCCATTCACTTGGTGGAGGTCTTGTTGGGATTAATAATGTCACACGAGTAGTCGTGGTTAGGCATTACTCTTTCCAATATAAACCTTAGAAGCTAAGGACCTTAGATACCTAGCCCATCTTGGCCTATTTTAGGACGTAGTGCGAAGGTCGTTCAAGTGTAAGATTTGATGCGATTGTTACGCAATATTACACTCATAAGAGTCTCTCTTGAGAATATTTTTGGAGGACGAGTAGTCGTTTTATCCGATAATATCCGAAAGATGAGATGATGACTATGGGGACCCTTTTTAGAACATGATTGCCAGGTTTAACCTTAGTACACTCCCTTTGGGTGGTTCTTAACCGAGACTCCATGCTCGTGACTTACAATAAACCCTTGATTCGCAGTTGATCCATTCTCGTATATTCTCAATATCAATGGAACTTGGGTGTTGATAAGGTGTAAACCATAATCCACCAAAATGGATGATTGATATTGACAATGACGTGAGCCATCCCGTGACCTTTGTGTGGTGTGACTTGATTGATCCTTGAGTGTGATTGTTGCATCCATGCATTCATGCATTCACATGCATCCGTATCATCAACAATAAAGTTTTCAAGGAACTTAAGAGGTCTATTTGCAAATTTTTAGACATGGATAAGCAAAGAATGAATACGAAGAAGTACAGTTTTAGACAACCCGACTTGAAAGAGTTAAGGAGTTTGACATCTTATGTACTAGAGCCCTTGGAGTTCAAAGCTCGCCATGGGAAGCTTCTGTCTATTCTTTCTACCAAAGTGGATGAAGGTCTGATGAGTGTGTTGGTGCAATTCTACGATCCTTTGTATCGGTTCTTCACTTTTCCGGATTTCCGGCTTTTGCCTTCACTTGAGGAGTATGCCTATCATGTGGGTATACCTGTTCTTGATCAGTTGTCGTTCAGTGGTTTGGAGAAGATTCCGTCTTCTCAAGAGATTGCTGATAAGCTTCATATGGATGTATCTGACATTGTTGCTAACATAACTACCAAAGGTGGAATTCAAGGTCTCCCATATGATTTTCTGATCGCCAAAGCTACTTTGTTTGGGAAGGCCATGAGTAAGGAAGCTTTTGAAGCCTTGTTTGTACTCCTAATCTATGGACTAATGTTATTTCCCAATATCGACAATTTTGTGGATGTCAACGCTATTAGGATTTTCTCTTCTCTTAATCCCGTTCCGACTCTGTTGGGTGACACTTATTTCTCTTTGCATATGAGGAATGAAAAGGATGGTGGATCCATTGTATGCTGTTTGCCTCTGTTGTGCAAGTGGTTTATTTCGCACTTGCCTCAGACGCTTGCCTTCAAGGAGAACAAGGGATGTCTACGGTGGTCCATGAGACTTATGTCTCTCACTAATGATGATATCTCATGGTATAACCGTGTTTATGATGGTGTTCAGATTATTGACTCTTGTGGTGAGTTCTCCAATGTGCCTCTTCTTGGTACATGTGGTGGAATTAACTACAATCCTGCTTTGGCTCGCCGTCAACTTGGGTTCCCCTTAAAGGATAAACCTAACAACGTTTTGTTGGAAGGCTTATTCTTTAAAAAGGGTAAAGATCCCCAGAACTTGAAGGATAGGATGGTCCGCGCCTGGCGCAAGGTTCATTTGAAAGGGAGGAAGGAGCTCGGTCCGAAGAATTGCATTGCTTTGGAACATTACACCGCTTGGGTGAAGAAGAAAGCTCTCGAGTACCGCATGTCGTACGAATATCCGAGACCTACCCCTATGGTTATGGTTGGGCCTTCAACCCTCCCTAATCAAGGAGTAGATGAGTTGAGAGATGAAGACCGGTCGCGTGCATGGGTTCGTAGGCGTGAGGAACTTCTTCAGCAACTCAAAGATAAGGATGTAGTGATAGAATTTCTAGAGCATCAAGTTATTGATGAGCCAGATGATGTAGTTACTTATCTTCTTCCTCATTCATCTAGGTTCTGGAAGAGGAAGTATGATCAGTTTGCCAAAGAGAAGGTCGACATGGAAGCAGCTTATGAGAGAGAGGTGAAGAGGCTTCACGCAGCTTATCTTCCAGTCTCGAAGGCTTTGGACGATTGTTTCTAGGGCTCCATAGGATGTTCATTCTCCTTTTTGCTTGTATTGTATTTGGTTACCAAAACTGTATTACTTCTTTAGTGTAAAAAGTTTCCAAATATTATTGCTATGAGTATTCCCTATATGTCTAAAAGATTTAATACTTTCAAATGTTTGCAAATAGATCTCTATAAGGTTCCTCTAATTAAAAACAAATCATATGCACAAACATTGCACGCATCATACGCATAAGCAGGTTTTGTTTTGAGCTCTTGATCAGTGGTCTAATTCTTTGCTCTTCATTTATTTTGAAGACAAGCTGGCGCACCGGTATAACACCAGAGCCAATCATCCGAAGATAATGGAGCATTTAGAGCAAGAGAACAAGGACTTGAAAGAAGAGATTGCTAGGCTGACTGCCATAGTGGAGTCAGTTTTGGCCGCACATAGCCAAGCATCACCAACTCCTGCAACTCCTCCCGCGAGGACTGTTATATCCGAGATAGCGACTTCAACGGTGCCAACTGCAACAGCCCACTTTGCTCCGTCTATGCTAGCCAGGTTCCCTTGGGGAATGCCTCCCAATTTCATACCAGAGGGTTTTGCTCCTACTCTTGCTTCTATGCCGGCATCTAGCCTGGTCTTGTCTATGCCACCTCCCATTATGCACACTCTCCCATGCGTTGAAGATACCATCTATCATTCTGAGCCATCTGAGGGCCCGGATGTATATGAGAAGATGGATGAAATGAAAGACCAATTCCTTGAGTTGCGCAAGGAATTGAAGACTTTGAGAGGTAAGGACCTCTTTGGGAAAAGTGATGTTGAGTTGTGCCTGGTGCCCAACGTCAATATCCCTATTAAATTCAAAGTGCCTGACTTTGAGAAGTATAATGGAAATACATGCCCGCTCACCCATCTTGTGATGGATGCTCGCAAGATATCAACACAAACTGACATTGACCAACTGCTGATCCACTACTTTCAGGATAGTCTGACAGGTGTTGCGCTCCGGTGGTATATGGGGTTGGAGAGTGCAAGCATCCGCACTTTCAACGATCTAGGCGAGGCCTTCGTCAAGCATTATAAATATAATAAGGATATGGCTCCAGACAGGGATCAATTGAGGGCAATATCCCAGAAAGAGAAAGAGACCTTCAAAGAATACGCCCAGAGATGGCGAGAACTGGCAGCTTAGAGAGTGACACCCTTGGAAGAGAAGGAGATGACAAAGATCTTCTTGAAGACTTTGAGCTCTTTTTATAATGAAAGAATGATCACCAGTGCTCCCTCAGACTTCACTGAAATGGTGAATATGGGGATGAGATTGGAAGAAGGGGTCCATGAAGGACGTTTATCTAGAGATGATGGTTCCTCAGCAAAGAAGCATGGAGGCTTTGCTAGGAACAAGGAGGGAGAGACTCATGTTGTGTCCTCCCATATTAAAACAAGGCCCTCTGTAAGGAGGAAGGATGTGCATCCATCCGTCAACTAACACCAGGTGGCTCATATAGCACCTGCTTTTAGAGAAGTTCATCAACAACAACAACAACATCGCCATCAAGAACATGCCTACCAGCCTTGCAACAATAATAACACCAGCACCAGCAACTACGAGAGGAAAAGGGTAACTTTTGACCCGATTCCAATGACATATGCTAAGCTTTATCCTTCCCTGATCGATAGGAAGTTGATCACTCCACGAGATCCTCCTGCCGTACCAACCAACCCTCAGTGGTGGTACAAGCCCGAGCTTCATTGTGTATATCATTTCGGTACTCTTGGACATGACGTGGAAACCTGTTACCCATTGAACACCAAGGTGCAAGACCTTGTGAGAAGTGGGGTTTTGTTTTTTGAGGACGTAGGTCCGAATGTGAAGAAGAACCCATTGCTCGAGCATGGTAAAGCAGCTGGTAACATGGTCCAGGGATGCCCTGGCAAGTACAAAGTCCTGTATGTGAATGACATAAGGCAGTCATTGGTCGAGATGCATAAGCTGTTGTGTAAACACAGCCACTATGAGCATGACCATGATAGGTGCCAGGTGTGCACTATCAATGAGAGGGGATGCCGTCAGGTGAGAAAGGACATTCAGGAGATGATTGATCAAGGGATGATTGAAATACTTCAGAATCGTAATGAGGACGAAGTCGATGTTATCTCTCCTATGTTTAGAATTCATGAGCCTGTTGTCGTCAAGTATGATGGCAGCAAGAAGAAGGTATCGCCAGCTCTTGCGATAAAGCCAGCGGGCCCTGTCCCGTATGTATCAGACAAAGCTGTTCCTTACTGATATAACGCTTTCATGCTGGAGAATGGAAAGGAGGTGTCGTTGCCCTCAACTTCTGTGGTAAGCATTTCAGATGTTAGTGGTGTGACCCGTAGTGGTCGTGTTTTCTCGGCTCCGCCGAAACCCCCTGAAGACATTGTGAAGAAAACTGCTATTAACCTTGTCGGTCCCGTGGGGACTTCTTCACCAAATAATTTTGTTCCTGTTGTTGACCCTATTGCTGTAAAAAATAATAACACTCCTATCCTGGTTGGCCCGTCTGGAATTTTGAAAGAGGATGGTGATGAGATGCTGAGACTCATCAAGAGGAGTGAATATAATGTTGTTGATTAGCTGCTACAAACTCCATCAAATATATTTGTCTTATCTTTGTTGATGAATTCTGAGCCATACCACGAAGCTTTGCAGTGGGTGTTGGACGTGGCATACGTGGACCACGATGTCACCATAGAGCAGTTTGATAGCATTGTTGCAAATATAACCGCTTGCAACAACTTGAGCTTCTGTGATGCTGATCTTCCTGAGGAGGGAAAAGACCACAATTTGGCTTTACACATATCCATGAACTGTAAGGATGATGCCTTGTCCAATGTGTTGGTGGACACAGGATCATCACTTAATGTGTTACCAAAATCCATTATAGCTAAACTTTCATACCAGGGGCCTCCCATGAGGAAGAGTGGAGTGGTCGTAAAGGCATTTGATGGATCGCACAAAACTGTGATCGGCGAATTAGAACTCCCGATCAAGATTGGACCTAGTGATTTCCAGATCACTTTCTAGGTCATGGATATTCATCCATCTTATAGCTATTTGCTTGGCAGACCATGGATTCACGAGGCAGGCGCCGTGACATTCACCCTACACCAAAAGTTGAAGTTCGTGAAGAACAAAAAGTTGGTGGTGATTGTAACACCCCGAATTAAATAAGAGGATTATTTAATTAAGTTAATAATATATTTAATAATTTAATTAAATAAATTGAATTATTGGATTATTATTATTATTATTATTATTTGGAATAATAATTAGTGGAAAATATATAAGTTGGAATAAGAGAAAAAGGGTCATTCATTTTTGTAAAGAGTTTTCACGTGAAACAGAGAAGCGGCTGAAAGGTGAAAAGTGGAGAAAGAGCAAAGGTTGAAGAACGGAAAAGCTTGAAGCTTAGAGACTGTCGGATTATCTCAGGTAAGGGGGGTTTATCATCGTTTAATGGGTATTATAGATTAACATGTCATGGGTAGTGATAAGCCGTTAAATTGACCCTAATTGGGATTGTTGGTGCTGAAAATTGTGATGAATAAGTTGTGTTAAACCTGAAATTAAATCGGTAATTGGATGAGTAGTGTTTTCCCAAACGTGTAGCTTTTTACGGAAATTGAATCGGAGGTCCGGAAGTCCTCCAACGGCGGAAAATGCGGAAACTCTGCATTCTGCCTTGTGTTAGCGCAGGAACTGCTGTTTTGTCTGCGTTAACCGGTTAACCCAGGGCGTTAACCGGTTAACACTGTTATATTTTGTGGAAATGTGTTGTTTTGCCTGCGTTAACCGGTTAACCCAGGACATTAACCGGTTAACACTGTTGCGTTTTGCCAGAAAGTGTATTTTTGTCCTGCGTTAACCGGTTAACCCAGGGCGTTAACCGGTTAACACTGTTGAAAATTAGAAAAATTGGTATTTTAATGTTGTGAACGTAATTGGTGATTGGCCTATTTTAGTTGATTGTGAGGAATAATTTTGTTGGGTTTATGTTATGAAATGTTGATCCAAATGTGTGGATCAGTTGTGTTAAAGTTGTTGAAAATACTGAGTTGGAGGCTTGATGAGCCAAAGTTGATTATAAGCTGATTTTTGTTGAAAACGTTGTTGTGTTGATATTATTATTATGTTGTTGACAGTTTAAAGTCGTGTATGCCATGTACATTCATATGCATTAAGTCGGAGCTTTGCTCACACCACGTTGGCCTGGATTGGCAAAATTTTAAGTTGAAAGTTGAAGGCTTATGCCTTGATGCCCACTAAAATGGCAATGATTTTAAGTTGGGAGTTTACTCCGAATGGTACCACATGCATGACGAGTCGAGTCTCATTTGAGTTGCATTTTATGTTGTTATTGAGTATGATATTGAGTTGATAACTGCCGTTGATGTATGTGTAATCTGATTTGGGTGATGAAACGTGTTGAATTACTTAACATAACATGATAAATTATAATATTTGTTATATCGATTGAGGAACTCACCCTTACAATTATTTTTCAGGTAACGAGCAATGAGTTGAGTAGAAGCTAGTGCTTGGAGTCTAGTGTAGTCACCGTAGTGGGTCATGCTCTGATAGATGTAACATCGGGACGGGATGTTTTAATTGTTTATTGTCGATTGTTGAACCATTTTTCATGTAATACGTTATATGTTTGTGGAATGGTTGAGTTGATTTATATCCGCTGCGAATTATGCAAAAATGTTATTTTGATCAAATAATGAGCATGACAGTTATTATGTTGTTAAGTGTTGTGTGACACCCTTGGTGCATAATTACTCTGATTGATATGTGTTATTTTAATTAAATATTTGGGGGTATTTTAGAAGGGTGTTACATTAGTGGTATCAGAGCAGGTCGGTCTGTCCGGCCAGTTGTCGTGTCTTTACTGTCTAACAACTAGGTATTGTTACCAATCTAACTTTAAGTTGTGTTGTATTGATAAGTTGAAATGGCTGGAAGGAATGACGCTGCAATGGCTGCCGCAATGCAAGCAATGGCACAAGCGGTGCAGAACTTGCCAAATGCTGGTGGGGATGCTGGATCACGTAGCTTGGCGACTTTTCAAAGAGAGAATCCGCCGGTGTTTAAAGGGAAGCATGATCCAGATGCAGCCTTGGGATGGTTGAAAGGGATTGAGAGAATCTTCCGTGTTATGGATTGCACTCCAGCTCAGAAGGTTCGGTATGGTACTCACATGCTAGCAGTCGAAGCTGATGACTGGTGGCTAGAGACTCACGAGAGGTTGACCGTGGCAGGTGAAGACATTACTTGGGATGTATTCCGTAGGGAATTTCTGAGAAAGTATTATCCGGAAGATGTCCGTGGTAAGAAGGAAATCGAGTTCCTTGAGCTGAAGCAAGGAAACATGTCTGTCACTGATTATGCTGCGAAATTTGTGGAGCTGTCCAAATTTTATCCTCATTACACTGGTGCTGGTGCTGAATTTTCAAAGTGCATCAAGTTTGAGAACGGATTGCGCTCTGAAATTAAGAAGGCTGTTGGGTATCAGAAGATACGCATTTTTACTGAACTGGTTGATAGCTGCAGGATATTTGAAGAGGACAATAATGCTCATTACAAGATTGTCAGTGACCGCAAGGGAAAGCAGCATCAAAACCGTGGCAAGCCGTATGATGCTCCAGTGGGAAAAGGGAAACAAGGAGCTGCTCCGGCTCAGAGGACTAGTAGGGGAGGTGCTCCTGCTGGTATAGTTTGCTTCAAATGTGGTCAGGCTGGTCATAAGAGTAATGTATGCACTGCTGAAGTAAAGAGATGTTTTCGTTGTGGCAAGACTGGTCATGCAATGGCTGATTGCAAGCACAAGGAAATGATTTGTTTTAATTGTGGCGAAGAAGGGCATATTGGAAGTCAGTGTCATAAGCCAAAGAAATCTCAGACTGGGAAGGTGTTCGCATTGACCGGAACTCAAACCTCCTGTGAGGACAGACTTATCCGAGGTACATGTTTCATATATGGTACTCCTTTAATTACTATTATTGATACCGGTGCGACCCACTGTTTTATTTCTGCTAACTGTGCTCGAAGACTGGGTTTAAAATTGTCCGCTTTGGATGGTGAATTGATTGTTGAGACCCCAGCTAAGGGATCAGTAACTACTTCTTTGGTATGTTTAAAATGTCCTTTGTCGATCTTCGATAAAGATTTCTATGTTGATTTAGTATGTTTGCAGTTGGATGGGATGGATGTAATTCTTGGTATGAACTGGTTAGAGTATAATTATGTTCATATAAATTGTCATCATAAGTCGGTGAGGTTTTCCACTCCTGAAGAGGAAGGAGTTGACTTATTACCTTTCAGAGAATTGCGAAAATTGATGAAAGAGGGAGCTCAGATGTTTTCTTTGATGGCGACGTTGTGGGTTGAAAGTAAAGCTAAGATAGAGGAAGTGTTAGTGGTGAAAGAATTCCCTGAAGTTTTTCCTGATGAAATTCCTAGTGTGCCGCCAGAGAGGGAAGTTGAATTTACTATTGATCTGGTACCTGGTACTAGGCCTGTTTCGATGGCACCGTATAGAATGTCGGCATCTGAATTGTATGAATTAAAGAAGCAATTGGAAGACTTACTTGAGAAGAAGTTTATAAGACCAAGTGTGTCGCCGTGGGGAGCTCCAGTGTTGCTAGTAAAGAAGAAAGAGGGTAGTATGAGGCTTTGTATTGATTATAGACAATTGAATAAAGTAACGATCAAGAATAAGTATCCACTACCGAGGATAGATGATTTGATGGACCAATTAGTGGGTGCTTGTGTGTTCAGTAAAATTGATTTGAGATCGGGCTATCATCAGATCAGAGTGAAAGATGAAGACATCCAGAAGACAGCGTTCAGAACTCGGTATGGACATTATGAGTATTCTGTGATGCCTTTCGGTGTGACTAATGCGCCGGGAGTATTTATGGAATACATGAATCGTATTTTCCATACTTATCTGGATCATTTTGTGGTAGTATTTATTGATGATATTTTGATTTACTCTAAGTCCGAAGGAGAGCACCAGGAACATTTGAGATTAGTATTGGAGGTTTTGAAAGATAAGAAATTGTATGCGAAGTTGTCCAAGTGTGAGTTTTGGTTAAGAGAAGTCAGTTTTCTCGGCCATGTAATTTCAGGAAAAGGTATTGCTGTAGATCCTTCCAAGGTAGAAGCTGTATTGCAATGGGAAACTCCTAAGTCGGTTACCGAGATTAGAAGCTTTTTGGGATTAGCTGGATATTATAGAAGATTTATTGAAGGATTTTCTAAGTTAGCACTTCCGTTGACTAAATTAACTTGCAAAGGTAAAGCTTTCGTGTGGGATGTTCAGTGCGAAGAGAGTTTTAATGAATTAAAGAGGAGATTGACGTCGGCGCCGGTTTTGACTTTGCCAAATCCGGGGGAACCGTTTATAATTTACTGTGATGCTTCGTTGATGGGTTTGGGAGGTGTGCTCATGCAAAATAATAAAGTAATTGCTTATGCGTCGCGACAGTTGAGAATTCATGAAAAGAACTATCCTACGCATGATCTTGAACTTGCTGCTGTAGTGTTTGCGCTAAAACTTTGGAGGCATTACCTTTATGGTTCCAGATTCGAAGTTTTCAGCGATCATAAAAGTTTAAAGTATCTATTTGATCAGAAAGAGCTGAACATGAGACAACGTAGGTGGTTCGAATTGATTAAGGATTATGATTTCGGTTTGAATTATCATCCAGGAAAAGCAAATGTTGTGGCCGATGCTTTAAGTAGAAAGACCTTGCATGTGTCAGCAATGATGATTAAGGAGTTGGAATTAATTGAGCAATTTCGGGATATGAGTTTGGTTTGCGAAGTAACACCGCAGAGTGTGATGCTAGGAATGCTAAAGATTAATAATGATTTTATGGATAGTATCCGAGAGGCACAGAAATTGGATGTGAAATTAGTAGATATCCTTAATCGTTGTGGTCAATCAGAGAAAAGTGACTTTAAGGTTGATGCGAGAGGTGTGTTGAGATTAGGGGAAAGAATTTGTATTCCTGATGATGCGATTTTGAAGAGAAGTATTTTAGAGGAGGGTCATAGAAGCAGCTTGAGTATTCATCCAGGAGCTACTAAAATGTATCAGGATTTAAAGAAATTATTTTGGTGGCCCGGAATGAAAGAAGATGTGGCTCGTTTTGTGTATGCGTGCTTAACTTGTCAGAAGTCGAAGATTGAGCATCAGAAGCCTGCTGGGTTGATGCAACCGTTGGAAGTTCCAGAATGGAAATGGGATAGCATTTCCATGGACTTTGTAACGGGGCTGCCTGCTACCTTACGAGGGCATGATTCGATTTGGGTGATCGTTGATAGGCTCACGAAGTCGGCTCACTTCATACCTATTAACATCACTTACCCAATTGCGGAGTTGGCAGAGATTTACATCCGAGTAGTTGTAAAGTTGCATGGTGTTCCTCTGTGTATTGTGTCGGACAGAGATCCGAGGTTTACATCGGGATTTTGGAAAAGTTTGCAAGATTCGTTGGGATCTAAGTTGAGGTTGAGTTCGGCATATCATCCTCAAACTGATGGCCAAACTGAGAGAACTATTCAGTCATTGGAAGATTTACTGAGAGCTTGTGTTCTTGAACAAGGAGGTTCATGGGACACTTATCTCCCATTGATCGAGTTCACATACAATAATAGTTACCATTCTAGTATCGGAATGGCGCCTTTTGAAGCATTGTATGGTCGTAGATGTAGAACTCCGTTGTGTTGGCACGAATCTGGCGAGAGTGTAGTACTTGGACCAGAGTTAGTTCGAGAAACTACCGAGAAAGTGAAGTTTATCCGGGAGAAGATGAAAGCTTCTCAGAGTAGGCAGAAGAGTTACCATGACAAGCGGAAGAAGGATTTAGAATTTCAAGCTGGTGACCATGTGTTTTTGAGAGTCACGCCTGTGACCGGAGTTGGGAGGGCTTTGAAGTCTAAAAAGCTCACTCCTCGCTTCATTGGTCCGTATCAGATCTTAGAACGGGTTGGAAGAGTTGCTTATCGGATGGCATTACCACCTAATCTTTCGAATTTGCATGATGTATTCCATGTGTCGCAGCTTCGGAAGTATATCTCAGATCCGTCTCATGTGGTTAGTATGGATGATGTGCAAGTGCGAGATAATTTAACAGTAGAGACAAAGCCTGTGCGAGTTGAAGATCGTGAAACAAAGACTCTTCGAGGAAAAGAGATTGTGTTGGTTAAAGTCGTTTGGTTGGGAGCTACGGGCGAAAGCATGACATGGGAACTTGAGAGTCGGATGAAGGAGTCTTATCCAGAGTTATTTGCTTGAGGTATGTTTTCGAGGACGAAAACTCTTTTAGTAGGGGAGAGTTGTAACACCCCGAATTAAATAAGAGGATTATTTAATTAAGTTAATAATATATTTAATAATTTAATTAAATAAATTGAATTATTGGATTATTATTATTATTATTATTATTATTATTATTTGGAATAATAATTAGTGGAAAATATATAAGTTGGAATAAGAGAAAAAGGGTCATTCATTTTTGTAAAGAGTTTTCACGTGAAACAGAGAAGCGGCTGAAAGGTGAAAAGTGGAGAAAGAGCAAAGGTTGAAGAACGGAAAAGCTTGAAGCTTAGAGACTGCCGGATTATCTCAGGTAAGGGGGGTTTATCATCGTTTAATGGGTATTATAGATTAACATGTCATGGGTAGTGATAAGCCGTTAAATTGACCCTAATTGGGATTGTTGGTGCTGAAAATTGTGATGAATAAGTTGTGTTAAACCTGAAATTAAATCGGTAATTGGATGAGTAGTGTTTTCCCAAACGTGTAGCTTTTTACGGAAATTGAATCGGAGGTCCGGAAGTCCTCCAACGGCGGAAAATGCGGAAACTCTGCATTCTGCCTTGTGTTAGCGCAGGAACTGCTGTTTTGTCTGCGTTAACCGGTTAACCCAGGGCGTTAACCGGTTAACACTGTTATATTTTGTGGAAATGTGTTGTTTTGCCTGCGTTAACCGGTTAACCCAGGACGTTAACCGGTTAACACTGTTGCGTTTTGCCAGAAAGTGTATTTTTGTCCTGCGTTAACCGGTTAACCCAGGGCGTTAACCGGTTAACACTGTTGAAAATTAGAAAAATTGGTATTTTAATGTTGTGAACGTAATTGGTGATTGGCCTATTTTAGTTGATTGTGAGGAATAATTTTGTTGGGTTTATGTTATGAAATGTTGATCCAAATGTGTGGATCAGTTGTGTTAAAGTTGTTGAAAATACTGAGTTGGAGGCTTGATGAGCCAAAGTTGATTATAAGTTGATTTTTGTTGAAAACGTTGTTGTGTTGATATTATTATTATGTTGTTGACAGTTTAAAGTCGTGTATGCCATGTACATTCATATGCATTAAGTCAGAGCTTTGCTCACACCACGTTGGCCTGGATTGGCAAAATTTTAAGTTAAAAGTTGAAGGCTTATGCCTTGATGCCCACTAAAATGGCAATGATTTTAAGTTGGGAGTTTACTCCGAATGGTACCACATGCATGACGAGTCGAGTCTCATTTGAGTTGCATTTTATGTTGTTATTGAGTATGATATTGAGTTGATAACTGCCGTTGCTGTATGTGTAATCTGATTTGGGTGATGAAACGTGTTGAATTACTTAACATAACATGATAAATTATAATATTTGTTATATCGATTGAGGAACTCACCCTTACAATTATTTTTCAGGTAACGAGCAATGAGTTGAGTAGAAGCTAGTGCTTGGAGTCTAGTGTAGTCACCGTAGTGGGTCATGCTCTGATAGATGTAACATCGGGACGGGATGTTTTAATTATTTATTGTCGATTGTTGAACCATTTTTCATGTAATACGTTATATGTTTGTGGAATGGTTGAGTTGATTTATATCCGCTGCGAATTGTGCAAAAATGTTATTTTGATCAAATAATGAGCATGACAGTTATTATGTTGTTAAGTGTTGTGTGACACCCTTGGTGCATAATTACTCTGATTGATATGTGTTATTTTAATTAAATATTTGGGGGTATTTTAGAAGGGTGTTACAGTGATAGGGGGAGAGAAGGCTCTCTTGGTCAGTCATTTATCTTCCTTCTCCTATATTGACGCTAAGGATGAGGTAGGGACTCCGTTCCAAGCCTTATCTATTACTGAGCCTTCAAGGAGAGGACTTTCTTCATTTGTCTCCTATAATGATGTGAGTTGGCCACTGAGCATGGTGCAACTACTGGTTTGGTGAAAATGATCAAGTTGGAAGATAACAAGTCCCGAGCTGGCATGGGGTATTCTTCTGGTGTTTCCAATGATCGTGGGTTGTTCCAGAGTGGAGGTTTCATCCACACTTTTGAAGATCAGGAACCCGTTGCCATTGTTAAAGATGATGAAGAGGAAGACCTTGACAATTTTGTCATACCCGGGGGAATCTGCAATAATTGGGTCGCTGTTGATGTTCCAACAGTTATCCACAAGTCAACGTAATGTGCTCATTTTGTTTGAAAAAACCCTTCTCCATGGCCAAAGGGAGAAGTGAAGACATTGTTGGCACAATTTGATTAATACAATGATATTCATTCAATAATCACATGATAAATGTTTTTTTTCCAAAATTATTTTCCCTTTTTGCTTTTTGCATGAAATTGGTAATCACTATAAAACCATACAAAGATAATAAAATCAATATTTTCATCTACATAATGATTTGCCTTGTTTGAAATCTAAAATCTCTTTTATACTCAAAATCATTATGCAGGTTAATCAAACCCATTGAACATAATGATCCAACACCATCTCCCAACTTTGAGTTCCTTGTATTTGAGGAAGAAGAAGATGATGTTGAAGATATTCCTGATGAGATTACCCGTCTGCTTGAGCATGAAGAGAAGATCATTCAGCCACATCTTGAGAATCTGGAAACAGTCAACTTGGGGTCTGAAGACTGCATTCGTGAAGTGAAGATCGGGGCACTCCTTGGAGAGTCTGTTAAGAAGGGGTTGATCGAGTTGCTACGAGAATATGTCGACGTCTTTGCCTGGTCATATGAAGACATGCCTGGTCTAGATACTGATATCGTGCAACATTTCTTACCATTGAAGCCTGAGTGTGTGCCTGTGAAGCAGAAGCTCAGAAGAACTCATCCTGATATGGCAGTGAAGATTAAAGAAGAAGTTCAGAAGCAAATTAATGTGGGGTTTCTGGTGACTTCTACATATCCTCAATGGGTGGCAATTATTGTGCATGTCCCTAAGAAAGATGGAAAAGTCCGAATGTGTGTAGATTACCGTGACTTGAATAAAGCTAGTCCAAAAGATGATTTTCCTCTACCACACATTGATATGTTGGTAGACAATACGGCTAAATTCAATGTCTTTTCATTTATGGACGGATTTTCCGCTTATAATCAGATTAAAATGGCACATGAGGATATGGAGAATACAACATTCATCACACCTTGGGGAACATTCTGTTATCGAGTGATGTCGTTCGGTTTGAAGAACGCCGGAGCCACGTATCAACGTGCCATGACTACCTTGTTTCATGATATGATGCACAAGGAGATCGAGGTATATGTTGATGATATGATTGCGAAGTCGAAAACGGAAGTTGAACATGAAGAACACTTGTTGAAGCTTTTTCAGCGTTTGAGGAAGTATATACTCCTCCTGAATCCGAACAAGTGTACATTTGGAGTCCGTTCCGGCAAGTTATTGGACTTTATTGTCAGCGAGAGAGGTATTGAAGTTGATCCTGCCAAGGTCAAAGCAATACAAGAGATGCATGCGCCCAAAACTGAGATGCAAGTCCGAGGTTTTCTTGGCCACTTGAATTACATTTCAAATTTATATCCCACTTGACTGCCACATGTGCACCTATATTTAAACTCCTTCAGAAAGATCAGCGTCATGATTGGACCGAGGATTGCCAAAAAGCTTTTGACAATATTAAAGAGTATTTGTCTGAACCTCCGATTCTGTCTCCACCTGTTGAAGGGAGACCTTTGATTATGTACTCAACCGTGCTTGATGATTCCACGGGATGTGTATCGGGTCAGCAAGATGAATCAGGGAAGAAAGAGTATGCCATATACTACTTGAGTAAGAAGTTTACTGACTGTGAGTCTCGGTACTCGATGCTTGAGAAGACATGTTGTGCTTTGGCTTGGGCCGCTAAGCGTTTACGCGAGTATATGTTAAATCATACAACTTGGTTGATATCCAAAATGGAACCAATCAAGTATATCTTTGAGAAGCCTGCTTTAACTGGGAGGATTGCCCGTTGACAGATGTTGCTGTTTGAGTATGATATTGAGTACCGAGCTTAAAAAGCTATTAAAGGTAGTATCTTGGCTGATCATTTGGCGCATCAACCAATTGAAGATTATCAGTCTGTGCAATACGACTTCCTTGATGAGGAGACTTTGTATTTGAAGATGAAAGATTGTTATGAGCCTACACTCGATGAAGGACCAGAGCCTGGTTCCCGATGGGGTATGGTGTTCGATGGTGCTGTGAATCAGTATGGAAATGGTATTGGGGCAGTGATTATTACTCGTCAAGGCACGCATTTTCCTTTTACGGCAAGGCTAACTTTCAAATGCACGAATAATATGGCGGAGTATGAGGCTTGTATTATGGGTTTGGAAGAATGTATTGATCTAAGGATCACACATCTTGATGTTTATGGTGATTCGACCCTTGTTGTTAATCAGATTAAAGCCGAATGGGAGACGAATCAGCCTGGCCTCATCCCATACAAAGATTATGCGAGGAGGATTTCAACTTTCTTTACTGAAGTTGACTTCCCTCATATTCTTTGAATGAGAATCGGATGGCGGATGCTCTTGCTACACTTGCTTCAATGATTGTAGTGAAGTATTGGAATGAAGACCCCAATATTACTGTGATGCACTTGGATAGACCAGCTCATGTGTTTTTAGTTGAAGAAGTAAAAGATGATAAACCGTGGTATTATGATATCGAGTGTTTTCTTCAGAATCAGACGTATCCGCCTCGGGCATCTGTCAAAGATAAAAAGACTTTGAGGAGATTATCTGGCAGCTTCTACCTTAATGGTGATGTGCTTTATAAGAGGAATTTTGACATGGTTCTGCTCAGATGCATGGATAAACACGAAGCAGACCTGTTGATGACTGAAGTCCGTGAAGGTTCGTTTGGTACTCATTCCAATGGACATGTTATGGAGAAGAAGATGTTGAGAGCAGACTACTATGGCTGACAATGGAGTCTGATTGCTGCAAGTATGTGAAGAAATGCCACAAGTGTCAGATTTATGTGGATAAGATTCATATTCCCCCGACACTTTTGAATGTTATTTCCTCACCATGGCCTTTCTCCATGTGGGGAATTGACATGATTGAACCTAAGGCGTCGAACGGTCACCGTTTTATTCTCGTAGCTATTGATTACTTCACCAAGGGGGTTGAAGCGGCATCGTATGCAAATATGACCAGGCAGGTGGTTGTAAAATTTATCAAGAACCATCTCATATGCCGATATGGTGTGCCAGACAAGGTCATTACTAATAATGGATCTAACTTGAACAACAAGATGATGAAAGAGTTGTGTAGCGAGTTCAAGATTGCGCATCATAATTCTTATCCCTATAGACCCAATATGAATGGGGCTATTGCAGCTGCTAACAAGAACATCAAGAAGATTATTCAGAAGATGGTTGTTACGTACAAAGACCGGCATGAAATGCTGCCATTTGCTTAGCATGGCTATCGTACATCTTTCCGCACTTCAACATGGGCAACTGTAGCGGTGTATTCGTTACCATTGGAGATATTGACTAAATCCAAGGTAAATCATACAAAGTCGAGTCGCCACCGCTATTCTATTTATCCAAAGGAATGGTTAGAAAGCGAACAAAAACCTATAAAGTTTTACAAACAAAACTAGTAAAAGAAGGTCAGAGATCTGGGTAAAGGGGTTGGTTATGTCATGGGAAGGTGTTAGGCACCCAAAGCATCCTAGGTACTCCTAGGGAGCCCTTTTCACGCTTGTTGTAAATGTTATTGTTTATGAAAATTTATTTGTGCAAACATGATTGAAGAGATGAGAAAAGAATATACAAGTTTATTTACATTTTGTGTTTGGATGGATGAATCCATTGCCTACGTACCTTCTTATAAAAAGAATAGGATCAAAACCTCGTAGTTCGGCTAAAAGATTTCGAAAACAAATGAGTGGATTGATTGGTCCAAAAGCCTTAAAGTCTTTTGTTATCAAAGGGAG
The DNA here is from genome assembly GCF_024323335.1 of Lathyrus oleraceus. Classification (NCBI taxonomy): domain Eukaryota; kingdom Viridiplantae; phylum Streptophyta; class Magnoliopsida; order Fabales; family Fabaceae; genus Lathyrus; species Lathyrus oleraceus. The sequence continues at coordinate 75,006,363 of NC_066585.1, forward strand.
AAAACTCGACCTAAACCACAAATCCACCATGTGAGGATAGCTTCGACATGCTAGTGAAAGGTTAACCCTATAATAAGCATGGAAGACTTACGGTCGACTCACTAAGGATGAGGTGAATATTATATCTACCACAAGGATAACTCAAACCTAATAGCAAAAGGTTTATGAACAGTTTGATTAAGAAGTGGACATGGAGCCACAAAAGAGACACATTTAAATGGGTTGCATTAACCAATTAGAAGTATGTACAAAAATGGTCAAAGTTGACTTAAAGATTCAATTCACAATGAGTGTTATGAAAAGAAAGTTTGAAAATCAAAAGCATAAGGCTTAGGTTTCAAGTTTTGAAGACAAGTCAAATGTTTGCACAATTTTTGGGTTTTTGGTTTGGGTTAGCATGAAGATGGAGGTATAAGGAAACATAAAGGTGGGGGATGAGGAACAAAACCACATTAGGAGTTCCTCTCTTGAGATCATATGTAGATGATCCAAGTAAGTACCATCCTTTGGAATAAGCAACAAGCACAAGGCAAAAGCAATCAACAATAAAGAGGAAATAGAATGCCAATATATGGACTTATATCCAACTCCAAGCAAGAAAAAGGAAATAGAATGCCAATATATGGACTTATATCCAACTCCTAACAAAAATGGAAACAGAATGCCAATATATGGACTTGTATCCGACTCCTGAATAATCAAAGGCAATAGAATGCCAATGTATGGACTTACATCCAACTCCTGAACAAAAAACCGGCATGAAAAGCAAACACATCAAAAGCAATCATCACACTCTATACACAAACAAGAGGCTCAGACAAATGGTTGGGCTTTATTCAAGAGGGGTCATATTAACCTCGACAAACAAGCCAAAACTGTAGGGGTATGTTGAAGCTCTTAACCACTAACATTGAGAGTTATGGTGAAGTTGAGGAAATGTGGTAATGAGGATGAGACCTCATGCTCTTAACCCTGGCCTGGGTGAGCTTGAATCAAAGAAAGCGTGGGGATCCAGAAAGAGGGACCCTATTCCACTTGACTGACTCTATACAAAGATCTTAGGTACTTGTTCAAGAGCATCAGCACGTAGTGCGAGCATAATGAACGACTCACTGAATAACAGGGGATTGTTTGCTAATCCCTTTTATTTGTCAATTGCCTCTTCACTTAGGAGGACTTATCAAGTAACATGCCTAACTTGGAGGTCTTTGGCACAAATGTAAACAATCACAATCAGAGCCTCTTAAGGAGGACTTCAGCCAAATGCCTGCCAAAAAGGTGCAGGACTTCCAAACTACATGGAGTAAGAGAGTGGCTACCTAAGTGGTGTATCAACCACACTCCAAAGCAAAGCTCAAGCAAGAGCTAGCAACTAATGCACCTGAACTTGCAGTGATGGAAATCGTGTCCTCAAGCTTCCAGAACTTCCAGATCTTCTCCAATAACCTTGACTTGAATCTTGATGCAAGAATTACCAGTTGGAAACACCTAGATCCAGCTCAATTTGAAGCTTCCATTAACATATGATGCACTTGAGCCTGCACGAATTTGGCATGAATTCCACAAAATAATAGCTGAATTTTGATCAATGAAGAAAGATGATCAAGATTATGCAAAGAAATTTGGTGTTTGTGTGGAGAATTGAGAGATTCGAAAAGAGAGAAATTTTGGAGGGAATGTGAATTTCAGATCTGAGAATGCTTTTTATCTTGAAATGCAGTTATGATTTAGCTTATATACTATGTGTTAATCATGCTGAAATTAGGATTAGGCTTTGGTTAATTGAGATTAGAGAGATATGAGGTGTTTTGCAAAATTGCAAGTGTGAGGTAGCATGTACAATCCACACGTGAACAGTGCCATGCTGAGGTGCAAATTCACTTAAAATCATTCAGCAATCATGATGGAAGTGTTAATTTGCTTGTATGATCATCCAATTTCAAATTATCAAATTTCCCTCCAAAATGCATATGTGTGAACAAGTGGTCATGTGATTTTCTTTCATGCAAGGCAATGATTCACTTGGGAAGTCTTGGTCACAAGGAGCATTTTGCAAAAAGAGTGGACAAATTTGGAGTTTTGAATCAAAAGTTATGCCATGTTGAACTTCCATGTGTACTTTGTGATCATTTGGCCATAACTTCTTAACCAATCATCAGATGGACATGATATAGGACTTTTTGAAAAGAGGAGAGAAAGATCTTCAACTTCCATGTTCACCAAAATCCATTTGAAGCTTCTTTGATGTTGGAAAATCAAGTTGAATGTGGACCAAAAACTTGCCATTTTTGGAAACTTGAAATTATAGGTCACTTTCCATTTTGGGAAACTTTTGCAATGACTTCAAAATCTTCAAGATAGATGTTTGACATGATGAATAGGCCTTGTTTGAACATGAATGGGATGCTTCAGATCATTTCCCCCAAAGCATAGCCCTCAGTTGACTGCACAGTTGACCTTCATGGTCCTCAGATGACCTGAAAATGCCTTGATGAACTTGGGCCTCTACCACTTGGTATAATAGCTTCAAAATGAAACCCTTGCTCATATAAGCTCTTGTAGTGATCATATGGTCTTCATCTCAAGGAAATACCTCCTCTCTTGCACAATGGATGCTCTTGAATTACTTGACATGTTTGCTTAGACTGCAAAACAAAATGTTAATGACATATTTTTGTGCTTTTGGTTAGTGATTAAAGCAAGAAAAGCAATGATATACAATGCAAGCATGCCTGGTGATCTCAAACCACTCACAAGAAGATCCCACCCAAAGGGAAAGGAAGCCAAGATGCTCAAAGATCCTTGAGGCTAATGCAATGCAATGCTATGATGCCATGAGGGATCTTAGGGACAAAATTGGGGTCTTACAGATGCCCCTATTTAAGATCATTCTAGCCGGAGAAGTGAAGGTTAAAATCTTCGTCTCGACGAGATAGAATGGGCTTAAATAATAACAAAGAGACAAATTTTGGTCCCTAAGAGACCTCATGATGCAGATGTATGTATGCAAAACAAACAAACTATGTGGGAATATACGTCCACAAAGAAGAAAAGACATCCGGAGAACAGACAATCCATTGGAGTAATACACTCACTAGGAATAGAGACTCAACGGGGATTCTCACGGGGATAGAAAAACATATGCGTGAACAGATCACGACTCAAAATCAGAGGAAAAAGAACTGACACGGCGTGAGTAGGTCACGACTCAAAGTTGGGGAAAAGAGTTTCCAAAGGGAATAAATCCACTGGAAAGACACAAGCTGACTCAAAAATGCATGTATTGGGGAATCGCCAACACAACAAAACTATCCACAAAGGATACATCGGATAAAAATCCGGACTCGGGTTGGGGAAAGATATGAACAAAACATCCCTGCCAGGGAAAAATGCATGTATTGGGGAAAACGCCAACACAGCAAAAGGAGGATCACAACAGAAATTCCGCTGGGGAAATCTAAAAAGACTCTCCAGGGAAAGCAAAAGGATGAGGTGTTACCGGTTACTGGGTAACAAGCTCAATGATACATGTGATCTAATCACCGGTTACTGGGTGAAAGAACAACAAGCTCGGGAAGAATGAATATCTAAGACCGGTATAAGGGTGAGAGATATCAATCAACCAAATCATCTGAGGAAGACCTAACAAAGGTATATCAACTCAAGAAAATCTGACTCCACAGGGGACCGAGGTCATAATGGGGAGCAGAAAGGAAGGAACACCAGGGATACCGGTTACTGGGTATATAATAGGTGACCGACCAAGACGTGAATTGGGGTTTACTTCCAAAACACTCATCATCCGAAAGTAGGGCTTGAAAAAGCAAATCGACTTACAGGATGGACATTCGACTCCGTAAAAGGAAAACAAATCTTACTCGAATGGGGAAGGACAAAAGGCTTCAACCAAAGAGCGCATGAGATATATTATCCATTACCGTCAGAACGTGGATAGTATACTCGCATGGAAGGAACACCAGGGATACCGGTTACTGCGCATATAATAGGTGACCGACCGAGGCGTGAATTGGTTTTTACTTCCAAAACACTCATCATCCTGAAGAAAGCTAGAAAAGCAGACTTGTTTATAGGATGGACATTCGATTCTACAAAGAATACGAATCTTACTCAATTGGGGAAGAACAACAAAAAACTTCGACCAAAGAGTGCATGAGATATATTATCTATTACCGTCAGAACGTAGATAATATACTCAAAAAGAAGGAACACCAGGGATACCGGTTACTGGGCATATAATAGGTGACCAACCAAAGGGAGAAACAATCATTATCAACAAAGGATAAATCAGAGATGACTCACAGGGGATAAATTGCAAGCATACGACAATTATCCAAACAAATGGGGGGAATATCGACACCGAATATGGGATGAAGATAACCGCAAAGAGGGGATTACATCTACCGACCACTGGATAGAAAACCACGGAAAAGGATATTCGATTCCAACACAGGAAATACGAATCTTACTCAACTGGGGAAAGACCAAAAGGCTTCGACAGAAGAGTGCATGAGATATATTATCTATTACCGTTAGAACGTAAATAATATACTCGCATGGAAGATTATCCACAACCGGTTAATGGGTTAATATAGGATAAATCGACCGAAGGAGAAAGGCATCGGGATACCAAACTAGGTTTATAATGATGACCAATCAAGGAGAACCAATCATTACCAACAACAACAGGGTAGACGAAAGATGACTCACTGGGGATGAATTGCATAAACAACAATTATCCAAAAGAAGGGGAGCAGCAAACATCACCGGCAAACGGTAAATGAAAGAGGACCCGTTGGGGATAAAATTGCTTACTTAGAGCAATTATCTAAAAGGGGCAAGGAAAATCAATATCGAATACTGGATAATGATAACCGCCAAAGAGTAACCGTCATCAACTAGGATGAACAACAAAGGTTAACTCTGCAAAGGGGAGAGAGTAGGATTTACAACTACCGGATACGGGGTAGAAAACTACAAACTCTGATGAGGATAAAAATAGGGTTTATAACTACCGAATACTGGGTAGAAAACCACAAACTCCGCATGAGGAAAAAACGTTAGGGTTTATAACCACCAACATGGTATAAAGCCACAAATTCTGCTGGAGAGCAAGAAAATAGGATTTACAACTACCGGTTACTGGGTAGAAAACCACAAAGAAAAGGACTTATAACTACCGGTTACTGGGTAGAAGGCCACAAACTCTTTTGGGGATAAGATGAATGGTTGCCGGTTACTGAGCAAATATTCACTTATACCACAGGGAAGCACAAGAGACAGTTACAAGGCCAATTTAGGATCAAACCAAAAAGGCAAACTGAATCAAGACTCGTCCTAATGGGGATGTAACTCAATAGGGAAATCCATCCCAATATATGTGTTGGGAGGAAACAGAAACAACCGTCGTCCACGAGGATATAACTTAGTGGGGAAATGGCAGAAGGAAAGATAAACACTTTCTGCTTAAGGGGCTGACTCTATGTTAAAAGATTAGACACCCGACATCTGCTTGGGGAAAATATACCACCAAATAGCAGGAGAAAACAAACGATAAATATATGACAAAAAATGCAACATGAATATCTGAATGTTATAAGTATGCATGTATATGCGTGATTTATGTTTGATGAATGCTGACAAATAGACATATCTAACACAAACAGGTCCAGGAATCAAACACCCGGTACTACACCTCAAGAGAGAAAGCCAGGATCACCGGAGAACAACCAATCTTGCGGGAGTCCAAGACAACAAAAATCTCTGCAAGGATGGATCATCAGTCTCAACTGGGAAAAAGAGGAGCTCGCTGCATAGGCAGAAAATGCCACAACAGCAACTCCAAGCAACTCCACTGGGGAATCCACTGAGGGATATAATAGGAATCTAGGGAACAACCACCAAAAACCAAACTCACTGAGGAGATCACACTCGCCGAGGAGCGAAGATCACACAAGTAGAATCTGCCACACACGCAACTCTACTGGGGATCGGAGACATCAAGAAATCACCAAATCTCTATTGGGGGAATGAACAACCACCATTCCAACCGGGAGCCGGATCACGGCGCAAATAAATTCTACTGGAGAAACCACTCCGCCAGGGACATTATCACAAAAGAAGCTCTCAAAAGGCCAAGCACCAAGAGCTCTCACCTGCTGAGGAGGAAGGAGGCAACAAAATACCTTTACCATACACTCTGCTTGGGGAAATAAACCCCAAAGGGTTCCGGAGGAAACAACAGTCACAGCCGGAGAAACGAGTTCATTGTGCAGGTAGAGACTATCACAAAAGTGACCCATGCTGGGGAGACCCAGATACCAGAAAACAGTATCTCAGCAAGGGACGAATCATCTCAGATAAAGCCCGCCATACCAACAACTCTGATGGGGATTTGTCTGAGGAAATAGCAATATCTCATGCAGGAGATAGCATCATCATAGATAAGATCCAACACACCAACAACTCAGCTGGGGATCTATCTAAGGAAAATAACATCACCAAGGATAGGATCCAACACACCAACAACTCAGTTGGGGATCTATCTAAGGAAAATAACATCATCAAGGATAGGATCCAACACACCAACAACTCAGCTGGGGATGAACTATCACAAATAACATCCATCACCAACAACTCTATCGGGGATGAACTATCTAAGGAAGAGAAGGAATGCTAGGGATCAACCACCAAATACCGAACTTTCCAAAGAAAACACTTCTGATAAGGAGTGAAGATCACTGCTCTTCTGCTAGGGGAGAGTGATGAACAAGCATACCACTCTGGGATAAACCTATATAGATAAAGTTCATCACCACCAACAAACCTGCTGAGGAGTTTGCCTGAAGGATAGAGGAATTATGGGGGCCAAACCCTCAAAAAGAGTCTTCTAGAGAGGGCACAACTGCCGAACAGGAAAGACTGATGCTCTGCTGGAAATCCGGATATGAATAATCTCAACCAGCACTCTGCTGGGGAATTCTCCATAGTAGGTTTTGCCAACTTTTCACACTTGTTGTATTATATTGTTGTGACATATTTTTGTGCAATTTGGGATTACTGTATTGTTTGTAATGATTGAATTGCTTGATATATCAATTGCTTGCTTGCTTGGTGATCTCTGTGAGATGAGTTCTATACCCGGACTCGAGTTCACTTATGATAGGAGAATGGCATAGTCTTGTCGACTTATGTGGAGTTATTCCTTAGCAAGTTGACTTGCGAGTCCATTCACTTGGTGGAGGTCATGTTGGATCAATAATGTCACACAAGTAAATTGTGATATAGATCTCCCCAGCAGAGTCGCCACTTTTCTGTAGCGGTGTATTCGTTACCATTGGAGATATTGACTAAATCCAAGGTAAATCATACAAAGTCGAGTCGCCACCGCACTTCTATTTATCCAAAGGAATGGTTAGAAAGCGAACAAAAAATAAAGTTTTACAAATAAAACTAGTAAAAGAAGGTCAGAGATCTGGGTAAGGGGGTTGGTTATGTCATAGGAAGGTGTTAGGCACCCAAAGCATCCTAGGTACTCCTAGGGAGCCCTTTTCACGCTTGTTGTAAAGGTTATTGTTTATGGAAATTTATTTGTGCAAACATGATTGAAGAGATGAGAAAAGAATATACAACTTTATTTACATTTTGTGTTTGGATGGATGAATCCATTGCCTACGTACCTTCTTATAAAAATAATAGGATCAAAACCTCGTAGTTCGGCTAAAAGATTTGGAAAACAAATGAGTGGATTGATTGGTCCAAAAGCCTTAAGGTCTTTTGTTATCAAAGGGAGAAAACTCGACATAAACCACAAATCCACCATGTGAGGATAGCTTCGACATGCTAGTGAGGGGTTAACCCTATAATAAGCATGGAAGACTTACGGTCGACTCACTAAGGATGAGGTGAGTATTATATCTACCACAAGGGTAACTCAAACCTAATAGCAAAAGGTTTATGAACAGTTTGATTAAGAAGTGGGCATGGAGCCACAAAAGAGACACATTTGAATGGGTTGCATTAACCAATTAGAAGTATGTACAAAAATGGTCAAATTTGACTTAAAGATTCAATTCACAATGAGTGTTATGAAAAGAAAGTTTGAAAATCAAAAGCATAAGGCTTAGGTTTCTAGTTTTGAAGACAAGTCAAATGTTTGCATAATTTTTGGGTTTTTGGTTTGGGTTAGCATGAAGATGGAGGTATAAGGAAACAAAAAGGTGGGGGATGAGGAACAAAACCACATTAGGAGTTCCTCTCTTGAGATCATATGTAGATGATCCAAGTAAGTACCATCCTTTGGAATAAGCAACAAGCACAAGGCAAAAGCAATCAACAATAATGAGGAAATAGAATGCCAATATATGGACTTATATCCAACTCCAAGCAACAAAAAGGAAATAGAATGCCAATATATGGACTTATATCCAACTCCTAACAAAAACGAAAACAGAATGCCAATATATGGACTTATATCCGACTCCTGAATAATCAAAGGAAATAGAATGCCAATGTATGGACTTACACCCAACTCCTGAACAAAAAACCAGCATGAAAAGCAAACACATCAAAAGCAATCATCACACTCTATACACAAACAAGAGGCTCAGACAAATGGTTGGGCTTTAGTTAAGAGGGGTCATATCAACCTCGATAAACAAGCCAAAACTGTAGGGGTATGCTGAAGCTCTTAACCACTAACATTGAGTGTTAGGGTGAAGCTGAGGAAAGGTGGTAATGAGGATGAGACCTCATGCTCTTAACCCTGGCCTGGGTGAGCTTGAATCAAAGAAAGCGTGGGGATCCAGAAAGAGGGACCCTATTCCACTTGACTGACTCTATACAAAGATCTTAGGTACTTGTTCAAGAGCATCGGCACGTAGTGCGAGCATAATGAACGACTCACTGAATAACAGGGGATTGATTGCTAATCCCTTTTATTTGTCAATTGCCTCTTCACTTAGGAGGACTTATCAAGTAACATGCCTCACTTGGAGGTCTTTGGCACAAATGTAAACAATCACAATCAGAGCCTCTTAAGGAGGACTTCAGCCAAATACCTGCCAAAAAGGTGGCAGGACTTCCAGACTACATGGAGTAAGAGAGTGGCTACCTAAGTGGTGTATCAACCACACTCCAAAGCAAAGATCAAGCAAGAGCTAACAACTAATGTACCTGAACTTGCAGTGATGGAAATTGTGTCCTCAAGCTTCCAGAACTTCCAGATCTTCTCCAATAACCTTGACTTGAATCTTGATGCAAGATTTACCAGTTGGAAACACCTAGATCCAACTCAATTTGAAGCTTCCATTAACATATGATGCACTTGAGCCTGCACGAATTTGGCATGAATTCCACAAAATAATAGTTGAATCTTGATCAATGAAGAAAGATGATCAAGATTATGCAAAGAAATTTGGTGTTTGTGTGGAGAATTGAGAGATTCGAAGAGAGAGAAATTTTGGAGGGAATGTGAATTTCAGATCTGAAAATGCTTTTTATCTTGAAATGCTGTTATGATTTAGCTTATATACTATGTGTTAATCATGCTGAAATTAGGATTAGGCTTTGGTTAATTGAGATTAGAGAGATATGAGGTGTTTTGCAAAATTGCAAGTGTGAGGTAGCATGTACAATCCACACGTGAACAGTGCCATGCTGAGGTGCAAATTCACTTAAAATCATTCAGCAATCATGATGGAAGTGTTAATTTGCTTGTATGATCATCCAATTTCAAATTATCAAATTTCCCTCCAAAATGCATATGTGTGAACAAGTGGTCATGTGATTTTCTTTCATGCAAGGCAATGATTCACTTGGGAAGTCTTGGTCACAAGGAGCATTTTGCAAAAAGAGTGGACAAATTTGGAGTTTTGAATCAAAAGTTATGCCATGTTGAACTTCCATGTGTACTTTGTGATCATTTGGCCATAACTTCTTAACCAATCATCAGATGGACATGATATAGGACTTTTTGAAAAGAGGAGAGAAAGATCTTCAACTTCCATGTTCACCAAAATCCATTTGAAGCTTCTTTGATGTTGGAAAATCAAGTTGAATGTGGACCAAAAACTTGCCATTTTTGGAAACTTGAAATTATAGGTCACTTTCCATTTTGGGAAACTTTTGCAATGACTTCAAAATCTTCAAGATAGATGTTTGACATGATGAATAGGCCTTGTTTGAACATGAATGGGATGCTTCAGATCATTTCCCCCAAAGCATAGCCCTCAGTTGACTGCACAGTTGACCTTCATGGTCCTCAGATGACCTGAAAATGCCTTGATGAACTTGGGCCTCTACCACTTGGTATAATAGCTTCAAAATGAAACCCTTGCTCATATAAGCTCTTGTAGTGATCATATGGTCTTCATCTCAAGGAAATACCTCCTCTCTTGCACAATGGATGCTCTTGAATTACTTGACATGTGTTTGCTTAGACTGCAAAACAAAATGTTAATGACATATTTTTGTGCTTTTGGTTAGTGATTAAAGCAAGAAAAGCAATGATATACAATGCAAGCATGCCTGGTGATCTCAAACCACTCACAAGAAGATCCCACCCAAAGGGAAAGGAAGCCAAGATGCTCAAAGATCCTTGAGGCTAATGCAATGCAATACTATGATGCCATGAGGGATCTTAGGGACAAAATTGGGGTCTTACAGATGCCCCTATTTAAGATCATTCTAGCCGGAGAAGTGAACGTTAAAATCTTCGTCTCGACGAGATAGAATGGGCTTAAATAATAACAAAGAGACAAATTTTGGCCCCTAAGAGACCTCATGATGCAGATGTATGTATGCAAAACAAACAAACTATGTGGGAATATACGTCCACAAAGAAGAAAAGACATCCGGAGAACAGACAATCCATTGGAGTAATACACTCACTAGGAATAGAGACTCAACGGGGATTCTCACGGGGATAGAAAAACATATGCGTGAACAGATCACGACTCAAAATTAGAGGAAAAAGAACTGACACGGCGTGAGCAGGTCACGACTCAAAGCTGGGGAAAAGAGTTTCCAAAGGGAATAAATCCACTGGAAAGACACAAGCTGACTCAAAAATGCATGTATTGGGGAAAACGCCAACACAGCAAAATTATCCACAAAGGATACATCGGATAAAAATTCGGACTCGGGTTGGGGAAAGATATGAACAAAACATCCCTGCCAGGGAAAAATGCATGTATTGGGGAAAACGCCAACACAGCAAAAGGAGGATCACAACAGAAATTCCGCTGGGGAAATTTAAAAAGACTCTCCAGGGAAAGCAAAAGGATGAGGTGTTACCGGTTACTGGGTAACAAGCTCAATGAGACATGTGATCTAATCACCGGTTACTGGGTGAAAGAACAACAAGCTCGGGAAGAATGAATATCTAAGACCGGTATAAGGGTGAGAGATATCAATCAACCAAATCATATGAGGAAGACCTAACAAAGGTATATCAACTCAGGAAAATCTGACTCAACAGGGGACCGAGGTCATAATGGGGAGCAGAAAAGAAGGAACACCAGGGATACCGGTTACTGGGTATATAATAGGTGACCGACCAAGACGTGAATTGGGGTTTACTTCCAAAACACTCATCATCCGAAAGTAGGGCTTGAAAAAGCAAATCGACTTACAGGATGGGCATTCAACTCCGCAAAGGGAAAATAAATCTTACTCGAATGGGGAAGGACAGAAGGCTTCAACCAAAGAGCGCATGAGATATATTATCCATTACCGTCAGAACGTGGATAGTATACTCGCATGGAAGGAACACCAGGGATACCGGTTACTGGGCATATAATAGGTGACCGACCGAGGCGTGAATTGGTTTTTACTTCCAAAACACTCATCATCCTGAAGAAAGCTAGAAAAGCAGACTTGTTTATAGGATGGACATTCGATTCTACAAAGAATACGAATCTTACTCAATTGGGGAAGAACAACAAAATACTTCGACCAAAGAGTGCATGAGATATATTATCTATTACCGTCAGAACGTAGATAATATACTCGAAAAGAAGGAACACCAGGGATACCGGTTACAGGGCATATAATAGGTGACCAACCAAAGGGAGAAACAATCATTATCAACAAAGGATAAATGAGAGATGACTCACAGGGGATAAGTTGCAAGCATACGGCAATTATCCAAACAAATGGAGGGAATATCGACACCGAATATGGGATGAAGATAACCGCAAAGAGGGGATTACATCTACCGACCATAGGGACAAAATTGGGGTCTTACAGCAACCCCTTTCTCTCTTGTATATGGCATGGAGGTTGTGCTCCCCGTAGAGGTCGAGATCCCATCAATGAGAGTCTTGATGGAAGCCAAGTTGATTGAGGTTGAATGGGTTCAAAGTCATTATGACCAACTGAATTTGATTGAAGAGAAGAGATTAACTGCCATGTGTCATGGTCAGTTATATCAGCAAAGGATGAAGAAAGCCTTGGATAAGAAGGTCAAGCCTCGTGTGTTTTGAGAAGGTGACCTCGTGCTCAAGAAAGTCTTGTCTTTCACGCCCGATTCCAGGGGCAAGTGGACATCAAACTATGAAGGTCCATACGTTGTTAAGAGAGCCTTTTCAGGCGGTGCTTTGTTGCTTACAACTATGGACGGGGAGGATTTCACTCGTCCTGTGAATTCAGATGCCGTCAAGATATACTTCGCCTAAAATAAAAACAAAATTGCTCGCTAAGTTGAAATACTGAAAGGGCAGCTTAGGCAAAAATGAGCGTCTCGGTGGATTGAAAACCCGAAGGGGCGGTCCAGGCAAAAGTTAGAGACATAAAAATTGAATATATATCTCCCGCTAGATTGAGTACCTCACCCTGGGGAAATCTAGGAAAAAATTAGGGATTTGGCAAGTAACTGCATCCTGACAAGACTTTGTTATACAACAGTCATCTGTCGAAGATTCTCTTTCAGTCATCATCAACTGAAGCTTCAAATACAGTGGATTCAGAGTTGGTGGAGAAACGGTCATTATGTTCAATGTAGCCCTTTTTCCATGTATATCGCCAATTTCAAATTTGTACAAATCCATGGAGTCTCGCCATTTGCGGACTACCATTCCATTAAATAAATTTGGGCTTTTATCCAATTCTTGGCACTCTTATTTGTTTCTGTTTAACAAATGTTTGCATGTTTTTAATTGATAAGTATCATTGCTTTAAACAAATAAAGTTTTATAAGTTGTTTTAAACAAAATGAACATTCACAATGAATGAAAGGATAGTCAAAACGTCTTCAGTGCTCTCCTAAGGATAGTACGATTTCTAAAAGGTAAGACATTTGTTCACATTCTGGCATGTTTATATCCTCTTCATCAGCTTTCAATTTGTCTCCTCAGCAGGAAGTGGTATAGAGCAGTTGGTGGAGGGTCTTTCTCTCTTTCCATCCCCAGCATATCGCGGGTCGACGAAGGATTCATTTCTGATTCCCTCTGCCAGGGCAGTTTCCTTTGAGAGTTATCTACAGTTTATCCCCGGAAGGGAGTGTTTTGATGGATGGGCATCTGTTTGGCATTTGCTCCCCACATAATTTTATATCTTGCCTTGATAAGTCCCCTAGTAGGGTTTCTTCTACGGCGGATCTTATCGATTTTCAGCCACTCATTCCCGAGAATGGACGAGAAGTCCCTGGTGGTTGGAAGTTGTGACTTTGCATATCCCCAGCGGTGGCCGCTGTCTTCCGGTATTTGATACATCCTCACCAGAGCTGAGTTCTCCTGTAGGCTTTGCTTTTTTTGTTAAGATGTTGCGCCGGATGTCCATTCGTGATTCTTGGACCTGTTTGTGTTAGATATGTCTGTCTGTCAGCATTAATCATATACAAATCATGCATATACATGCATAATCATAGCATTCAGATATTCATGTTGCATACTTTTCCATATGTCTTTGCTTGTTATCTCCTGCTATCGGCGAAATGTTCTTCCCCAAGCAGGTGTTTGTGTCTGATCTCTCCATATAGAGTCATCCCCATAGGCAGAAAGTGTCTATCTTTCCTTCTTTATTCCCGACTGAGTTATGTCCTCATGGATTATTATTGTTTCAGTTTCCACCCCAATTATGTATCGGGATGGAATTACTCCCCCTGAGTTATATCCTCATTGGGTTGAGTCTTGTTTGAATGTGTCTTTCTAGTTTGTTCCTAGATTGACTCCTTTCTTGATATTCCTTGTAGTTCCCTGTGGTTTAGTTGTTCAATTGCTCAGTAACCAGTAAATTTGTTCATCCTTTTCCCCAGTGGATCTTTTGGCCTTCTACCCAGGAACTGGTAGTTGTAAGTCCTATTTCTGTGGTTTTCTACCCAGTATTCGGTAGATGTAATCCCCTCTTTGTTGGTTATCCAGTAATCGGTATTGATATTCCATCATTTTGAGTATACCACCCAGTATTCGGTGATATGTCTCTTGGATAATTGCTTTTATCAAGCGATTCATCCCCGCCGAGTCATCTTTCATTTACCCTTTCTTTGGTAATGAGTGTTTCTCCTCCTGATTGGTCATCATTTTATACCCAGTAACCAGTATCTCGATGCCCTTTCTTTTCGGTCGATTTATCCTTTATTAACCCAGTAACCGGTTGAGGATAATCTTCCGTGCGAGCATGTTATCTACATTATGACGGTAATAGATAATATATCTCATGCGCTCTTCAGTCGAAGTCTTTTTCTTCCCTAGTCGAGTAAGATTCGTATTTCCTTGCGGAATCGAATGCTCATCCTGTAAATCGAGTTTGCTTTTTCAGCCCTCCTTTTGGATGATGAGTGTTTTGGATTTGTTCCCAATTCACGCCTGGTTGGTCACCTATTATATGCCCAGTAACCGGTATCCCTGGTGTTCCTTCCTTCTACTCCCTATTATGACTTTTTGTCCCTTATGGAGTCAGATTTTCCCGAGTTGATATGTGCCTTTTAGGTCCTCCTCGGATGTTTTGGATGATTGATATCTATCACCCTTATACCGATCTTAGATATTCTTTCTCCCTGAGCGTGTTGTTTTCTCACCCAGTAACCGGTGTTTTGATGACATGTCTCTCTTCGAGTTTATTACCCATTAGCCGGTAATATCTTGTTGTTCACTTCCTCAGCTGAGTCCTTTATGGTCATCCCCGTATGAGTCCGAATTCTTTTATCCGAAGTATCCTTTGTGGATAGTTTTGCTGTATCGGCATATTCCCCAATACATGCATCTTTGCGTCAGCTCGAGTCTTTCCATCGATTTATTTTCGTGGAATCCCTTTGTGTCTCCGAACAAGTTTTCAAGTCGTGACCTGCTCACGTATTTTTACCTTATTTCCCCAGAGTCTCTGTCTCCCTAGCGAGTGTGTTACTCCTATGGATTTTTAGTTTCTCCTGAATTCTTTTCCTCCATGGCAATTATTCACCATGAAGATTTTATTTTGCATACATGCATTTGCATCATGAGGTATCTTAGGGACCAAAATTCGTCTCTTTGTTATTATTTAAGATCATTATACCTCGTCGAGATGAAGATTTTAACCTTCATATCTCCGGCTAGAATGACCTTAAATAGGGGCATCTGTAAGACCCTAATTTTGACCCTAAGATCCCTCATGGCATCATAGCATTGCTCATTACATTGCCTCAAGGATCATAGCATGTTTTGGCTCCTTAGCCCTAGGGTTGGGACTTGTGTGAGTGGTTTGAGACCATCAAGCATGTTTTTATTGTATATTATTGTTTTTCTTATTTTGATTACTAACCAAAAGCACAAAAATATGTCACTAACTCTTTTTGTTTTGAAGCTCAAGTGATCATGTACTCCCTTACTCCTAGGAGGCTCTTAAGCTCAATGAAATGGCTAGATGAAGATGAGAACAATAATGACAATGGTCCACAAAGCTCTTAATCATCCTATATGTCTCACAAGTATCTCAATTTGCCAATTTGATCAAGATAACCCAAAGGGCTTTAGGATTGTTTCCCAAGGAAACCCTAATTCAGTTGTGACTTGACTGTGCCTTGCCCATGAAGCAACCTCAACCTATGATCAAAATTAATCAAGGTAAGTTCTTTCATTCATTATTTTATGCATATATGAGCCTATGTGAGGCCCCTCAATCATTCATTCATCAAGATTGGAAGTTTGGCCTTGAGAAGTTGACCAGTCAAGTCATCTAACTAAACTGAAGATCACTGAGATACAACTTTTAATGTGTTTATCAAATGAAGATGACCCCAAGAGAAAAATGTTATTAGGACTCAATCATTCATTCATCAAGATTGGAAGTTTGGCCTTGAGAAGTTGACCAGTCAAGTCATCTAACTAAACTGAAGATCACTGAGATACAACTTTTAATGTGTTTATCAAATGAAGATGACCCCAAGAGAAAAATGTTATTACAAACAATATGAACAACTTTCATGTTCATCAAAAATCCATTTGAAACTTGGAAGGTCATCATTCATTTCAAAACATTATAGGTCATTTTGACGTAAACCCTAATTTTGGGTCAACTTCCCAAGGACCTAACTTCCTTATTTTTTATGATTTTGAGGTGAGACCAAATACATTGGAAAGCTTAAGATGTCTACTTAAAATGTTATGTTGGACAAAATTTCATAATCCCAAAATAAATACATGTGATAATACAAAACATTATAGGTCACTATTGACCTAAGTCATTGAATTTGAAAAATGCCCAACTTCAAGTGCCCATAACTTTCTCATGAAAAATCCAAATGATGAAAAATTTAAGTCTACATTTATCATATTGAAAAGATATACAACTTTGATGTTGGAGGTGTTTCCATTTGAGGCTTGCATCATCGAAACAGAAGGGCTTGAAGAGGCTTGATTTTGGTGAAAATTATCAAAGGTGACTTAGACATGTTTTGTACCCAAACCTTCACAGCCAGTTTTCATTAAGTTCGAAACTCCAAACGAATTTTTTCCCAACATGACTTTTGTTCCTTATTTCAAGGGCTTTCCAACCATTACTCACATTAATCTTTTGGACTTTCCATGTGTGATTTTCGAAGAGCTTTCTATTTAGGTTCTTTTCTTGCGTTTCACATCAAAACTTCATATGCAAGCCAATGCCAATCCAATTGCACGTCCAATTCAATTCCACTTGAGTTCAGCATGGCTTATCACACATCATTGGGCCTTACATGCGCCTGTACAGGCCCATGCAAGGAGGATTCAAATATCATGCACACGAGGGAACCATGCTTCTCATCACATTTCAGCTATAAATAAGTGTGCATTCTCATTCAAATGGTAACCAAGTGGGGATCTGAATTGCTGCTGAATTGAAAACCAAACCCTCACTAAAGGAATTTTTAGTTTTCCATTTCTCTTTCAAGATTGAATTTCAACATCATTAGTTGATCTTCAAAGCTCAATTCCTTAACCTAGCATCACCATTACACTTCCAGGGCAAAAGTAGATCAAGAGCTTGGGGAATTCATGCCGTTTGAAGCTGCATTTCAGAGGTAGAACACCAGACTTTCTTGATCTAGATCTTGCAAAATAATGTGAATTCCTTTGGTTTATGTTGTTTACTGAAGTCCTCTCACATGAGGCAGGCCAGTGGTGGTCTTAATTTTGCAAATCGTGCCATTTCAGTTCATGCACCATGATCTTCAAGCTCATGTTTCTCTCTAAATAGGAACTGTGAGGATGATCCATGGTTACATGGGTGATGTACATCACCTCTGCTTCATTTTGATGTCCTCTTTTTTTATTTTCATTGCAATTTAATTTCCTGCGCGTGGTAGCCGGATCTTGTTGGATCGCCGGAGAAGATGGTGGTTTCCACCACCATCCCCCACGTGGTAGCCTCCCAACCTTTGGATCATGCTGAAACATTTTAATCTTAGCCATTGCATATGTTGACTTGTTTTAATACAATGTGTTGCACGCTTGCTTTGAGAGCATCGTGTATCCGCGCCTTAGAGCCATGTGATCATTGCCACGTCAATTAATGAATTGATCTGATGGCGCTGGATTTTCCTATTTTTCTTAGTTCCTTTTAATTTCAGATAATTCCTTTTATTTTAAAAAATTCATAAATATTTTATTTGAAGTCACAAAAATATGAGACCAATGCCAAAAAATTTCTTGAAAAATCTAGTTTCTTCTTTTGATTTTTAATCATTTTTGTGACTTCATTTAATATTTTTTGTGAATTATTTGGTTTTTATTAGTTTTAATTCATTTTAAAATACTTTTTGATATTTGAAAAATCCAAAAATATTTTCCTAACACCTATGGATCATGATAAGTCAATGAAAAATAGTCTCATCAATTTCTTATTTGATTTGAGATTTATTTGAGATTTTAATTCATATTGTGTTATTTTTCATGGTTTTTAATTGTTTTAAAATAGTTTCTGATTTCAAAAATTGTTAAAAAAATTTGTCCAAGTTTGTTTGACCATGTTAGACCTATGAGAATTTAATTGGATTTGTTGAAGTTGATTTGTTCATCTTATTTTGCATTTATTTTTTTAATTCAAAAATTACCAAAAAAAATATGTTTGACTTGTTGACTTGTAATCTTCATTTCTCTTCTGTTTAGCATTGGTTGATGATGATTTGGTTCACTTTTGACCAATTGGATTTGATGCTTGAATTCTCTTTTCATCCATTTCATCTTCATCCCATTTCTTTTTATTTTGGCCAATGAGTTAATGTCTTGTGGTTGGTCTTGACAAATGAGAGGTTTAACCTTCTTTGATCCAAACCTAACTTAACTTGATCCAAGATCAAGTGAGTTGTTTTGTGTCCAAGATAGGTTGCTTCTTGGTCAAGCAAAAAACCTAAAGTCCATACAAGGCCTTTCCCCTTTTGTTCTGACATGGCAAGTTTTTGGAGCTTGGCTCACTAGTCATGATCTCTAACTTGTGTTTATTTGCCTTCAATTTTGTTGACCGACCTCAGATAGGTGTGACTACTACATTAGTCCGCTTACGATTGCTTAACATAGCGCTACATTGTCTTATGACAAAACTAACATAACTTCACTAATTACTAACTTTAATTTGAGCATTTAATTTCTTGCCCTTTACTTTAATGCACTTTATTTCTTGCTCATTTATTCATATGGCCTTTTTCACTTTGCTCACTTGAGCATATATTTTGTGTTTATGCCATTTTCCTTTTGCTCATTTGAGCTCATTATTGTATATAAATATATTATTGTCTTGTGGTTGTTTTGCCTTTGTTTTGTGTGAACCCAATGCAAAAAGGAGAAAGGACTTAGAATTAGGACATACTTATGCTTAAAGGAGTTCAAGAGAACCTAGGCCTCATGCCTTTAGAATGCTAAACTTGTTGAAGAGCAACTAGGCCTCATGCCTTTAGAATGCTAAATCTCAAAGTTGACTTCAAAAGACTTCCTTTCCACAACTTATTCTTTGTCCATTCCTCTTATTGTGTTGTGAACTTTTTGATGTTTGCTATTGTGTGATAGGGATTTCATCTTGAGATAATAAAGAGGACCATTGTCATGAATAACCAAGTTAAGAGAGACAAGCCAAATGGAGATCCTAGGAGCTTGAATATAAATATTTGTTTGATTGCTTGAGTGTTTGCTAAGTCCAAAGGAAAGGAGCATCTTGAATCATCTCTATGATTTCAAGAAAGGGAACTCCAAGGATTTTATCTTCTCTCTTATCTTTGATTGCTTTATGACTAGCCCTTCTCTTCTTCTCCTCACTCTAACCCAAGCGAAAAAAAAGTTCTTTTAAATGTTGACATTGTTTCAAATTAGAAACCTAGACCTTATGTCTTTGATTTTTTTCAAAATCTTTTCATTAATACTCATTATGAATAAATCTTAATACAACTTTGACTACACTTTGTAAATAAATCTAACTTGTAAATATAACTCACTTCAAGTTGTTTTATGGTTCCAATGGCCACCTTATTAAAACCTTTTCAAAAACATTAGTCATAGGTTTGAGTTATCATAGTGGTTGATGTAAATCTCACCTTATCCTTAGTTATTGGATTATAAGTCTTCCACACTTATTATAGGGTTAACCCCCTCACTAGTGTGTTGAAGCTCTTCTCACGTGGTGGATTGTTGGTTTAGGTTGAGTGTTCTCCCTTTGATAACAAAAGACCTTAAGACTCTTGATCAAATCAATTCACCAATCTTTGAGATTTTTACCCCGAACTACGAGGTTCATCCATTCAAACAACAAAATTTGTAAACATAATCTATTCTTTTCTCATCCCTCCAATCTTTTGCACAAATATTTTCACAAATATCAACCTACAACACATATTTGCAAAAAGGGTTCCCTTATAGTACTAAGGATGTTTTGGGTGCGTAAAACCTTCCCATTTCATAACCAACCCCCTTACCTAGATATCTGACATTTTTATTAGTTTTTTTATTTGAAAAACTTCTTACTTGGATTTTGTTCGCTTTATAGCCTTTCCTTTGGACAAATAAAAGTGCGGTGGCGACTCATATTGTATGTTGACTTTTGGTTAAGTCAATAAACCTAAAAGTAACGAAAACCCCGCTACATAAAAGTGGCGACTCTGCTGGGGAAGAAACTAGCCCCATGGGGTTAGCCTACTTTTTGCTTGTATGTGTTGTATGTCTATATTTATTTGTGGTGTATTTTTGTGAAAATTTGGGATGAATGTATTGTTTGTAATGTATGAATTGATTGATGTATTAATTGCTTGTATGCTTGGTGGTTTCTTGTGAGATGAGTTCTATACCCGAACTCGAATGCACTTATGATAGGAGAATGGCATAGTCTTGTTGACTTGTGTGGAATTATTCCTTAACAAGTTAACTTGCAAGCCCATTCACTTGGTGGAGGTTTTTATTGGGATCACTAATGTCACACGAGTAGTTGTGGTTAGGCATTACTCTTTCCAATATAGACCTTAGAAGCCAAGGACCCTAGATACCTATTCCATCTTGGCCTATTTTAGGACGTAGTGCGAAGGTCGTTCAAGTGTAAGACTTGGGCGATTGTTACGCGATACGACACTCATAAGAGTCTCTCTTGAGAATATTCTTGGAGGACGAGTAGTCGTTTTATCCGATAATATCCGAAAGATGAGATGATGACTATGGGAACCCTTTTAGAACATGATTGTCAGGTTTAACCATAGTACACTCCCGTTGGGTGGTTCTTAACCGAGACTCCATGCCCGTGACTCACAACAAACCCGTGATTCGCGGTCGATCCGTTCTCGTATATCCTCAATATCAATGGAACTTGGGTGTTGATAAGGTGTAAAACATAATCCACCAAAATGGATGATTGATATTGAAGATAACTTGAGCCATCCCGTGACCTTTGTGTGGTGTGACTTGCTTGATCCTTGAGTGTGTTTGTTGCATCCATGCATCCATGCATTCATTCACATTCATGTCATCAACAAATAAGATTTTATAAGGAACTTAAAGGGTCTATTTGCAAATTTTCAGATATGGATAAGCAAAGAAGGAATACGAAGAAGTACAATTTCAGACAACCCGACTTGAAAGAGTTAAGGAGTTTGGCATATTATGTATTAGAACCATTGGAGTTCAAAGCGCGCCATAGGAAGCTTTTATATATTCTTTCTACCAAGGTGGATGAAGGTCTGATGAGTGTGTTGGTTCAGTTCTACGAGCCTTTGTATCGGTGCTTCACTTTTCCGGATTTCTAGCTTTTGCCTACATTGGAGGAGTATGCTTATCATGTGGGCATACCTGTTCTTGACCAGTTGTCGTTCAGTGGTTTGGAGAAGATTCCATCTTCTCAAGAGATTGCTGATATGCTTCACTTAGAGGTATCTGACATTGTTGCCAATATGACTACCAAAGGTGGAATTCAAGGTCTCCCATCTGATTTTCTGATTGCCAAAGCTACTTTGTTTGGGAAGGCCATGAGTAAGGAAGCTTTTGAAGCCATGTTTGTACTCCTCATCTATGGGCTAGTGTTATTTCCCAATATCGACAATTTTGTGGATGTGAACACTATTAGGATTTTCTCTTCTCTTAATCCCGTTCCGACTCTGTTGGGTAACACTTATTTCTCTTTCCATGTGAGGAATGCAAAGGGTGGTGGTTCCATTGTGTGTTGTCTGCCTCTGGTGTACTAGTGGTTTATTTTTCACTTGCCTCAGACGCTTACCTTCAAGGAGAACAAGGGATATCTACGGTGGTCCATGAGACTTATGTCTCTCACTAATGATGATATCTCTTGGTATAATCGTGTTTATGATGGCGTTCAAATTATTGATTCTTGTGGTGAGTTCTCCAATGTACCTCTTCTTGGTACATGTGGTGGAATTAACTACAACCCTATTTTGGCTCGCCGTCTGCTTGGGTTCCCCTTAAAGGATAAACCTAACAACGTTTCGTTGGAAGGATTGTTCTTTCAAGAGGGTAAAGATCCCCAAAACTTGAAGGATAGGATGGTCCACGCCTGGCGCAAGGTTCATAAGAAAGGGAGGAATGAGCTTGGTCTGAAGAATTGTGTTGCTTTGGAGCCTTACACCACTTGGGTAAGTAAGAGAGCTCTCGAGTACCTCATGTCGTACTAGTATCCGAGACCTACCCCTATGATTATGGTTGGGCCTTCAACCCTCCCTAATCAAGGAGTAGAGGAGTTGAGAGACGAAGACCATTCGCGTGCTTGGGTTCGTGAGCGTGAGGAGCTTCTTCAGCAGCTTAAGGATAAGGATGCAGTGATCGACTTTCTAGAGCATCGGGTTATTGATGAGCCCGATGATGTGGTTACTTCTCTCCTTCCTCACTGGTCTAGGTTTTGGAAGAAGAGATATGATCAGCTCGCCAAGGAGAAGGCCGACATGGAAGCAGCTTATGAGAGAGAGGTGAAGAGGCTTCGTGCGACGTATCTTCCGATCTCGAAGGCTTTGGACGACTACTTCTAGGGCTCCATAGGATGTTTATTCTCCTTTTCTCTTGTATTGTATTTGGTTACCGAGACTGTACTGCTTCTTTGGTGTAAAAAATTTCCAAATATTATATTGCTATGAGTATTCCATATATGTCTTAAAAAGTTCAATATTTTTAAAACATTTGCAAATAGATCTTTATAAAGTTCCTCTGATAAAAAACAAATCATATGCATAAGCAGGTTTTGATTCTGAGCCCTTGATACAATGGTCTAACTCTTTGCTCTTCATTTATTTTGAAGACAAGCTGACGCACCGGTACAACACCCGAGCAAATCATCAGAATATCATGGAACACCTCGAACAAGAAAACAGAGATCTGAAAGAGGAGATTTCCAGGCTGGCTGCCATGATGGAGTCAGTCATTGCCACTCAGAGTCAAGCTTCCCCAACTCCTGCAACTCTTCCCGCGAGGACAGTCATCTCTGAAGTGGTTACTTCAATAGTGCTTGCTACCACCGCTCACTTCTCTCCTAGTTTGTGTAAGACCCCAATTTTGACCCTAAGATCCCTCATGGCATCATAACATTGCATTTGCATTGCCTCAAGGATCTTTAACATCTTGGTTCCCTTTGCCTTTGGGTGGGACTCCTTGTGATTGGTTTGAGATCACCAAGCATGCTTGAATTATACATCATTATTTCTCTTACTTTTGTTTACTAACCAAAAGCACAAAAATGTGTCACTAACATCTTTTGTTTGAAGCTTGAGTATCATCCAAGACACTTTGTGGGTTCTATTTAGATGATCAGTCAACACAAGGGAATGACTTAAGATACTTCCAACAGGTTCAAATGGGGTCTATTCGTCAGTCAAAACGTTAATCTTGAAGGAGCAAAAGTTTGTTCATGAGCTGTCATGCTCGCTAAGCAAGCAGAATGGGTCGCTTAGCGAGTCCCAAGAAAAGCCACCAGAATCACCTACGCTCAGAGGAATTTCTTGAACTGTCATGCTCACTAGGCGAAGCCCGCTGTCGCATTACGCGAAAAACCGGCGGGAAAACAAAACAACAGAGCCGCCACCGTGCGTTATTTATCCCAAAGGAGGGAAAGGAAACACTCGAAGTAAACCTGGAAAAGACATGGTCTCGCAACCAGAGAGAGATGGGATCGGGAGTCGGTTATGCGAAGGGAAGGTATTAGCACCCCGACGCATCCGTCGTACTCGACGGGATCCACGCACAAAAGAAAGGATAAGGTTGCTAAAAACTGAACACAAACTGCACACACTGGCTGAAAGGAGACACAAAAAGACAAAAGAAACTAACTCGGCAGGATATCGCATCCTGGGCCTACGTAGTCTGTCAGGCACAGACATCAGAGTCGACGTAGTTCGGGACAGGGGGAAACGTGCTCGCTAGGATGTCGCATCCTATGCATACGTATCTTCTCTGACAGAAGAAGAATCAGAGCACTCGTAGCTCGGCTAACGCACGCCAAACAAAACCACATAGGAAACCGACTGCCAATCGCTGGGCTTACGTCAGACTCCACACAAAACAGGCAAACATGGAAACCGAATGCCAATCGCTGGACTTACATCAGACTCCGAACCAACAAACACACACAGGAAACCAACTGCCAATCGCTGGACTTATGTCAGACTCCAACAAAGAAACTGGAAACCGAATGCCAATCACTGGACTTACATCGGACTCCAACCAGAAAAGGAGAAACAACTTACACAAACAAAACAAAAAGGGCGCCCGGAGAGATCAGCTCATCTCCTGCCTACGTACCTCATCTGGTATGAGGATCAGGGTGACGTAGTTCCCCTACGCAGGGAAAGAACTTCTAACCTAACCAGAGACTGGGAAATGACAAACTAGAAGGGAGACTAACTCGAGCCTAATAGTTATCATGTAAATTCACCATGGTCCTAGGTTGAGGTTTCTATCTAACTTGCACGGGGAGCAAGCTATCCTAAACAGCACAAGCAAATACATACAAGCACAAAAAACAATCACACACACTATATGCAATCAATTGGGCTCATACAAGGTTAGGCTGTGAAACACAAGCCAACTGGAATCGGGTGTAGTTAGCTCTTAACGCTAACATTGTGAGTTAGGGTGAAGCAGATGAAATGGGAAGTGAGGATAAGACCTCACAACTCTTATCCCTGGCCTGGGAGAGCTTCAGACAAATGAAAGTGTGGGAGTTCAGAAAGTTGGAACTCTTCTATCCACATATGACTGACACAACAAAGATCTTGGGTTAATATCCACAACGCATCAACACAAGGTGTGTGAGCAAAGTGGATGACACACTGAGTAGCAGGAGATGGATTGCACATCTCTTTTATCTGCCAATTGCCTCATAAGAGGACTTTTCCTGCTTGGCACAAAGATAAACAAACACAAGCATTGCCTCTTAAGGAGGGCTTCAGACAGGTGCCTGCCCAAGTAACAAGACAGGTCTTCCAGACTACATGAAGTCAGATAGTTATACCTCAAATGGTTAAGCAACCAAGCAAAGAAAAAGCAAGTTCAAAAGAACTTAAGCAACTTATGTACCTGAAAAAATCTAACCCAATCAGTATACCATTCAAACAATCAAACAGACAGTCAATCACACAATCAGACAGATAAGCAAGCAATGCAACAGTGTGCAAGCCACAAGCCAATGGGCACAACACAAATAACTTGGCATAAACCTACAAAACAACTCAAAGTTAATCAACGTCAATCAATTAATCAACTCAAATGAGTGAGCAACTCCACTCATGGCAATGTGCTTCTTAACCTGAAATCCACAACCCAAATGATAAGCAACAAACCACTAGGTCAAAGCCTAGGGTCAAAGAGGGAGAAAAAACTCAAAATAGAACATTAAATTCAACATGAATCAACCTCAATTAATTAAGAACACAATCCAAAAGGTCACATATCATTATAATTCACCCAATGCATTTCATGAACCAAATAGGGCAAGATGTGCAAGTTGTGATCACATTGCAACATCAGAATGAACAAATGCAAATTAATTCAAAAATGATTCAAATAATCTCAACAAAATTCATGAGTAAACAGAACACACAACATGATCATCACACAAAAAATTAGAGCCATTGGACAATATTAGGCATGGTAATCAAATTGCATAAGTCAAGGCAAGCAGAACAAGCTCATATGTGACATCAAATGACACACCAACTTAGCATAGGCCTAAAACAGAAATGGTAATTGTTAAAAACCCCAAACCAAAGCCAAAACAACCTTCAACATGTCTAGAAATAATGTTCAAAGTTTCACATTCATTGGATAAAGGACAAGCATTTCACAATCAAATGAAATTCAAGACAATTCAAAAGCTCACAAATGGCCATCCAGAATGAAAAATCTCAATCAAATCAGAAATCAATCCAAAAATTCCAACAAAAATCATGATCCATCACAACATCCATATCAAGTATCATACAAAAAATCAAAGCATTTGGAATCCATTTGGCATGGCAAATCAATCACACAAGTTGAATATCACAAGGTGTGACACAAACTGTCACACCTACCTTAACATGATCATAAAACAGAAACCACAAATGGTAAAAATACCAAATCAACATCAAAATGTCCAGCCAAGAGTCTAGTTTTAACATGTAAAAATTCATGAGCATTGGATAAAATCTCAGCATTTCACAAAAGATATGGCAAGGCAATGTTCAAAATGGACACATGTACACAAACCCTAGGCAAAATAATTTTCTAGCCAAGCACAATTTAAGGAAAAATGATGATAAAATACTAGAAACAATAAGGAAGACAATGAAAAAATCCTCATATTCTTTGGAGCATTTACCAATTATTTATGAATTTTGGAAGTGAGAAAAAAAATAAAAAATGCATGAAGCAAGGGATATGGAAATGATGGAGGGAGTGGAAAATATGAAATGCCATTTGAATTTATGCTGAGGCCAGGAATCGAAGGGAGGCAACATTTGAAATGTGGCGCGCTTAAGCATAAAACTCTGCGTTTCATTAAACGCATGTGGCAAGGCAAATCAATTCTGGCCAATCAAAATGCCATGCAGATGCCAACTGGACCAATACATGAGCGTTATACCAAAAACACATGCAAAACTCAGGCAACGCGTTCTAATGGATCAAAACAGGTTCTGGAAACGAAAATCTCATCACCTTCATCGTGTTCATCATGGCTCAAGAACATTTTTCTCAGATTTAAAAAACAAGCACATCAACATGTACATCTTTCATCCCACATCACGAATCCAGGCATGGTTAAGATTAATTCAACATGTACAAGAAGAATCGAGCAAATATATTTTCATCATCAAAACTTTAATCCACCATATCTCACACAATAATGCATGGAAATTAATGATTCGAAGCTCTGATTAATCAGTGTTCAAAGATCTACAGCAATAGCATAACAATTTCATGAATTAGAGAGATTAATTTTGTGACCTCTTGAAGAGCTCAAACAGATCTTCTAAAGCACTTGTATGGATGAATGGATGAAGAATTGAGGTTCAAATGTGCATGATTCCACAAAAATCTGAATCCACCATTGATGTATGCAAGCTTCGAGCATGAGCAATAGTGCACTGTTTTCTTCGATTCTTCCTGCAAACCTACTCAAGAACTCTTCCAGATGAAGAATTGATCAAGAGAATGTGAAGTTATGTGGAGAAAATTGAAGAAAATTTTGAGAGAAAACTTTGTGATTTTTTCTAGATCTGAGAATTCTGATTGTGATCAGTGAAAAACAGTTATGCTTTAGGCTTTATACTCCCTCTTAATCATGCCTCTACTCAGGTTTAAGCCTTTGGTAATTGGAATAGCAAAATAGGAGTGCACATGCAAATTGGACATTTCACCTTATGCATGGAAAATATGAATGGAACAGTACACGAGCTGCATTTTAATTCACTTGAAATTTCATTTTAGAGCCAATGGAAGTGGTAGAATGTTCAAATATTTGACCAATTTCAAACTATAATTTTTCCCTCCAAAAATCAAGTGAAATATCAAGTGTTCATGTGATGAGAATTGGTGTAATGCAATGCATGATTTGGAAAGTAGATGTCAAAAGAAGAATGTTGCAAAAAGAACCACTCAATTTGGCCTTTTGGTTTGAAAATTATGCATGTTTGAAGTTCAAGTCACACTTGGCCATGTTTGATCCATATCTCTTCAACCACACATGAGAAATTCATGATCTTGGACTTTTTAGCAATGGGAGAGAAAGATCTTCAACTTCCATGTTTGACAAAATTTCATTTGAAGCTTTCTTGATGATATAATCTTGAGTTGAAAACCTTTCCATTTTTGGCAAATTCAAATTACAGGTCACTTACTATTTTTGGAAAGTCTTGATCTGACCTCAAATCCTTCACTGTTGATGTTTGAAATGTCAAATGAGCCTTGTTTGGACATGAATGAGGTATCCCTAACCATCTCCCACCTCCAAATCCATGGTTGAATTGACAGTTGACTTTTGTTGACCTTCTAGGGTTTCAGATGAATTTCACATTGACTGATGAGTTTTGAGCCTTCAATGCCTTGCCAAACCACTTCAAAGTGATCCTTGAATCACATGAACTCATTGTACCAATCCTAGGGCTTTGATCTCATGGAAAATGCACTTGCTTGCTTGCACAACTGAATCTCCTGACCAGTCTTGACTGAGGACATGATAGACTATGCAATGAACAATGCAATGTTAATGACCTAAAATGAAAATGTATGTACAAATGGGAGGTACAAATTTGAGGTGCTACAGCTGCCCCTATTCAATCAGCTGGGAACCCGAACGGATGAGAGCAACGGCTGTCAGACCTTCAGGGTAAACAGGGATTGAATACCAAAGAACCGTAGAAATTTGCACTCTGCGGGGATCCAAGAAAAGAAAGTTCACCAAGAGCAACTTCCACTGGGATCTGATATTTGTCACTGAACCAGTCAAGATGTTTACCAATGACTGCACTGGGGATTTTGATTTGATTTTTTTTTTCAGAAAAAGGAACCACGACCCGTCATCGAAGGACGATGAATAGAAATCACAACTAGACGCCAACGGACGACTAGGAAAAACACGACGTTTATCGAAACCAATGGAGAGGTAACCAGACATCAACGGATGAATGGAAAGAAAGGGATACAACCAGACGTCATCGGACGAATGGGAAAAACTCAACGTTTATGGACACCACCGGGGAGGTGACCAGACATCAACGGATGAATGGAAAGAAAGGGATACAACCAGACGTCATCGGACGAATGGGAAAAACTCAATGTTTATCGAAACCAACAGAGAGGTGACCAGACATCAACGGATGAATGGAAAGAAAGGGATACAACCAGACGTCATCGGACGAATGGGAAAAACTCAACGTTTATCGAAACCACCGGGGAGGTGACCCTACTTGGGAAAAAGCTAAACACAAACAAACGTCAACGGACGATTGGGAAAAACTCAACATTTATCGAAACCAACGGAGAGGTGACCAGACATCAACGGATGAATGGGAAAGAAATAGATCTAGATGTCAACGGATAACTAGGAAAAACTCGACGTTTATCGAAACCAACGGAGAGGTAACCAGACATCAATGAATGACTGGGAGAAAGATACCTCTAGATGTCAACGGACAACTAGGAAAAACTCGACGTTTATCGAAACCAACGGAGAGGTGACCAGACATCAACGGATGAATGGGAAAGACTCGACCAGACGTCAACGGACGAACGGGAGAAGCTCGACGTTTATCGACACCAACGGAGAGGTGAACCTACTGGGGAAAAAGCTAATCACAACCAAACGTCAATGGACGATTGGGAAAAACTCAACGTTTATCGAAACCAACGGAGAGGTGACTCCTGGGGAAAATACAACTAAACATCAACGGACGAATAGGAAAAACTCAGCGTTTATCGACACCAACGGAGAGGAGAATTCTGCACTAAGGGAAAGATGTTACGAACATCGAAATATGATGTTTACCGACATCAACAAAGAAGACCAGACATTAACGAATGACTGGGGATGGACTCGATGTTTACCGACACCGAAAGAATGGTGTTTACCGACACCAAAGAAATAACACACGCGGGTGTTGACATGACACTTATTGGTATCACAGGGACGACGTCTACATATGTCAGGGCAAGGCTAAACACTTGTTGGGGATCTCACGGGGAGAATCAAGCTTTCCTTTCACGGACAGGTGAGGAAATAAACCTCTCTGAGGGGATTATCAATTCTGAATGCTGTCAGGAGCAACCGTAGCAAATGTTCTGTGCAAATGTTGATCAAAGACCCGCCTCTGCCGGGGATACGGTCCAATTAGGTTTGACATATGAATGCATATGTTTGAATTTTTCTATGGCGTAATGCTCCATATTGAATGGAAATGCTACGCGTTTTGAGGATGCAATGCTCACTACATGAAAAATGCAAATGATGAACTCTTACTGGGGGAGACTCTGATAAGATACTCCCAACTCTGTCGGGAGACTCTGTCCGAGGAACACTCTGCGGGGAGTAGCACCGACTTCTCACTCCTGTTGGAGAATAGCATCGCTACTGGGGAAAGGATCCCAATCCACTCGGGGACTCTGCTAGGGAAACAAACAAAGCGACTTCGCTGGGGATAGCTGCCAATCCAATCCACAGGCAAGATAAACTCTGCTGAAGATAATTTTCCGGACCTGATCCACTCGGGGAACCTGCTGGGGGGAACTATCAACACAAACCTCTGCTAGGGGAACACATCACAACCCTGATGGGGAAAGGCATTCACAACTCTGCTGAGGAAAAACATACTGTTGGGAAAAAATATACCACACCATGCTGGGGATAGACATCCACGACCCTGCCGGGGACAAGCGTTCACGACCACACTGGGGATAGCAGTACTTCAAGCCAGACTGCTGGGGATAAAACCACTCTACTTATACCTCCACTGGTGATACAACATCCTTCCAATCCGGTGGGGAACTCAATCTTCAGACTCAGCTAGGAACTCGGTAGCTTTCAAGCTAGCTAGGGGTTTAACAATCCTTAACTCTACTGGGAATAGATGGCACTATCCACGGACATCTCTGTAGGGGAGAAAAAATAGCTCTGATAGCCTTCAAACTTTGCTTGGGGGAAACAGCCACCTCCAATCCTGCTGGGAAATCATCATCAATCTGATGAGGAAACCATGGTCATGATCTTGACATATGCTGGGGAGACAAGTCTCGAACTCGCTCCATCTCCTAGGGAACATCCCCATCTCTCATACTGCCGAGGAATCAACTGTGGCTTATCTGCTTCAGCCATGAATTAAAAACAACAACCTGCAAAACAGCACGACAAACATGCCCCAGGGGTTGCATGGACAAGATACGTTCAAGTGTCCTCAACATGCAAAATGATTTTCAAATGTTTTATCTTCCTGCACGTTATTGTTTAGCCTTCATGTTTTTATATGCAATGTTTATCAAAAATTCGGACGGTTTTGCAAACAAAATAGTAAAATAAAAACAAGAGAGCAATTTATCTGAATAACGACTTTTATTGATTGAAAATGCGCCTGAAAAGGCGAATACATCGGGAAGCAATTCCTAGAAAGAGGTAATTGCGCACAAAAGGAAAAAATCTATCCTAATGACAACGTGAACACGACATCCACTATTTCCCAATTCTGTTATAACTCACAGATCGTCAGTTTTTCTCCCAACTTCCTTGCTTTCTGAGAAGAATGACTGGGCCGATCACATCTTTTGAGATGGCAGACGACGAAGCGCGATGAAGTACAGATAACTCAGACTACAGTCTTCGCTTTAATCCCTCTTTTGGCTGGATCGCCCTTTCGGGTTTTCAATCCACCAGGATACCCATTTTTGCCTAAGCCGCCCTTGCGGGTTTTCGACTTACCAGGTGTACAAATTCTTTTCATTTTTTATCCCTAACTTTTGCCCGAACCTTTTCTTTTTTTTTTTTGGTTTACCGGGATGCCCTTTTTTGCCTGGAGTCTTTTATTCTTTTTGTCCAGCGGGTCAATTTATGCGAAGTATTTTTTGACTACATCTGAGTTAACAGGGGATGGAAAATCTTTACCATCCATGGTTGTAAGCATCAAGGCTCCACCGGAGAAAACCTTCTTCACAACATATTGACCTTCATAATTAGGAGTCCATTTGCCCCTGTTATCTGTACCGGGAGGAAGGATCCTCTTCAAAACTAGATCACCAGTTTGATAGCTTCGAGGACGCACTTTCTGATCAAAGGCTCTCTTCATCCTTCTCTGATACAACTGCCCATGGCACACAGCTGCTAACCGTCTCTCTTCGATAAGGCTTAACTCATTAAACCTTGTTCGAATCCACTCGGCTTCGTCAAGCTTGACGTCTAACAAGACTCTCAGAGAAGGAATCTCCACTTCAACTGGTAGGACAACTTCCATACCATACACAAGGGAGTAAGGGGTTGCCCCGGTCGACGTACGTACTGAGGTACGGTACCCATGCAAAGCGAAAGGCAGCATCTCATGCCAATCCTTGTACGTCACGACCATCTTCTGCACAATCCTCTTGATATTCTTGTTTGCCGCCTCTACAACACCATTCATCTTCGGTCTGTAAGGAGAAGAATTGTGATGTTCAATCTTGAAGTCTCTGCAAAGCTCTTTCATCATCTTGTTATTGAGATTCGAACCATTATCAGTGATGATCCTCTCAGGAACCCCATAACGACAGATGATTTCCTTCTTGATGAACCGGGCAACCACTTGTTTGGTAACATTAGTATAAGAAGCTGCTTCCACCCATTTGGTGAAGTAGACAATCGCAACCAAGATGAAGCGATGTCCATTCGAAGCAGTAGGCTCAATCTTCCCAATCATATCAATCCCCCACATGGCGAACGGCCAAGGCGAATTCATGACATTCAGCGGGCTTGGTGGTACATGCACCTTATCAGCATAGATTTGACACTTATGGCACTTCCGAGCGTATTTGAAACAGTCGGATTCCATAGTCATCCAGTAATAACCGGCTCTTAACAATTTCTTAGACATCGCATGACTACCAACATGGGTACCAAACGATCCTTCATGCACTTCCTGCATCAACATGTCTGCTTCGTGTCTATCCACGCATCTGAGCAGAACCATGTCAAAGTTTCTTTTATACAACATATCATCCTGATTCAAATAAAAGCTTCCAGCTAGCCTTCTCAGGGTTTTCTTGTCATTCTTTGACGCACCTTCAGGATACTCCTGGCTCTTGAGGAAGTTTTTGATATCATAGTACCACGGCTTCTCATCAACAACAGACTCGGCTGCAAACACATACGCAGGCCTCTCGAGCCGATTCACCGCAACATGTGGCACATGATTCCACCAATGAACTTTGATCATAGAAGATAAAGTAGCCAAAGCATCAGCCATCTGATTCTCGTCCCGGGGGACATGATACAACTTCACCTTCTTGAAGAACGCCAGTATTCTTCTGGTGTAATCTCTGTAAGGAATCAAATGCGGCTGATTGGTATTCCAATCTCCATTGACCTGATTAATCACTAGAGCGGAATCTCCATAAATGTCAAGTGTTTTGATCCTCAAATCAATGGCTTCTCCTATCCCCATGATACAAGCCTCATACTCAGCCTCATTGTTGGTGACGTCAAAAGTCAATCTGGCAGAAAAAGGTATATGAGCACCTTTAGGATTGATAAGCACTGCACCAACACCGTTGCCATTCACATTCACAGCCCCATCAAACATCAATGTCCACTTGTCATCAGGATCCGGTCCTTCCTCGACAAGAGGCTCTTCACAGTCTTTCATCTTAAGATACATGATGTCTTCATCAGGGAATTCAAACATCATCGGCTGATAATCATCAATCGGTTGATCGGCAAGGTAGTCTGACAGAATACTACCTTTGATGGCCTTCTGCGACGTGTATTGAATATCATATTCTGTTAAAATCATTTGCCAACGGGCAACACGTCCGGTGAGAGCCGGCTTCTCAAAGATGTATTTTACTAGATCCATCTTAGAAATCAATAAAGTGGTATGGTTCAACATATACTGCCTCAGTCGGCGAGCAGCCCAGGCCAAAGCACAGCAAGTTTTCTCAAGCTGTGAATATTTGATTTCACAGTCGGTAAACTTTTTGCTAAGGTAGTATATGGCATGCTCTTTTCGACCAGACTCGTCATGTTGTCCCAATACACACCCCATCGAGTTCTCAGTCACTGACAGGTACATTATCAGTGGTCTCCCAGGAACTGGAGGGATGAGGATTGGAGGTTTCTGTAAATACTCTTTTATCTTGTCAAAAGCTTTATGACAATCGTCATTCCACCTGATTGCTTGATTCTTTCTTAGCAATTTGAATATCGGTTCACACGTGGCAGTTAGGTGAGATACAAACCTTGCAATGTAGTTCAATCTCCCTAAAAACCCACGAACCTGCTTTTCTATTTTCGGGGTTCAGGCATCTCTTGAATAGCTTTGACTTTCGCTGGATCAACCTCAATCCCTTTTTCACTGACAATGAAGCCTAACAGCTTCCCAGATCTCACACCAAACGTACACTTGTTCGGATTCAGCCTCAGTTTGAACTTTCTCAACCGATCAAACAACTTCTGCAAATTAACCAGGTGCTCCTCTTCTGTCTGCGACTTCGCAATCATATCATCCACGTACACTTCAATCTCTTTGTGCATCATGTCATGAAAGAGAGTCGTCATAGCCCTCTGATAGGTAGCACTGACATTCTTCAGCCCAAATGGCATCACCTTATAGCAGAACGTGCCCTAAGGCGTAATGAATGTCGTCTTTTCCATGTCCTCTGGCACCATCTTAATCTGATTATACCCAGAAAAACCATCCATGAAAGAGAAAACCGAGGATTGAGCCGTATTATCAACCAATACATCAATGTGAGGTAATGGGAAATCATCTTTCGGACTCGCTCTGTTCAAATCCCGGTAATCGACACACATTCTGACTTTGCCATCCTTCTTCGGCACGGGAACGATGTTGGCCACCCACGGGGGGTAAGTGGTTACTGACAAGAAACCTGCATCGAACTGCTTCTGAACCTCTTCCTTAATCTTAACAGCCATATCAGGACTCGTTCTGCGAAGCTTCTGCTTGACCGAAGGACACTCTTCTCTGAGAGGCAGTCTATGCACCACGATATCGGTATCCAGCCCAGGCATATCTTGATACGACCAGGCGAATATCTCCATATACTCTCTCAGCATCTCAATCAACCTGCTCTTGACATCCGCCTTCAAAGCAGCCCCGATCTTGATATCTCTTCTGGCGTCCTCAGTACCAAGATTAATGATCTCCAACTCCTCCTGATGAGGTTGGATGACCCTTTCCTCTTGCTTCAACAATCTGACCAATTCTTTAGGGAGTTCACAGTCTTCCTCACTCTCCTCTTCAGCTTGGTAGATGGGATTATTGAAATCATACTGAGCCATAACAGAACTGTTCATAGTGGATTCCGTGAGATCATTTCTGCATGTTTAATGCTTTGTTTTAGAAAAAGAGTTCAAGAAAGTCACAAAAAACAAAAACATTGCCATTTTTAATTTTGAAAAATGAAAAACAAAAATAGAAAGACAGGGATCACAAAATCGTTTGCAAAACGTCCTTTATTAATGATATTATTGAAAAAACATGATGAGGCCCTATAATGAACCACTACGCCTTGGGCAGAACGTAGGGTTTTGTGCAAAATGAAAAACAAAAGAAAATTACTCTCTTTGAAGAGTAACTTGGACCACATCTTCTGCTGTCAAGTTGTTGACTGACTCCCCTGGTGCACACGGGCGAACCCAGTTATCCAGATCACAATCACTGTCTCCATCTTCACTACTGGCTGTAAAGACGTCACCGTGATTCATCAGCCCAGTGCTAGTAAAGGTACTCAAACCTGTCTGCACACCCTGCTCCGCCTGCAAAGGTTGATAGCCAATTCCGAACTTATCTTCTTTCATGGGCAAGTCCACCATCTTGCCCCAGCCTTCAGCATTGCCAGAGTTGACAACCTCTACCGCCTGCTTATACGATCCAATTGAGGCGCTTGGCTTCTTCTGCTCAACAAAAGCCACCCTCTCAAGAGCAACAATCTCGAATGCCTGACATAAAGTTTCATGGATCTCGCCATCCACCTCTACATATTTGAAAGAGGATAGGTGACTCACCAGAATATCTTCTTCACCGCACACGGTCACAATCTGATCGTTCCAGACATACTTCAACTTCTGGCGGAGAGTTGACGAAACTGCCCCGGCTGCGTGAATCCAAGGACGCCCCAACAAACAACTATACACTGGCTGGATGTCCATCACATAGAAGACAATGTCAAACACCTCCGGACCGATCTTCACCGGCAACGTGACTTCACCAAAAACAGACCGTTTGGATCCATCGAATGCACGCATAATCATGTCACTTGGAGTGAGGATAACTCCTTCCACATCAATCTTGCCCAAAGTCTTCTTAGGCAGCACATTCAGCGAAGAGCCAGTGTCTACCAGCACATGTGACAACACTGCCCCCTTGCACTCCATGGTGATGTGCAAGGCCTTGTTATGGTTACGACCCTCAGGCGTCAAGTCCAAATCAGTGAACCCCAAACCATGCCTGGTACTCACATTGGCAATGACTCCCTCCAACTGGTTGACAGATATCTCTTGAGGCACGTAAGCCAGATTCAGCATCTTCAAAAGGGCGTTACGATGTGCCTCAGAGCACAGAAGCAATGAGAGGATAGAAATTTTGGATGGAGTT
Source organism: Lathyrus oleraceus (assembly GCF_024323335.1). Taxonomy (NCBI): domain Eukaryota; kingdom Viridiplantae; phylum Streptophyta; class Magnoliopsida; order Fabales; family Fabaceae; genus Lathyrus; species Lathyrus oleraceus. Next base: position 75,043,063 of record NC_066585.1, read on the forward strand.
TGATTCAGCTGGTCTACAATCTTGTAGTCACTCTTCTTGATTATTTTCATAAACTCCTCCACGTCTTTCTCGAACGAACCCTCAGGCGCCTCCTCATGAGCTGGTTCTTCATCAACCACAGCCTGTTTACCTTTAGCCTTAGCAAGAGCCTCGGTGTTATTGTCTCTCAAAGGTTGCGGAGCAAACAAGCGACCACTTCTGGTAAAACCTCCGGGTCCCCCAACATTAGCCACAACTGGACTTGCAATCACCGGAGTTCTACCAGTTACACCAATAGTCACAGGCGCTTGATTCACTGGCCTGACCTGATTCTCAGCCCTTCAATTGATGCGGTAAACATTGTCATACTTCCATGGCACAGCCCTACTATCAACAACCCTTCTTCCCGGAGCAACAATAGTAGTCGGAGTACTGACGGTTACAGGAGCAGAGATGGTAACAGGAGTACCACTAGCTGCAGGTGCACTAACAACCCTCTGACCACGCCCCTCGGACGATTTGAAATAAATAGTGACGGTTGACACCACCCCACGACCTCTAACAGCCCGACTGAACTACAAACAGCCCTCGTCAATCAAACTCTGTATACCAGCCCTCAACTGATCACAACCATTCTCAGATTCAACACACTCCGCACAACCCTCATAACAGCCCGGGAATACACCCCCTTCCATCAAACGGTCCTTTACAACAAACAATGAAGTCTGAACGTCCTCAACATTGACCACCAAGTCTTCAGCTTCTCCCCCTTCGACATTGTTCACTCTGTGTGCACCATGCGGAGGCATAGGATTGTTTACAACATTCGGCACAGGAGCAAAATTGATAGTTTTAGCGTCAATTAGGTCCTGGACTTTATGATGAAAAGCCCTGCAGTTCTCAATATGGTGCCCCGGTGCACCAGAGTGGAAATCACAACGCACGTTGGCATCATACCCAGGTGGTATCTTTGTCAATGGAGCCATGGTTCTCAACTCCACGAATCCTAGTCTGAGCAACTCAGGTAGCAACTCAGCATAGGTCATCGGTAAAGGATCAAAACGTCGATCAGGCATCCTCTGTCTCGGCTGATACGGACGTTGTTGTTGTTGTTGTTGTTGTGTCAGTTGTTGAACTCTTTGTTGTTGTTGTTGTTGACGAGGTTGAGGTGCTGGAATTGTCATAGCAGCAACCTGGCGATACTGATTTCTGTTTGTACTCCTTCTACCGTGTTGCACAGCATTGGTTTCACCCTCTCTCCGGCGAGGTGCCCCAGCAAACGGCTTCTTTGACGATGAAGAGCCAACATCTTGAATTTTTCCAGCTTTAATCAGGCTTTCTGTCCTCTCTCCGCAGATTACAACGTCTGAGAAACTACCGAATGGGCAACTTCCCATCCGGTCCAGGAAAACACCCTGCAAAGTACCAATGAACATGTCAGTCAGTTCCCTTTCCAGCATAGGGGGTTGTACTCTTGCAGCCAATTCACGCCACCTCTGGGCGTACTCCTTGAAGCTCTCTCCAGATTTTTGACAAAGACTCTGCAACTGAGTCCGGCTCGGCGCCATGTCCATATTGTGTTTATACTGCCTCAAGAAGGCCTCACCCAGATCTTTCCAACATCGGATAGAATCTCTCTTAAGCTCCATGTACCAATCCAAGGAAGCCCCAGATAAGCTATCCTGGAAGAAGTACATCCACATTTTCTCGTCATCGGTGTAAGCAGAGATTTTCCTATAATAGGCCTGCACGTGGGTGCGTGGGCAAGAAGTACCGTTGTATTTATCGAATGAGGGCACTTTGAATTTGTAGGGGATCCTCAAACCTTCCACTAACCCCATATTGGTCACATCAAACCCAAGGGAGTTCTGACATTCCATAGCTCGGATTTTCTCAGCAAGGGCATCAACTTTCCGATCCCTCTCTTCGACTCTCCCCAGTACCTCATCATTTTCACTGAGCAGAGTGAACATATCCTCCTGCCTGTCAACAAGCGGAGCAGGATGGCGAATCGGAGCCCGGGTAGCTCTAGCATTGACAGTCTCTGCAGCAAGAGGTTGTCCGTTGATTCTGATACCCCTCAATTCGTCCCCTACAGCGTAGTCTTTGACGGGAGCAGCAGCAGCAACATTCTCATGAACGGGTACACCCACTGGTGAAGCACGGTTGGACGGCGGAATCACGGCTTCCTGTCTCTGGGCTAAGGCACGCAGCTCCTCTTGCCCCTGAATAACCCCTTGCATCATTGTCATAAACTGGGCCATGTTTTCCCTCATCTCAGGCAATTCTGCTTGAACTTGGTCCATGTTCCTCTGATGATTCAATCTGGTTGAGTAGCGGTGTGGTCGTTGATCAGCTATCCTGCCTGACACAGGAACCAGAGTGAGAAGTCTCGAACAAGAACACCTGTTATGCAAAATGATATGTGTATGATGCGTGTGATGCGTATGCAGGTTAACTTTTCTTTTTCTATGCATTATTATTATTTATTTATTTTTAAAATAAACATGCTATGATGCAAATGATGGAGCCATGGCTGGTCGGCTGAGTATCACGCGGCACGGGATCAAAGCTTCGGCCTGAATTCGGAACCGCAAAGTCATCTGAGACCCAAAATCATCTGAACCCATACTTCTGAACCACGTCACCATTTGAGCAAGTACCCTCAAATTCAGCCCAGGGATCCGAAATAAACAGAACCCTCTGATCAATACCAGGGTCAAACCTCCGGCGTCCAGAAATAAAGATCCATAAATCCGGCTTAAGGTCACCAACACAGCATCACTGGCAGAAACCTGTACTTGCAAGAATCAAACCCTCCCCTCACAGGTGAATTCTAACAAGGTCATCCTAAGGCGGACACTGGTCTCGACAATCGGGCAAAGATACTCAACGGGTTTGCCCTTTCGGGTGTGCCGTTGCAGCTCTCTTAAGATCGTCTAAACCAAAGATCCGGGAAAGATCGGTCACCGAAGTCAATAGCTCAGATGAGGTGAATCAACCAAAGTGGATACTCCACAAAGGAAGAGCACTCTCAAATAAACCTCGTCCGGCTTGTGGTATGTCACGTTGCCAAAAACATGTTGACCTAACATGAGAGGCAACATGAGACCACACTAATCCTAGGTGTATACTCGGGCCTGGGTTTTAGCCCCACTCATAACACCCACCCCAAATCAGAGAAACCACCTGTACAGAAGACAGCACAATGATAGTATGATGCATGCAAACATTTATGCAAATATATACAACATAATAATCATAAATGCAATAAATGAAACAGCAAAAGCAACCAAACCCTATCCTAGAGAGCGCTAGGAGAGACTCGCTTAGGGAAGATGGACCAGCAGAAAGGTCAACTTCTCTTGTCCCCAGCAGAGTCGCCAGCTGTCGCATTACGCGAAAAACCGGCGGGAAAACGAAACAACAGAGCCGCCACCGTGCGTTATTTATCCCAAAGGAGGGAAAGTAAACGCTCAAAGTAAACCTGGAAAAGACATGGTCTCGCGACCAGAGAGAGATGGGATCGGGAGTCGGTTATGCGAAGGGAAGGTATTAGCACCCCTACGCATCCGTCGTACTCGACGGGATCCACACACAAAAGAAAGGATAAGGTTGCTAAAAACTGAACACAAACTGCACACACTGGCTGAAAGGAGACATAGAAAGACAAAAGAAACTAACTCGGCAGGATATCGCATCCTGGGCCTACGTAGTCTGTCAGGCACAGACATCAGAGTCGACGTAGTTCGGGACAGGGGGAAACGTGCTCGCTAGGATGTCGCATCCTATGCATACGTATCTTCTCTGACAGAAGAAGAATCAGAGCACTCGTAGCTCGGCTAACGCACGCCAAACAAAACCACACAGAAAACCGACTGCCAATCGCTGGGCTTACGTCAGACTCCACACAAAACAGGCAAACATGGAAACCGAATGTCAATCGCTGGACTTACATCAGACTCCGAACCAACAAACACACATAGGAAACCAACTGCCAATCGTTGGACTTATGTCAGACTCCAACAAAGAAAGTGGAAACCTAATGCCAATCGCTGGACTTACATCGGACTCCAACCAGAAAAGGAGAAACAACTTACACAAACAAAACAAAAAGGGCGCCCGGAGAGATCAGCTCATCTCCTGCCTACGTACCTCATCTGGTATGAGGATCAGGGCGACGTAGTTCCCCTACACAGGGAAAGAACTTCTAACCTAACCAGAGACTGGGAAATGACAAACTAGAAGGGAGACTAACTCGAGCCTAATAGTTATCATGTAAATTCACCATGGTCCTAGGTTGAGGTTTCTATCTAACTTGCACGGGGAGCAAGCTATCCTAAACAGCACAAGCAAATACATACAAGCACAAAAAACAATCACACACACTATATGCAATCAATTGGGCTCATACAAGGTTAGGTTGTGAAACATAAGCCAACTGGAATCGGGTGTAGTTAGCTCTTAACCCTAACATTGAGAGTTAGGGTGAAGCAGATGAAATGGGAAGTGAGGATAAGACCTCACAGCTCTTATCCCTGGCCTGGGAGAGCTTCAGACAAATGAAAGTGTGGGAGTTCAGAAAGTTGGAACTCTTCTATCCACATATGACTGACACAACAAAGATCTTGGGTTAATATCCACAACGCATCAACACAAGGTGTGTGAGCAAAGTGGATGACACACTGAGTAGCAGGAGATGGATTGCACATCTCTTTTATCTGTCAATTGCCTCATAAGAGGACTTTTCCTGCTTGGCACAAAGATAAACAAACACAAGCATTGCCTCTTAAGGAGGGCTTCAGACAGGTGCCTGCCCAAGTAACAGGACAGGTCTTCCAGACTACATGAAGTCAGAGAGTTATACCTCAAATGGTTAAGCAACCAAGCAAAGAAAAAGCAAGTTCAAAAGAACTTAAGCAACTTATGTACCTGAAAAAATATAACCCAATCAGTATACCATTCAAACAATCAAACAGACAGTCAATCACACAATCAGACAGATAAGCAAGCAATGCAACAGTGTGCAAGCCACAAGCCAATGGGCACAACACAAATAACTTGGCATAAACCTACAAAAAAACTCAAAGTTAATCAACATCAATCAATTAATCAACTCAAATGAGTGAGCAACTCCACTCATGGCAATGTGCTTCTTAACCTGAAATCCGCAACCCAAATGATAAGCAACAAACCACTAGGTCAAAGCCTAGGGCCAAAGAGGGAGAAAAAACTCAAAACAGAACATGAAATTCAACATGAATTAACCTCAATCAATTAAGAACACAATCCAAAAGGTCTCATATCATTATCATTCACCCAATGCATTTCATGAACCAAATAGGGCAAGATGTGCAAGTTGTGATCACATTGCAACATCAGAATGAACAAATGCACATTAATTCAAAAATGATTCAAATAATCTCAACAAAATTCATGAGTAAACAGAACACACAACATGATCATCACATAAAAAATTAGAGCCATTGGACAACATTAGGCATGGTAATCAAATTGCATAAGTCAAGGCAAGCACAACAAGCTCATATGTGACACCAAATGACACGCCAACTTAGCATAGGCCTAAAACAGAAATGGTAATTGGTAAAAACCCCAAACCAAAGCTAAAACAACCTTCAACATGTCTAGAAGTAATGTGCAAAGTTTAACATTCATTGGATAAAGGACAAGCATTTCACAATCAAATGAAATTCAAGACAATTCAAAAGCTCACAAATGGCCATCCAGAATGAAAAATCTAAATCAAATCAGAAATCAATCCAAAAATTCCAACAAAAATCATGATCCATCACAACATCCATATCAAGTATCATACAAAAAGTCAAAGCATTTGGAATCCATTTGGCATGGCAAATCAATCACACAAGTTGAATATCACAAGGTGTGACACAAACTGTCACACCTACCTTAACATGATCACAAAACAGAAACCACAAATGGTAAAAATACCAAATCAACATCAAAATGTCCAGCCAAGAGTCTAGTTTCAACATGTAAAAATTCATGAGCATTGGATAAAATCTCAGCATTTCACAAAAGATATGGCAAGGCAATGTTCAAAATGGACACATGTACACAAACCCTAGGCAAAATAATTTTCTAGCCAAGCACAATTTAAGGAAAAATGATGATAAAATACTAGAAACAATAAGGAAGATAATGCAAAAATCCTCATATTCTTTCGAGCATTTACCAATTATTTATGAATTGTGGAAGTGAGAAAAAAAATAAAAAATGCATGAAGCAAGGGATATGGAAATGATGGAGGGAAGTGGAAAATATGAAATGCCATTTGAATTTATGCTGAGGCCAGGAATCGAAGGGAGGCAACATTTGAAATGTGGCGCGCTTAAGCATAAAACTCTGCGTTTCATTAAATGCATGTGGCAAGGCAAATCAATTTTGGCCAATCAAAATGCCATGCTGATGCCAACTGGACCAATACATGAGCGTTATACCAAAAACACAGGCAAAACTCAGGCAACGCGTTCTAATGGATCAAAACAGGTTCTGGAAACGAAAATCTCATCACCTTCATCGTGTTCATCATGGCTCAAGAACATTTTTCTCAGATTTAAAAAACAAGCACATCAACATGTACATCTTTCATCACACATCACGAATCCAGGCATGGTTAAGATTAATTCAACATGTACAAGAAGAATCGAGCAAATATATTTTCATCATCAAAACTTTAATCCATCATATCTCACACAATAATGCATGGAAATTAATGATTCGAAGCTCAGATTAATCAGTGTTCAAAGATCTACAGCAATAGCATAACAATTTCATGAATTAGAGAGATTAATTTTGTGACCTCTTGAAGATGCAGAACTGAAATTGACGGATTTAGGCCTTGAAAAGCTCAAACAGATCTTCTAAAGCACTTGTATGGATGAATGGATGAAGAATTGAGGTTCAAATGTGCACGATTCCACAAAAATCTGAATCCACCATTGATGTATGCAAACTTCGAGCATGAGCAATAGTGCACTGTTTTCTTCGATTCTTCCTGCAAACCTACTCAAGAACTCTTCCAGATGAAGAATTGATCAAGAGAATGTGAAGTTATGTGGAGAAAATTGAAGAAAATTTTGAGAGAAAACTTTGTGATTTTTTCTAGATCTGAGAATTCTGATTGTGATCAGTGAAAAACAGTTATGCTTTACGCTTTATACTCCCTCTTAATCATGCCTCTAATCAGGTTTAAGCCTTTGGTAATTGGATTAGCGAAATAGGAGTGCACATGAAAATTGTACATTTCACCTTATGCATGGAAAATATGAATGGAACAGTACACGAGCTGCATTTTAATTCACTTGAAATTTCATTTTAGAGCCAATGGAAGTGGTAGAATGTTCAAATATTTGACCAATTTCAAACAATAATTTTTCCCTCCAAAAATCAAGTGAAATATCAAGTGTTCATGTGATGAGAATTGGTGTAATGCAATGCATGATTTGGAAAGTAGATGTCAAAAGAAGAATGTTGCAAAAAGAACCACTCAATTTGGCCTTTTGGTTTGAAAATTATGCATGTTTGAAGTTCAAGTGACACTTGGCCATGTTTGATCCATATCTCTTCAACCACACATGAGAAATTCATGATCTTGGACTTTTTGGAAATGGGAGAGAACGATCTTCAACTTCCATGTTGGACAAAATTTCATTTGAAGCTTTCTTGATGATGTAATATTGAGTTGGAAACCTTTCCATTTTTGGCAAATTCAAATTACAGGTCACTTACGATTTTTGGAAAGTCTTGATCTGACCTCAAATCCTTCACTGTTGATGTTTGAAATGTCAAATGAGACTTGTTTGGACATGAATGAGGTATCCCTAACCATCTCCCACCTCCAAATCCATGGTTGAATTGACAGTTGACTTTTGTTGACCTTCTAGGGTTTCAGATGAATTTCACATTGACTGATGAGCTTTGAGCCTTCAATGCCTTGCCAAACCACTTCAAAGTGATCCTTGAATCACATGAACTCATTGTACCAACCCTTGGGCTTTGATCTCATGGAAAATGCACTTGCTTGCTTGCACACCTGAATCTCCTGACCAGTCTTGACTGAGGACATGATAGACTATACAATGAACAATGCAATGTTAATGACCTAAAATGAAAATGTATGTACAAATGGGAGGTGCAAATTTGAGGTGCTACACCCACGTGTTTAAAAAAAAAACGAAAAACGAAAAAAAAAACGAAAATAAATAAATAAATAAATAAATAAATAAAATAATTAAAAAAAACGAAAAACGAAAAAAAATAAAATAAAATAAAAATAAAAATAAAAATAAAAATAAAAATAAAAATAAAAATAAAAATAAAAATAAAAATAAAAATAAATAAATAAATAAATAAAATATAACAGAAAATTTTTGGACTTGGGCCTCTCTCATTTGAGCCCACAGGTCCACAAAAATCAGGTTATAAATTCAGAGTTTCAGTGAAACAAAAGAATGCTATTCTATTACCCTGGCAGGGAAAAAGATAGTGACAGAAGAGCTAACAGAGTTCAGAGCAACCTCCAGAGACTGAAGGGAACTCATCGGCAAAGAACCAATTCCCTCTCATATAAACCCTCAGATTGCTTTGCAAACCCAACCGGGCAATTCAATTTCATTCAATCTCTCCAGTCAGCTTGAGAGATCTCTGGGTTTCTTATTTCTTTAATTGTTGTTACTTCGGATCTTTATCCGTACGAAGTGCGGTGGCGACTCGACTTGTATGATTTACCTTGGATTTAGTCAATATCTCTAATGGTAACGAATACCCCGCTACATGAAAGTGGCGACTCTGCTGGGGATGTTATCCTAGTGTGTTTTGCCTACTTTTCATATTTGTTGTATTGTATTGTATATTTTTTGTGTGACATATTTTTGTGCAAGTTGGGATTACTGTATTGTATGTAATGATTGAATTGCTTGAATATTAATTCCTTGTATGCTTGGTGATCTTTGTGAGATGAGTTTTATACCCGAACTCGAGTGCACTTAGGATAGGAGAATGGCATAGTCTTTAGACTTGTGTGGAGTTATTCCTTAGCAAGTTGACTTGCAAGCCCATTCACTAGGTGGAGGTCATGTTGGGATCAATAATGTCACACAAGTAGTTGTGGTTAGACATTACTTTTTCCAATATAGACCTTAGAAGCCAAGGACCTTAGTTTACCAAACCCATCTTGGCCTATTCTTAGGATGTAGTGCGAAAGTCGTTCAAGTGTAAGATTTGATACGATTGTTACGCGATACTACACTCATAAGAGTCTCTCTTGAGAATATTTTCGGAATACGAGTAGTCATTTCTCCAATAATATCCGAAAGATGGGATGATGACTATGGGAACCTCTTGTAGAACATGTTTGACAGGTTTAAACCCTAGTACACTCCCTTTTGGGTGGTTCTTAACCTAACTCCATGCTCGTGACTTACAACAAACCCTTGATTCATGGTTGATCCGTTCATGAATCCTTAATATCAATGGAACTTGGGTGTTGATAAGGTGTAAACCATAATCCACCAAAATGGATGATTGATATTAAGGATAACATGATTCATCCCATGAACTTTGTTTGGTGTGCTTTGCTTGATCCTTGAGTGTGATTGTTGCATTCATGCATTCATGCACCCATTTGCATCCATATCATTAATAAATAAGAAAATTTTCAAGGAACTTAAGGGGTTTATTTGCAAAATTTTCAGACATGGAAAGACAAAGAAGGAATACAAAGAAGTACAGTTTCAGACAACCAGACTTGAAAGAGTTAAGGAATTTGACATCTTATGTATTAGATCCCTTAGGTTTCAAGGCTCGTTTTGGGAAGCTTCTTCCTCTTCTGACTACTCAGGTGGATGAAGGATTGATGAGTGTATTGGTGCAGTTTATGATCCCTTGTACCGTTGCTTCACGTTTCCGGATTTCCAGCTTTTGCCTACCCTTGAGGAGTATGCTTACGTTGTGGGTATACCTATTCTAGACCAGTTGCCATTCAGTGGCTTGGAGAGTATTCCTACTTCTCAAGAGATAGCTGACATGTTACACATAGATGAATCTCTGGTTGGTGCTCATATGACTACCAAAGGTGGAATTCAAGGTCTCCCTTCTGAATTCCTCATTGCTCAAGCTACTATATATGGGAAGGCCATGGGTGAGGATGCCTTTCAAGCCATATTTGTACTTCTCATCTATGGATTGGTATTGTTCCCCAACATTGACAAGTTTGCGGATGTGAACGCTATTAGGATTTTCTCTACTCTTAATCCCGTTCCGACTCTGTTGGGCGATACCTACTTCTCTTTGCATATGAGGAATGCAAAGGGTGGTGGCGCCATTGTGTGTTGTTTGCCTCTGTTGTATAAGTGGTTTATTTCTCACTTACCTCAGACGGTCGCTTTCAAGGAGAACAAGGAATGTCTACGGTGGTCCACGAGACTTATGTCTCTCACTAATGATGATATCTCTTGGTATAACCATGTGTATGATGGTGTACGGATTATTGACTCTTGTGGCGAATTCTCCAATGTACCTCTTCTTCGTACATGTGGTAGGATTAACTACAATCCTGTTTTGGCACATCGGCAGCTTGGGTTCCCCCTAAAGGATAAACCCAATAACATTCTGTTAGAGGGTGTATTCTTTCAGGATGGTAAAGATCCCCAAGGCTTGAAAGCTAGGATGGTCCGCGCTTGGCGCAAGATTCGTAAGAAAGGAAGGAAAGAGTTGGGTCCTAAGAATTGCATCGCTTTGGAGCCTTACACTATTTGGGTTAGGAAGAGGGCGTCTGAGTATCTCATGCCTTACGAGTATTTGAGACATACACCTATGATTATGGCTGGGCCTTCAACCCTCCCTAATCAAGGAGTAGAGGAGTTGAGAGACGAAGACCGTTCACGTGCCTAGATCCGTGAACGTGAAGAGTTGCTTCAGCAGATTAAGGAGAAGGATGTGTTGATTGAGTTTCTTGAGCATCAGGTTATTGATGACCCTGATGATGTATGGACTTCTCTACTTCCTCAGTCTTCTAAGTTCTGGAAGAGGAGGTATGATCGACTCGCCAAAGAGAAGGCCGATATGGAGGAAGCCTACGAGAGGGAGGTGAAGACGCTTCGCGCATCTTATCTTCTTGTGTCCCGAGCTTTAGATGATTGTTTCTTGGGATCCATAAGACAATTATTTTCCTTTTCTCTTGTATATGATTGACGATGCTGCACTTCTTTTCCCTGATATTATTTGATGAGATATTTCCATATGTGATAAAATGCTTAATATTTCCAGAATTTGCAAATAAAACTCTAAAGTACCTTTGAAATAAAAAAAATAAATCATATGCACAAGCATTGCATGCATCATATGCATAAGCAGGTTCTGTTTCCGATCCCTTGCCCTGTGGTCTAACTCTGTGTCCTTCATTTATTTTGAAGACAAGCTGACTCAGCGGTACTGCACTAGAGCCAATATTTCAAGACTGATGGATCACTTAGACGATGGATTCACGAGGCAGGCGCCGTGACGTCCACCCTACACCAGAAATTGAAATTCGTGAAAAACAAGAAGCTGGTGGTGGTAGGGGGAGAAAGGGCTCTCCTGGTTAGCCATTTGTCTTCCTTCTCTTATATAGATGCTGAGGTTGAAGTTGGAACTCCTTTCCAAGCTTTATCTATTGCTGAGCCTATTGAGAAGAGAACTCCTTCATTTGCTTCCTACAAAGATGCAAAGCTGGCCATTGGGCGTTGTGCAACCACTGGTTTAGGAAAAATGATTGAGTTAGAAGACAACGAGTCCCGGGCTGGCATAGGTTTTTCTTCTGGTACTTTCAACAAGCAAGGGTTATTCAAGAGTGGAGGTTTCATCCACACTGGTCTAGATGAGGAGGCCGCTGCCGTTTTAGAAGAAGATACAAAGGATTCTGGCAATTTCATCATCCTTGGAGGGGTCTGCAACAATTGGGTCACTGTGGATATTCCAACAGTTGTCCATAAGTCAACGTAATGATCACTTTGTTTAAGAACCCTTCTCCCATGCCAAAAGGAGGAGTGATGACATTGATGGCGCATAAATACAATGATATTTTCATTCAATAAATTCATGTTAAATGTTTGTTTTTCCATTTATTTTCCCTTTTCGCTTTTGCATGAAATTGGTGATCACATAAAACCTCAAAATGGAATAAAATTAATCTTTTTCATATGCATAATGATTTGCCTTGTTTGATTTCTAAAAGCTTTTCATATCCAAAATCATTATACAGGTTGATTTCTAAACCCATTGAACATAATGACCCAACACCATCTCCTAATTTTGAATTCCCTGTATTTGAGGCAGAGGAAGATGATGTTGAAGAGATTCCTGATGGGATCACCCGGCTACTTGAGCATGAAGAGAAGATCATTCAGCCGCATCTTGAGAATCTAGAAACAGTCAACTTGGGGTCTGAAGATTGTGTGCGAGAGGTAAAGATTGGGGCACTCCTGGAAGAACCTGTTAAGAAGGGGTTGATTAAGTTACTACGAGAATATGTTGAAGTCTTTGCCTGGTCATATGAAGACATGCCTGGTCTAGATACTGATATCGTGCAACATTTCTTACCTTTGAAGCCTGAGTGCGTGCCTGTGAAGCAGAAGCTCAGAAGAACTCATCCTGATATGGCAGTGAAGATCAAAGAGGAAGTTCAGAAGCAAATTGATGCGGGGTTTCTGGTGACTTCTACATATCCTCAATGGGTGGCCAATATTGTGCCCGTGCCTAAGAAAGATGGAAAAGTCCGGATGTGTGTGGACTATAGAGACTTGAATAAAGCTAGTCCAAAAGATGATTCCCCTCTACCACATATTGATATGTTGGTAGATAATACAGCTAAATTCAAAGTCTTCTCGTTTATGGATGGATTTTCCGGATATAATCAGATTAAAATGGCACCCGAAGATATGGAGAAGACAACATTCATCACACCTTGGGGAAAATTTTGTTATCGAGTGATGCCCTTCGGTTTGAAGAACGCCGGAGCCACGTATCAACGAGTTATGACTACCTTGTTTCATGATATGATGCACAAGGAGATTGAGGTGTACGTTGACGATATGATCGCTAAATCAAGATCGGAGGCTGTACTCCCTGTAGAGGTGGAGATCCCGTCAATGAGGGTCTTGATGGAGGCCAAGTTGATTGATGTTGAATGGGTTCAGAGTCGTTATGACCAGCTGAATTTGATAGAAGAGAAGAGATTGACTGCCATGTGTCATGGTCAGTTGTATCAGCAGAGAATGAAGAAAGCTTTTGATAAGAAGGTCAAGCCTCGTGTGTTCCGAGAAGGTGACCTTGTGTTCAAGAAAGTCTTGTCTTTCGCGCCCGATTCCAGGGGCAAGTGGACTCGAAACTATGAAGGTCCATATGTTGTTAAGAGAGCCTTTTCAGGCGGTGCGTTGATACTTACAACTATGGATGGGGAGGATTTCACTCGTCCTGTGAATTCAGATGCAGTCAAGAAATACTTCGCCTAAAAATAAAAATAGAATAGCTCGCTAAGTTGAAAACCCGAAAGGGCGGCTTAGGCAAAAATGAGCGTCTTGGTGGATTGGAAACCCGAAAGGGCGATACAGGCAAAAGTTAGAGACATGAAAAATGAATATAGGTATCCCGCTAGATTGAGTACCTCATCCTGGGGCAATCTAGGCAAAAATTAGGGATTTGGCAAGTAACTGCATCCTGACAAGACTTTGTTCTACAACTGTCATCCGTCAAAGATCCTTGCTCATTATCAGCCAAAGCTTCAAATACATCGGATTCAGAATTGGTGGAGAAATGGTCATTATGTTCAATGTAGCCCTTTTCCAATATATATCACCAATTTCAAATTTGTAAAGATCTATGGAGTCTTGCCATTCGCAGACTACCATTCTATCAAATAAATTTGAGCCTTTTATCCAATTATTGGCACTCTTATCTGTTTCTATTCAACAAATATTTTGCATGTTTTGATTAAGAAAATATCATTGTTTTAAACGATCAAATTTTTTATAATTTGTTTTTAAACAAAGTGAACATTCACAATGACGAAAGGATACTTAGGAGATCCTCAGTGCTCTCCCAAGGGTGGTACGATCCCCAACAGGGTAAGATTTTTGTCCATATTCCTGGCATGACTGCATCTCCTCCCTCCGAAACCCCTTGTGGTTTATCCTACCAAGTGGATTGCTTGTTGAGAGTCACCTCTCTTCCCTTCAGCAGAGTAGCAATCTTTCTTCCTTAGCAGCTTGGATCTCTTTGGGCAAGAGCGTTATTTGGTGGTTGATCCCGATAAATCCTTTATCTCCTCGGATAAATTCCCCAATAGAGTTGTTGGTGTGGTGGACCTTGTCTGTGATAACTCTCGTCCCCAGCTGGAATGATTGATGATTCATCCCTTGCAGAGTTCTTTGCTTCCTGGTATCTCTGATCCCCAGCAGATTGGATACTCCCCGGTGAACTTGGCTTTCTCTCTTGAGATGTAGTACCGGGTGGTTGATTCCTGGACCTGGTTGTGTTAGATATGTCTGTTTGTCAGCATACATCTACATAAACCACGCATATTCATGCATAATTATAACATTCAGATATTCATGTTGCATTCTTTGCCATATATCGTTGTTTGCTGTCTCCTGCTATTTGGTGATATACTTCCCCAAGCAGATGTGTGTGTCTGATCTCTCCATATAGAGTTAGCTCCATAGGCAGAAAGCGTCTATCCTTTCTTCCATATTCCCCACCGGGTTATATCCTCGTGGATGTTGATTGTTTTTGTTCCTTCCCAACACATATACTGGGATGGTTTTCCCCATTGAGTTATATCCTCACCGGGACAAGTCTTGATTTGGTGTGCCTATCTAGTTTGATCCTAGATCGGTCTCTTGAGACTCTTTTCCTGTTTCCCCGTGGTAAATGAATAATTTCTCAATAATTAGTAATTATTATCCCCGGCGGAGTCTGTGTTTCTCTACCCTCATACCGGTAGTTGTAAACCCTATTTCTTCCCTTTTTGCAGAGTAACTATTTTCGCTCATCTTTAATTGGTGACAGTTATCTTCATCCAATATTCGGTGATGATATCCCCTCATCTGCTTGGATAATTGCCCTGATTACGCAATTTATCCCCAGCGGGTCATCTCTCGTCTACCTTGTTGTTGTTGGTAACGATTGTTTCTCCCCTGAATTGGTCATTATTATATACCTAGTTTTGGTATCCCGATGCCTTTTCTTTTCGGTCGATTTATCCTTTATTAACCCAGTAACCGGTTGTGGATAATCGTCCATGCGAGTATATTATCTACGTTCTGACGGTAATAGATAGTATATCTCATGCACTCTCGGGTCTGAAGCCTTTTTTTCTTTCCCAGTTGAGTAAGATTTGTATCCCCTTTGGGGAGTCGAATATCCATCCTATAATCGAGTTTGCTTTTAGCCCTCTTTTGGATGATGAGTGTTTTGGGAATATTCCCCAATTCACGCCTTGGTTGGTCACCTATTATATGCCCAGTAACCGGTATCCCTGGTGTTCCTTCCTCTCTGCTCCCTATTATGACTTTTTGTCCCCTATGGAGTCAGAATCCCTGAGTTGAAGTATACCTTTTAGGTTTTCCTCAGACGTTTTGAAGTTTTGATATCTCTCACCCTTATACCGGTCTTGGATATTCATCTCTTCCTGAGCATGTTGTATCTCTCACCCTCATACCTGGCGTTCAGATCACATGTCTCCTTGAGCTTATTACCCAGTAATCGGTAATACCTCGTCCCGCTGCTTCCCCAGGAGTGTCCTTGTGGACATCCCCAGCGAAGTCCCTTAGTGGATTGTTTTCATCCGGATTTTATCCGAAGTATCCGCTGTGGATAGTTTTTTACTGTATTGGCATATTCCCCAATACATGCATCTTTGAGTCAGCTCAAGTCTTTCCATTGGATCTTTTCCCTTTGGAATTATGTTCCCCACGCTTTGAGTCGTGACCTGCTCGCGCATTTTTATCCCTTTTCTATCCCCAGGAGAGTCCCCAGGGTCTTGGTCCCATGGAGTGAATTGCTCATATGGATTATCAGTGGCTTCTGATTTCTTTGCTTTTATGGACACATATCTCCACAGAGTGCTACCATTTTTCATACCTACATTTGCATCATGAGGTCTCTTAGGGACCAAAATTCGTCTCTTTATTATTATTTAAGCCCATTCTACCCCGTCGAGACGAAGATTTTAACATTCACTTCTCCGGCTAGAATGACCTTAAATAGGGGCATCTGTAAGACCCCAATTTTGACCCTAAGATCCCTCATGGCATCATAACATTGCATTTGTATTGCCTCAAGGATCTTTAACATATTGGTTCCCTTTGCCTTTGGGTGGGACTCATTGTGATTGGTTTGAGATCACCAAGCATGCTTGAATTATACATCATTGTTTCTCTTACTTTTGTTTACTAACCAAAAGCACAAAAATGTGTCACTAACATCTTTTGTTTGAAGCTTGAGTATCATCCAAGACACTTTGTGGGTTCTATTTAGATGATCAGTCAACACAAGGGAATGACTTGAGATACTTCCAACAAGTTCAAATGGGGTCTATTCGTCAGTCAAAACGTTAATCTTGAAGGAGCAAAAGTTTGTTCATGAGCTGTCATGCTCGCTAGGCGAGCAGAATGGGTCGCTTAGCGAGTCCCAAGAAAAGCCACCAGAATCACCTACACTCAGAGGGATTTCTTGAACTGTCATGCTCACTAGGCGAAGCCCACGTGTTTAAAAAAAACGAAAAACGAAAAAAAAGAAAAACGAAAAATGAAAACAAAATGAAAAAAAACGAAAAAAAAAAATATAACAGAAATTTTTTGGACTTGGGCCTCTCTCATTTTAGCCCACAAGTCCACAAAAATCAGGTTATAAATTCAGAGTTTCAGTGAAACAAAAGAATGTTATTCTATTACCCTGGCAGGGAAAAAGATAGTGACAGAAGAGCTAACAGAGTTCAGAGCAACCTCCAGAGACTGAAGGGAACTCATCGGCAAAGAACCAATTCCCTCTCATATAAACCCTCAGATTGCTTTGCAAACCCAACCGGGCAATTCAATTTCATTCGATCTCTCCAGTCAGCTTGAGAGATCTCTGGGTTTCTTGTTTCTTTAATTGTTGTTACTTCGGATCTTTATACGTACGAAGTGCGGTGGCGACTCGACTTGTATGATTTACCTTGGATTTAGTCAATATCTCTAATGATAACGAATACCCCGCTACAATTTGCCTGCTAGATTCCCTTGGGGAATGCCACCTAATTTTGTACCAGAGGGTTTCTCTCCCACCTTTTCTTCTTTGACGGCATCTAGCCCGGTCCTGTCTGTGCCAACTCTTGTGATCAAGCCAGCGAGCCCTGTCTCGTATGTATCAGATAAAGCGGTCCTGTACCGTTATAATACCTGTAGCGGTGTATTCGTCGCTATATGATCTATCGATTAAATCATAAGCTATGAGATACATTGAAATTTCGAGTCGCCACCGCACTTTTATTTATCCAAAGGATTGGCTAAAAAGCGAACAAAAGCCTAAGAAGTTTTACACGTAGAAAACTAATAAAAAGATCAGAGATTCTGGGTAAGGGGTAAATTACGCAATGGGAAGGTGTTAGGCACCCACTACGTCCTAGGTACTCCTAGGGAGCCCTTTTCACACTTGTTGTACTAAATTGTTATTTGTTATGACAAAAGATTGTGCAAACATGATTGGGATGATGAGAAAAGAAAATACAATTTTTATTATTATTGGGTATTGGGTTCGAACGGATGAACCCGTTGCCTACGTACCTTCCATCAAAGGTAAGGATCAGAACGCCGTAGTTCGGCTAAAAGATTTCCAAAAGTGGGTTAGGTTCAATTTTAAACACAAACCCTAGGTCTTACGTTATCCACGGGAGAAAACTCAACCTTATACAAACAACAACGTCCACCATGTGAGAAAAGCTTCAACTGGCCAGGGAGGGGTTAACCCTATAATAGGCGAGGAAGACTTACAATTCAATCACTAAAGACAGAAGGTGAGATTAACATCAACCACTAAGATAAATCAAACCTATAGCTCATGTATGAAAAGATTAATGGACAAAGCCAAAACAAGTGAATGGGTGGAGTTACTGATTATGATTATAAAAATGGAGTCAAAGTATAATTAAGATTGATTCAAATAAGTATTATGAAATGGAGTTTTGAAAAAGGGTCAAGGACCTGAGTCCAGGTTTTTAGTTAGAAAACATGAAGATATTTGCACAACTCTTATGTCAAGTTTTAAAAGATATAGTGTGAAAAGGTTCTAAGACGTAATGAATGATGAATGGATGAAGGATGGATAGTAAAACTTCTTAGAAGGTTCACTTCTTGAAATCATATAGCAGATGATTCAAGTGTGTCCTTTGGAATAGCAATTAATAATAATAAACAAACAAAGCAAAGGCGGATATCGGATGCCAATCAATGGTCTTATACCAATCTCCTAAAACAGAATGGGATGTCAGATGCCACTCAATGGACTTACACTAATCTCCACAGGCAAAGAAATAAAAGCGGATACCGGATACCAATAGATGGATTTACACCAGTCTCCTAAAACAGAACGGGATATCAGATGCCACTCAATGGTCTTACACTAATCTCCTCAAAAGAAAAACAAAGATGAAACATGGAAGTCAACTGCCAATTTATCTGGACTTAGGTTAACTCCACAGTATGGTCCTAGGAAATCCAATGCCACATCACAGGGACTTACAATGGATCCTCACATACAAGAACAAAAGCAATAACATGATCACAGGAATGCAAATGCCAACTTACAGGGACTTATAATTGCAACCTCTCACACAAACAGATGAACAAACTATGATCACAGGAAAGCAGATGCCAACTTACAGGGACTTATAACTGCAACCTCACATACAGATCAAACAGATCAAATTATGATCACAGGATAACAGATGCCAACTTACAGGGACTTATAACTGTATCCTGACATACACACAAATAAACAGAAGATATGAGTGACCAATGAGGTCTTACACTCTATCCTTCCATATCACAGGAACAAATGCCAAAGCAATGGACTTACAATTGTCCTCAATGGGCACACAACAATGATAGCATCACAAAACAAATGAGATGATCATGCATTAATGGCAATTGATGATGATGATAAATGCATAGCATACAGGCAAGCAAGTGCATATGAAGCAATCAATCAATCAATGAATAACAAACAGCACACTCTATAGCCAAAACAATGGGGCTCACACAAGAGGGTTTGACTTTAAAAGTCCACTGTAATAGGTAAATGTCGCTCTTAACCTGGCCATTGAGGGGCTCAGGTGAAGCAGATGAAAAGGAGATGAGGGGTGTGCCTCATTGCTTCTATCTCATATCAGAGAGAGCATCAAAGAAAGTGTGGGAGTTCAGAAAGTAGGAACTCTCTCCACATTATTGACTCGATTAGATCTTGGGTATTTATCTCATTGCTTCAACCATGTAATGGGAGCAAAGAGAGGACACACTGAATAGTGGGGGATAGATTGCTTATCCCTACCTTCCACCAATTGCCTTACTTGAAGGACTTTTCCTGCTTGGGACAAATATAAACAAACACAGGCATTGCCTCTTAAGGAGGACTTCAGACAGTTTGCCCGGTCAAATAACAGACCGGGTCTCCAGACTACATGAAGAAGAAGTAATTATACCTCAAAGCAAATGCTAAAAAGCAAAGCAAGCAAGCAAGTTCAAAGAACTTAAGCAACTAAAGCACCTGAAAAAGTCAAACTCATTAGTAAACAAGTCAACATTCAAAATCAAAGGAAATAAACCAAAAATCACA
Source organism: Lathyrus oleraceus (assembly GCF_024323335.1). Taxonomy (NCBI): domain Eukaryota; kingdom Viridiplantae; phylum Streptophyta; class Magnoliopsida; order Fabales; family Fabaceae; genus Lathyrus; species Lathyrus oleraceus. The sequence continues at coordinate 75,062,929 of NC_066585.1, forward strand.
CAGAGGGACCAATTGTGCAAGGCACAAAGACTCAAGCATATGAGTCACCTACAAAACAAGGGTTAGCATGTGGCAAATAATCAAATTCAATCACATTTGAATGATCCTTTAAGCATGGGTGCTCAACCTGAAACAAACAGCTCAATTGTAAGCTTACAAGACCACTAGGACTAGCCTAGGGTCAAAGATGAAAGAAAAAGTCAAGGCAGCAAGCAATGTTCAATCAAACCAAGTTTAAACATTCAAGAAGCATTCTCAATTGGATTCATAACCAAATCATGCATCATGGTCATTTCATATGCAAAAGGATGCAAAGCATGGCAAGAGAAGCATACAAAAGTCAACAGCAAAGACTTCATTCAAAAGTCAACTCAAACATTCTCAAAAATTATGAAATAAATCACACTCAATCCTAACATCTAACATGGTATACATGTCAAATTTCATGGCATTTGGATGAGAGGAAGGCAGTCAAATAAAATCATGAAGTCAAACCAAATTCAAGTAAGCAAGGTGAAAGACAACAAGCATAGGTCAACTTCAAAAAATCATATCAATTTGAAAACAGAAGATAAATGAATGAGGTTAACACCAATGCAAAGCTTGAGATGTCTAGTTATCACATATGAAATTTCATGGTCATGTGATAAGATATGAGAATTTCACAAAGGATTTGGCAAGGCATAGCACAAAAAGTCAACAAGTGACCACATATGGAAGAAAATTCTCAAATAAATGGAAAACAGCAAGATTAATTCCAAGAAAATTCATACATCAATTAGACATACAAGGGATCATTCATGCAAAATTTGGAATCATTTGGATGTAGGGAAGTGTGTGAACAAAAATTGTGAAAATGCATGATCATGGTATAGCACCAAATGCAACACACAACTTCAAAAAATCATAACTATCAATCCACAAATGATAAATGCACAAACTTTATATGGAAATGAAGGTCAATGTGTGTAGATCAACCACAAAAAATTTCAAGCTCATTGGATGCAACATGAGAATTTCACAATTGAAATGGCACAATGTATCATTTATGCACACATGTTGGAAAATCATTTATCATTTAAAATCCAGAACATGAAAAATTAACTAAAATTCACAATTAAATATTAGACTCATTTGTGAACATGTGGAAAAAAATTTCATAATTTTTTGGTAAAAAATGAATTAGAAAACAATTTGTTGAAGTTGGATGAAATAGTGTAGCAAGCATGAACAAAAGGCAAGGCAATTGGTCAACACAAGTCAACAGAATGGCATTTGTGTAGTTCTGCAGTCACTTATTGAAGTGCTGCGTTTTGGCCCTACAAAACGAAATGTTTTGATTGGCTCTCAGCCAATAAAACAGTAACTTTGGCCAATGGAAGAATTTCTGAGTTTGGCATAAACCCTAGGGTTTTCTAACAGCATGTGCAAAGGCATTCCCAACGTTATCAACATCATGAAACAAAACAAACACACCACACAACAGCATCATCTTCTCATGATCTTGATCATTAAACAACAATCGAAACAAGCAAATCACATAGCAGTACCTAAACAGCATGGTTCTACAACAGCATCCATCACTTTTATCACAACAGCAATGGACCAAAACAAACAACAGCAAACAACTGACATAAAATGGATTTCAATGAGAAAGTAGCAGGGTTTATCAGCATGGTTCAGCCTGGTTGCATGTCTATCATGTTCAATCGTCCATTTGCAGCATGGTTTCATAACAGCAATGAGCATAGCATAAGAGCAACATACAAACTTGACCAACAATTTCAACAGCATAGCATTCATCATGTAGGCAGCTTATGTTCAAACAACAGCAAAGTATCGTGTTCATCATGCAAACAACAAGAAAACAGCAACATGGTATATACTGCCAATCACACATACATTTATGAAGCTGAATTTTCTGCTAGAAATAATGACAGAGTTCATTTTAGCAGCATGGCCTGGCATTGTGGTATCATGTGTTTATTAACAGACAACAGCACACAACAGCATAGCATATTCATCGTCAACAGTGTTCATCACAAACAGCAGGGCAATAGGTTCCATTTCATAATTCATCACATCATCATGAAATTCAAACAAACATGGCAATGGTGATCGACAGCAACACAAAAACTTGACTAGCATACAACAGCATTCATCATCAAGCAGCATTAAGGTCATAGTAATTGCAGTTCCAACAACACATAACTGATATGGCATTGGTATCATGTTATCATGTTCAAAAAACAACAACATTAAAATCAAACCAAGCAAAAAAAACCAACAGCATGGCAAAGGCATAGTAAGGTAACAACAGTGACAACAGAATTCGACCAACAACAACAGCATGAGCATAATGATGGGCACAAATAGTTGGTTTAAACAGCAGCAGCATGGCTAACATGATTTACATGGATTTCTAAGCAATACTCCCAAGGTTTCAAAAACAGCAGCAGGCTTTAACAGCATTGGTATATTCATCATCAATTTGCAGCATAATGTAAAACAATGATCATACAACAAACCAACATTCATGTCCAAACACAACAAATACCAACATGAGGATTTTATGAGCAATGTTCAGGAAATTTCGAACAGCAGCATTGGCATATTCATCATCATGTAACCAAATGTAGTAAACAAACAGCATTCAACACAAACAAAAAAATATAACATGAATCAAGATGGATTTTCAAGACAAATGTTCAAGGAGTTCAAAACTGCAGCATGCATGGCATTGTGGATCTCAAGCAATATTAAACAGACATAAATCAAAGAAATTCTAGGCGTGGCAGGGTTTAACAACAGCAGGATTCATTCATCCTTATGCAGTCAAACAGAACAGACAATAGCAACAGTATTCATTATCATGTGCTCATCATCAAATAAAATTCAACAACCACATGGAAACCACAAATGTAACACAACCATGATGATCATATAAAACAGCAGTCAACATACATGAGCCAGTTTTCTTTTAAAAAACAACATGATGTTTGGTTTAAATAGCAGCACACATGTATTCATTTTCAAACAGCCAACTTCAAACAGGCCCAATCAATCAGCATGGCCAATGGCAATTATTATGCAACATCAAAGTAACAACAAGCCAAACACAACAAGTGGAATTTCCTGGACAAAAATTACCATTGCAAAGTAACAGCAAGCATCATCATCAGGTAAAATCATCATGACCAAATATGCCCAGAAATCAACCATATACATATCAATAGCATTAATCATACATCAAACAACAAACGTGCATCAACCAATTTCATAAAATCCTTTCCAGCCAAGCAAATCGAGCAGAGTTTACCATGAACACAGAAAAATGAAATTCAACTTTCTTTCAATAGAATCAGCCATTTAACATGATGTAATTTGCAATGGACTCAGGGATGCATACTCTACCAAAAACATACCATGGATTGAAGGAATGGGAAGGTCGAAAAACTTACTTGGTTGTGAAGGAAAAGTGAATCAGTGGCTCTTTGCGTGTGATAGCTTGAAACAGGTGAAGACTCTAGCTCTAAATGATGGATGATGAACTTGTTTCAGCTCACACTTGCTTGGATACGACCAAATCAATTTCTGCCATGACTGTTCTTTGAGAAAAACCAGAGCACAAAATGTGGTTTCCAGCAAGGTTTTGAGGTTGCAAAAGGCTCTCAACTGATGTCCAGATGAGGAATGATGGAGAAGGGCTCGAGGGTTTTTTGTTGTTTTGCTCTGAAAGTCTCAATCTGCCAAAACTGCAAGAAGGAGAGGATGAATGTGTTTTTTCGTGGAGGCTGCAGTCTAGGGTTCCACAAATGTCAGAAAAATGCATTTATATTGTCTGTTTAAAGTTGGTTTAGAGAATGATAATCTTGCTTAACTTAAAATGTGGTTTTTGCCTTTTTGCTAAATGTGTACAAGTGAAGATTGGAGGGTGTGTTTGTCTGCACAAATGGGCTGGAAAGGCTGCTAGCAGGCCAAACACAATGCTGCTTGTGGTTGTACAGAAAATGCTGTACTATATTTGCTTTTGTGAAGCCAATTGCCAATTTTGTCAATTTTGCAATTTGATTCAAAATGATGGGAAAATGGTGGTATGATGATGGTTTTAGGCTTGGAACAAATCATAAATGATATATGGAACATTTCCCAATTGGCAAAATGGTGAAAAAGTCCATAAATCAAAAAGTCAAAGTTTGGTCAAACTTTGAATTTTGAAGGAATTGGTCCAAAAATGCCATTTTGAATGGTAGGGTTTTAGGTCATGAAATTTATATTTTTGGAAAGAGGATGAAAAATGTGGTTTGTAGGAAAAAAACCCCACCAAATTTGGCCTTATGGTTTGAGAGTTATGGCTTGTTGAAGTTCAAAAATTGGTGAAAATGATTTGATCATATCTTGACAACCACACATGGGATTTTGATGTTCTTGGACTTTTTGAAAATGGGAAGACAAGATCTTCAACTTTCATGTTGGGCAAAAATTCATTTGGAGCTTGTATCATGATGCAAGTTTAAGATCAAGAAGTTTCCATTTTTGGCAGTTGAAATTACAGGTCCACTTTCTATTTCTGGAAAATTTTCTGATTGACTTGATTTTCTTCCATGATGAGGTTGGACATGATATATGAGGCCTATATAAGCATGAATGCACTTCTTCAAATCAATTCTATCCATCAAATCACTGATTAAATCAACAGTTGACCAAGTTTGACTTTTCTAGGGTTTTGGGTGATTGATGCACTTCTGATGAATTCCAAACCCTAATTCCTTGAGAACTTGTCTTCAAATGATGTTTCAAGATGTATGAACTTGTGATTATTGATCATGGTGCCCAAATTCTGCAAGAATGGCCACCATCCATTGCTTTGACTGATTGTTGACCATCTTTGACCTAATTGCCGATGATTGCTTCCACTGCAAGCAACAAGGTTAAACAGACAATATTTTTGTACTTTTTGAATGATAAACATATGAAAGCAAAGATATACAAATGCAAAGTATGCTTGGTGATCAAGAAACAACCCTACAAGGCAATCTATCCACTAAGGGGGGACAAAAGCATGCAATGATCCTTGAGGTTATGATATGAATGATATGGGCCATGAGGGATCTTAGGGCCCAAAATTGGGGTCTTACAGATGCCCCTATTTAAGGTCATTCTAGCCGGAGAAGTGAAGTTTAGAAATCTTCGTCTCGACGCGGTAGAATGGGCTTAAATAACAGTAATGAGACAAATTTTGGTCCCTAAGAGACCTCATGATGCAGATGTATGTATGCAAAAAAGACACAAATTCTGTGAGGAATATGATTCACACAGAAGAAAAGACAATCCATCGGAGTAATACACTCACCAGGGACAGAGACTCTAACAAGACTCTAGTTGGGGATAATAATAAAAGAAACGTGTGAACAAGACACGACTCTAAACTGGGGAAAAACAAAACTGACATAACGTGAACAAAACACGACTCTGATTAGAAGAATAGAAAACAGACAGGAGAACTCACTGGGGAGTGAAGGACTCATACTGGGAAAAGATTTCCAAATGGAAAATAAATCCATTGGAAAGACACAAGCTGACTCTTGAGGAGAAGCAACAGAAAAGTTCCACTGAGGGAAGCAACAAAGGAATGAGATGTTACCGAGCATACGGGTAACAAACTCAGGAAAATCTGACTCCACAGGGGGACCGAGGTCATGATAGGGAGCAGAAAGGAGGGAACACCAAGGATACCGGTTACTGGGTATATAATAGGTGACCGACCAAAGACGTGAATTGGATTTCACTTCCAAAACACTCATCACCCTGAAGAGAGCGAAAAGCAGACTTGTTTATAGGATGGACATTCAATTCCACAAGGAAAATGAACCTTACTCTGAGGGGAAAACAATCAAAAGATTGACTCAAGAGCGCACGAGATATAATATCCATTACCGTCAGAACGTGGATAGAATACTCAGATGAGACATATTATTCATTACCGGCAGACCGTGAATAATATACTCGAAAGGAAAATTATCCTGAACCGGTTACTGGGTTGTTTATAGGATAAAATCCGAAGACGTGAATTGGTTTTCACTTCCAAAACACTCATCATCCGAAAGGAGGGCTTGAAAAAGCAAATCGACTTACAGGATGGGCATTCGAATCCACAACGGGAAAACGAATCTTACTCAAATGGGGACACAAACCCAAGGAGTGCATGAGATATAATATCCATTACCGGCAGACCGTGGATAAGATACTCGCATGAGATATATTATCTATTACCGTCAGAACGTAGATAATAAACTCGCATGGTAAGAAACACCAGAGATACCGGTTACTGGGCATATAATAGGTGATCTACCGAAAACGTGAATTGGATTTCACTTCCAAAACACTCATCATCCAAAACACAAACTGGTTAAAGGATGGCTATTCGATTCTACAAAGAATACGAATCTTGCTCAGTTGGGGAAAATCAACAAAGGATTCCAACTAAAGAGCGCATGAGATATATTATTCATTACCGGCAGACCGTGAATAATACACTCAAAAGGAAAAGACACCAGAGATACCGGTTACTGGGTATATAATAGGTGACTAACCAAAAAAGAGACAATCGATACCAAGCATACGGGTAAACGAAAGACAACTCAAAGGATAAATTGCAAGCATCCGGCAATTATCCAGCAACAAAAGAAATATTCGACTCCGCAAAGGGAAATAGCGAATCTTACTCGACTGGGGAAACGCAAAAGGCTTCGACTGAAGAGTGCATGAGATATATTATTCATTACCGGCAGACCGTGAATAATATACTCGCATGGAAGACTATCCACAACCGGTTACTGGGTCAACAAAGGATAAATCAACCGAACAGAAAGGCATCGGGATACCAAATTAGGTATATAATGACAACCAATCAAAAGAGCAACAGACATTACCGACAAAAGGGTAAATGAAAGGCGAACTGCTGAGGATAAATTGCAAGCATCCGGCAGTTATCCAAAGAAGACTAGCTGGGGATGCACTGGTAAACAACCAATGATCCGGGGAACAAATCACTAGCATACGGTGAAAAGACCCACTGGGGATAAAATTGCTAGCATACGGCAATTATCCACAAAAAACTTGCTGAGGATATAAGTGCTGATCTGAGCAACTTATACAAGCAAAGGAAAATCATCATCAAATATTGGATGAAGATAACCACAAAATTAGGGTTTACATCTACCGAATACGGGGTAGAAGACCAACAACTCCGCGTGGGGATAGAACAAATCATAAATCCGCAGGGGAAACAAAATAGGGTTTATAACAAACCACAAACTGCTGAAGAGCAGAAAAATAGGATTTACAACTACCGGGTAGTAGGTAGAAAACCAAAAAACTCTGGCTGGAGAATAAAAGGTGTATAACCACAAATTCTGTTAAGAAAGCCAGGAAAAGTAGGACTTACAACTACCGGTTACTGGGTAGAGGCCCAAAAACATTCCGCTGGGGAACAACCCACTGGGGAACACAAGATATCTGACAAATAGCCAATTCGGGAATGATCCGAAAAGACGGACTGAATCAAGACACGTCCTAATGAGGATATAACTCAAATAGGAACTTCCATCCCAATATATGTGTTGGGAGGAAACGGAAGAAACCGTCATCCACGAGGGTATATCTCAGTGGGGAACTGCAGAAAAAAAGACAGACATTTTCTGCTTATGGGGTTGACTCTATATGGAGAGATTTAAACACCCGACATCTGCTTGGGGAGATCTGTAAAGAGATCTATATCACCATAGCAGGAGACACGACAAACAAAAGATACATGGCAAGAAATGCAACATGAATATCTGAATGTTTATGAATATGCGTGAATATGCGTGGTTTATGTTTGATGAATGCTGACAAAACAGACAATTCTAACACAAACAGGTTCAGGAACAAACGTCCGGTATTATACTTCCAGGGGAAAAACCAACTGGAGAGCCAATCTGCGGAGATCCACATGCTGTAAAGCAAAGATCTGCAGGTACTGCTGAAGAAGTAGAGAATCATAGATATCAGGAAACAACCCAATCAGGGTACAGAAAGTCACAACGGGCGAAACAGCCACCAAGACAAATCTGTAGGGGAACAAGAGAAATCCCAAAGTATATCTGCAGGGAATCCCAGTGTCAACCGAGAAACAAAAGAGTGCGTTGCATAAGCACGAACTGCTGTAGAAGCAAATCCACACAACTCTGATGGGGGAACAACCCACTGAGGGAGAATGATATCATCCAGATAGAATCCAACTGCATAAGCAATTCTATTGGGGAAAACTGTCGGCTACTCTCTTGGGAACAAACCACTGAGGGAGGACAGATCAAACAAATATATTCTGCAACGAACCAACTCCACTTGGGGAGAACATACAGCAAACTGATCACAACAGGTAGATTCTGCAATATAAGCCACTCTACTGGGGATCACAAACAGTCAGGAAATCAAATCCTTTCACTGGAGGCTAGAGCCATTATCCGACCATATCGGGGAATTGAAAGAGTATTCAACGGGCGAAACTGCCACAACAAACATTCTGCAGACTAAGCTGAGGAAAAGATGATTGCAATACTGGGATGCCAACCCAAACAAACATCTGAGTAGGAAAATAAATCCTGTTCTGCTGGAGAGAATAACTCTGATGGAGAGATAGCAACAATTCCGCAGACGACTTCGCCGGGGAAAAGGTAAAGTACTGGGTATCAAACCACTGACTTACCGAGTCTTCAAAAAGACAACAGACATGCTAAGGAAACAGACAAATCCTGCTGGCACGCTGCATGGGGAAGAGTGGTAACAACTCCACTTGCAACCCTGGTGGGGATGTTAATAACAGCTTTACTCGCGACTCCGAGGGGAGTATCAATCAATCAGTTACTCATGACTGTGCTGAGGAGACAAATAAAGTCTGGGGATACGACCCACTGGAGAAAGTGACGGGGCACCAAGATGACAAACCATCAACCGCCGAAACTTCTAAGAAAACACCCATGCTAGGGAAAAACTGCTGCTGGAGAAACGAAGTCTTCAACAACAAATCACTTGCGACTGTACTGGGGAACAACCCCAACAACAACTCTGCTTGAGGGATAACCTCAACAAAGGTCTGGAGAAAGAAGATACACCCAAACCAGGAGTACGAACAAATGTCTTACCTGTTGGGAATCATGCCACCCTCGGGAAAGCACTGAGATATTCTTGAGTATCCTTTCAATCTTGTGAATGTTCACTTTGTTTAAAACAAAAATTTTGAAAAATTTGATTTGTTTAAAACAATGACATTTTTATCAATTTAAAACATGCAAAACATTTGTTGAATTGAAACAAATAAGAGTGCAAATAAATGGATAAAAGCTCGAATTGATTTGATAGAATGGTAGCCTGCAAATGGCAAGACTCCATAGATCTGTACAAATTTGAAATCAGTGATATATATTGGAAGAGGGCTACATTGAACATAATGATCCTTTCTCTACCAATTTGAATCTCGATGTATCCGAAGCTTCGGTTGACGACGAGTCGAGAGTCTTCTGACGAAATGACGACTGACAAACAGAAAGTCTTGTCAGAATGCAGTTACTTGCCAAATCCCTAACTTTTGCCTAGATTGCCCCAGAGTGAGGTACTCAATCTAGCGGGATGCAAATATATCTCTTTTTTCCAAGTCTCTAATTTTTGCCTGGATTACCCTTGCGGGTTCTCCACCGAGACGCTCATTTTTGCCTAAGCCGCCCTTTCGGGTTTTCAACTTAGCGAGCTATTCTGTTTTTTTCATTTTTTTATTTTCATTTGCATATACTTTTTTTTTTATTAGGCAAAGTATCTCTTAACTGCATCTGAATTCACAGGACGAGTGAAATCCTCCCCATCCATTGTTGTAAGCATCAAAGCTCCGCCTGAAAAGGCTCTCTTAACAACATATGGACCCTCGTAGTTTGGAGTCCACTTGCCCCTGGAATCGGGCGCGAAAGACAAAACTTTCTTGAGCACAAGGTCACCTTCTCGGAACACGCGAGGCTTGACCTTCTTGTCGAATGCTTTCTTCATTCTTTGCTGATACAACTGACCATGGCACATGGCAGTTAATCGCTTCTCTTCGATCAAATTCAACTGGTCATAACGACTCTGAATCCATTCAGCATCAGTCAACTTGGCTTCCATCAAGACTCGCATTGATGGGATCTCCACCTCTACTGGGAGAACGGCTTCCATGCCATAAACAAGAGAGAAAGGGGTTGCCCCTGTTGAAGTGCGTACAGACGTACGGTATCCATGCAAAGCAAATGGCAGCATATCGTGCCAATCTTTGTAGGTGACAGTCATCTTCTGGATAATTCTCTTGATATTCTTGTTAGCAGCTTCAACAGCCCCATTCATCTTGGGTCTGTAAGGAGAGGAGTTATGGTGTGCAATCTTGAATTCAGCGCACAACTCATCCATCATCTTGTTATTCAGATTGGATCCATTATCAGTAATGATCCTTTCTGGCACACCATAACGGCAAATCAACTGGTTCTTGATAAACTTCACAACCACCTGTCTGGTTACATTCGCGTACGAAGCGGCTTCAACCCATTTGGTGAAGTAATCAATTGCTACGAGAATAAACCGATGTCCATTGGACGCTTTCGGCTCAATCATACCGATCATGTCAATTCCCCACATAGAGAAAGGCCATGGTGATGAAATCACATTCAGGAGTGTCGGAGGAATATGAATCTTATCCGCATAAATTTGACACTTGTGACATTTCTTCACATACTTGCAACAGTCAGACTCCATTGTCAGCCAATAGTAGCCTGCTCTCAACATTTTCTTAGCCATGGCATGTCCATTGGAATGAGTACCAAATGAACCCTCATGGACCTCAGTCATCAACAGGTTTGCTTCGTGTCTATCCACGCATCTGAGCAAAACCATATCGAAATTTCTCTTGTACAACACTTCTCCACTGAGGTAGAAACTGCCTGACAACCTTCTCAAAGTCTTCCTATCTTTCACAGATGCCCCAGGCGGGTAGACCTGGTTCTGGAGGAAATTCTTGATATCAAAATACCAAGGCTTGTCATCTTTCACTTCTTCAATTGCAAATATGTGAGCGGGTCTGTCCAAGCGCATCACAGTAATGTTGGGAACATCATTCCACCATCTGACAACTATCATGGAAGCAAGCGTAGCAAGGGCATCTGCCATCCTATTATCCTCTCGAGGAATATGATAAAATTCGACTTCTGTGAAGAAAGTTGAAATTCTCCTTGCATAATCTCTGTATGGGATGAGACCTGGTTGATTCGTCTCCCATTCACCCTTGATCTGATTGACGACCAAAGCTGAATCACCATAGACATCAAGATACTTGATCCTTAAGTCAATGCATTCTTCAAGTCCCATAATACAGGCTTCGTATTCCGCCATATTATTCGTGCATTTGAAAGTTAGCCTTGCTGTAAATGGAATGTGCGAACCCTGGGGATTAACAATTACTGCCCCAATTCCATTTCCATATTGATTAACAGCGCCATCAAACACCATCGTCCATCTGGAACCAGGTTCTGGACCTTCATCAAGTGTAGGCTCATCGCAATCTTTCATCTTCAAATACAGAATTTCCTCGTCAGGGAAGTCATACTGAACAGACTGATGATCTTCAATTGGCTGGTGCGCTAAATGGTCAGCCAAGATACTACCTTTGATAGCTTTCTGAGCTCGATACTCGATATCATACTCAGACAACAGCATCTGCCAACGGGCAATCCTCCCAGTTAAAGCAGGCTTCTCGAAGATATACTTAATTGGATCCATTCTGGATATCAACCAAGTTGTATGATTTATCATGTACTGGCGCAAACGCTTAGCTGCCCAAGCTAAAGCACAGCACGTCTTCTCAAGCATAGAGTACCGAGACTCACAATCAGTAAACTTCTTACTGAGGTAGTATATAGCAAACTCCTTCTTCCCTGATTCATCTTGTTGACCGAGTACACAACCCATCGAGTCTTCAAGAACTGTTAAGTACATAATCAGAGGTCTTCCTTCCACAGGCGGAGACAAAATCGGAGGTTCGGACAGATAATCTTTGATACTGTCGAAAGCTTTCTGGCAATCCTCGGTCCAATCATGAGACTGATCTTTCCGGAGGAGCTTGAATATCGGCGCACATGTGGCAGTCATGTGGGATATAAATCTGGAAATGTAGTTCAAGCGGCCAAGAAAACCTCGGACTTGCTTCTCAGTTTTGGGTGCGGGCATCTCTTGTATTGCTTTGACCTTGGCAGGATCAACCTCAATACCTCTTTCACTTACCACAAAACCCAACAACTTGCCGGAACGGACTCCAAAAGTACATTTGTTCGGATTCAGACGAAGCTGGAATTTCCTCAAACGCTGAAAAAGCTTCAACAAATGCTCAATATGCTCAACTTCCGTTCGGGACTTAGCAATCATATCATCAACATAGACTTCTATCTCCTTGTGCATCATATCATGAAACAAGGTAGTCATAGCTCGTTGATACGTGGCTCCGGCGTTCTTCAAACCGAAGGGCATCACTCGATAACAGAATGTTCCCCAAGGTGTGATGAATGTTGTCTTCTCCATATCCTCTGGTGCCATCTTGATTTGATTATATCCGGAAAATCCGTCCATAAAGGAAAAGACTTTGAATTTAGCTGTATTGTCTACCAACATGTCAATGTGTGGTAGAGGAAAATCATCTTTGGGCTAGCTTTATTCAAATCTCTGTAATCAACGCACATACGGACTTTTCCGTCCTTCTTAGGAACAGGCACAATATTGGCCACCCATTGAGGATATGTCGAAGTCACCAGAAACCCCGCATCAATTTGCTTCTGAACTTCCTCTTTGATCTTCACTGCCATATCTGGATGAGTTCTTCTGAGCTTCTGCTTCACAGGCACGCACTCAGGCTTCAAAGGCAGGAAATGTTGCACAATATCTGTATCTAAACCCGGCATGTCTTCATAGGACCAAGCAAAGATATCTGAATATTCTCGTAGCAAGCTGATCAAATCTTCCTTAACAGACCCTTCAAGAAGTGCCCCAATCTTCACCAGGCGCTCACAATCTTCAGATCCCAAGTTGACTGTTTCCAAGTCTTCGAGATGCGGCTGAATGATCTTCTCTTCGTGCTCAAGGAGACGGGTGATCTCATCAGGAATCTCTTCAACGTCATCTTCTTCTGCCTCAAATACAGGGAATTCAAAATTGGGAGATGGCGTTGGATCATTATGTTCAATGGGTTTTAGGATCAACCTGCATAATGATTTTGGTTAAGAAAAACTTCAGAATTTAAACAAGCAAATCATTATGCAGATGAAAAAATGTTGCTTTTATAGCTTTTATTTTTGTTTTTATGGTTTTTTGTGATCACTGATTTCATAAAGAAAAGCAAAAAGTGAAAACAAAGGAAAAACAAATGTTTTGACAATGCAAAAATTGAATGAAAATATCATTGTATATATGCTTTGCCAACAATGTCATCACTTCTCCTTTTGGCATGGGAGAAGGGTTTTAAACAAAATGAACAATTACTCTGATCTATGGATAACTGTAGGAACATCCACAGCGACCCAATTGTGGCAGACACCACCAGGAATAACAAAATTGTTCAAGTCTTCTGCATCTTCTTCTTCAATGATAGCAGCAGCTTCCTCTTCTGCAGGTTGATCAGCATGGATGAATCCTCCACTGGTGAACAGACCTTGCTCATTGCATGCCCCAGAACCAAAGCCAATGCCAGCCCGGGATCGGTTATCTTCAAGTTCAAGCACTTTCCCTAATCCAGCAACTGCACCACATTCAATGGCCAGCTTTGCATCACGGTAGGAAGTGAATGAAGGAGACTTCTTCTCGATTGGTTTATCAATAGATAAAGCTTGAAACTGAGTTCCAACTTCATCCTCTGCATCAATGTACGAGAAAGAAGATAAATTACTGACCAGGAGAGCCTTTTCCCCCCCTACTACAACCAACTTCTTATTTTTCACAAACTTCAACTTTTGGTGTAGGGTGGATGTCACGGCGCCAGCCTCGTGAATCCATGGTCTGCCCAAGAGACAACTGTATGATGGGTGAATATCCATTACTTGAAAAGTGATCTGGAAATCACTTGGTCCAATTTTGATAGGGAGATCCACTTCCCCAATCACGGTCTTACGCGACCCATCAAAAGCTTTTACAACAACCCCACTCTGCCTCATAGGAGGGCCTTGATATGACAATCGTGAGAGTGTGGATTTTGGCAATACATTTAGAGACGATCCAGTGTCCACAAGTACATTGGACATTGCATCAGATTTGCAATTCATAGATATGTGTAAAGCCATGTTGTGGTCTCTTCCCTCCTCAGGGAGATCAGCGTCACAAAAGCTTAGAGTGTTGCAAGCGGTAATGTTTGCAACAATGCTATCAAATTGTTCCAGGGTGACGTCGTGATCGACATATGCCAGGTCCAAGACTTTCTGCAGAGATTCCCTATGAGGCTCTGAATTCAGCAATAGAGAAAGGATAGAGATCTTGGAGGGCGTGTGTAGAAGCTGGTCTACAATATTGTACTCACTCTTTCTGATGAGCCTCAGCATCTCATCAGATTCTTCATCAACAATGCCACTTGGGCCAATAGAAGAAACAGGAGTCTTTTGTACAGACGAGGAGGGTTTGGCAACATCAAGTGCCGGATTCTGAACATTCACAGCATTCCCTATAGGGCGCTCAACAGATTCAGAAGAAACAGCAGGAGCTTTGGCAGGCGCAGAAAACACACGACCACTCCGGGTCAATCCACTAACATCAGCGATAGTGGTCACGGAAGTAGACGGCAGAGGTACTTCAACCCCATCCTGGACAGCAACAGGATTGTACCGGAAAGGTACGGCTTTGTCAGATGAATACGGCACAGGGCCGGCCGGCTTGATAATCAAAGCAGGGGAAGCCTTGGGCTTGTTGCTATTATACCGAATAACAACGGGCTCTGGAAGTTTGAACACCGGGGAGATGACACTCACTTCGGGCTCAACAATATCAACATTGCGATTCTGGAGAATCTCAATGGTACCTTCATTCAACAACATTTGCAGTTCTCGGCGAACCTGATCACAACCCAAGCGGTTAACAGAACAGACACGGCACTTATCGTGGTTATGCTCCAAATAACTGTGCTGACACAGCATCTTATGTAAATCAACCAACGATTGCCGGATATGACTGACATACTTCACCTTGTACTTCCCAAGGTCTTCCTGGATCATATTCACAGACTTCCCATGCGAAGGCAATGGGTTCCTGGTGACATTAGGGTTAGAGTCTTCAAAACTCAGGATTCCGCTTCTCATGAGGTCTTGAACCTTATTCTTCAGCGGGAAACAGTTCTCAACGTTGTGGCCCGGAGCACCGGAATGGTAGACACAATGCTGGTCTGGTTTGTACCACCATTGCGGGTTTGCAGGAATTGCAGGAGGATCCCTGGGTGAAACCAACTTCCTCTCCAACAAGGAGGGATAAAGCTCTGTATATGTCATCGGAATAGGGTCGAAGCTGACCTTCTTCCTATCATAGTTCATGTTAGCCTGATTGGTTGTACTTCCACGAGGCTGGTAAGCCTGTTGCTGTGGACGCTGCTGTTGCTGTTGATATTGCGGTTGGGGATATTGCTGCTGATGCTGATACTGTTGAGCATTATCCTTGAATACAGGTGCCACACTGGCCACCTGATGCTGATGTTTGGAATGATGTGCAGGCTTCCTCTGAACAGAGGGTCTTCGATGCTTGGGTTGAGACTGCACAGCATGCGCTTCACCTTCTTTCCTCTTAAACGCTCCATACCGTTTAGAGGAAGAACTATCATCTTTAGACAACCGTCCTTCTCGGACGCCTTCTTCAAGACGCATCCCCATGTTCACCATCTCGGTGAAATCAGAGGGAGCGCTAGCCACCATTCTCTCATAATAGAATGACCCAAGAGTCTTCAGAAAGATCTTGGTCATCTCTTTCTCTTCTAATGGTGGAGTGATCTGAGCTGCCAGCTCACGCCATCTCTGGGCGTACTCCTTGAACGTCTCTTTGTCCTTTTGTGACATAGACCTGAGTTGATCTCTGTCAGGCGCCATGTCAACGTTGTATTTATATTGCTTGACGAAAGCTTCGCCAAGGTCATTGAAAGAGCGGATGTTGACGCTGTCTAGGCTCATGTACCAACGGAGAGCAGCACCGGACAAACTGTCTTGGAAGTAGTGGATCAAGAGTTGATCGTTGTCTGTCTGCGTGGACATCTTTCTGGCATACATAACCAAGTGTGCCAAAGGACAAGTGTTCCCTTTATACTTTTCAAAGTCTGGGACCTTGAATTTAACTGGTATTTTCACACCGGGAACTAGACAAAGTTCGGCTGCTGACTTGCCGAAGAGATCTTTGCCACGGAGAGTTCTCAATTCCTTCCTCAGCTCAAGGAATTGGTCGTTCATTGCATCCATTTTCTCATGCACATCTGAGCCTTCAGAAGCTTCAGAATGATAAATGGTGTCGTCTACCCTAGGCATGGTATGCACGACAGGAGGCACAGGAATAGGGACCGGGCTAGATGCCGGCATTTGAGCGAATGTAGGAGCTGGCAGATCAGGCATGAAGCCAGGAGGCATCCCCCAAGGAAAACCGGGAGGCATGGCATTTGGCTGCTGGGCACTGACAGGCACCGACGAAGTAGCTACTTCAGATATAACCGTCCGCTGAACGGGAGTTGCTGGCTGAGGAGCAGGCTGATTCTGGGCAGCAAGGAGTTGCTCCATCAGAGCGCCAAGTCTGGCGACTTCATCCCTCAGGCTCTGGTTCTCTTGTTCCAATTGCTCCATAATTCTTGCAGAGTTGACCCTCGTATAATACCGGTGAGTCAGCTTGTCTTCAAAATAAATGAAGAACAGACGTTAGAACCAGAAGACCAGAAAAATGGGTACCTGTTTATGCAGGAATGATGCATGAAATGCTTTGTGCAAATGCTTTGATTTTCAAGGAACCCTCAGGGTATTCATTTGCAATATTTCGAATATTTAAACATTTTAATTGTTCATGGAAAATATTTCATTCAAAATATTAAGACAAAGAAGTACAGCATTCTTTTAAATATTACAAAGAGAAAAGGTAAATAACATCCTATGGATCCCTATTAGCTCGGGATGCTGGAAGACGGGAAGTATACAACTTCTTGATCTCTCTCTCATAGGCGGCCTCCATATCAGCTTTCTCCTTTGCAAGTTGATCATACTTCCTTTTCCAGAATTTGGAGGACTGAGGAAGCAGAGAAGTCCAAGTGTCGTTCGGATCGTCGATCACTCGGTGCTCGAGAAATTCAATCATATCATCCTTCTCCTTGAGCTGCTGCAGCAATTCCTCTCTCTCGCGGATCCAGGCACGCGAAAGGTCTTCTTCTCTCAACTCCTCTACACGTTGGGTAGGGAGGGTTGAAGGCCCAGCCACATCCAACAGTGTAGGTCTTGGATGATCATACGGCATCAGGTAGGTAGCAGCCCTCTGTCTGACCCAAGAGGTGTAGGGCTCCAAAGCAATGCAGTTCTTTGGACCCAATTCGTTCCTACTCTTTATGCGAATATTGCGCCAAGCGCGGACAAATCTGGCTTTCAGGCCTTGGGGATCTTTACCCTCCTGAAAGAACACACCCTCTAACAAAAGGTTATGGGGTTTATCCTTTAGGGGGAACCCAAGCTGACGACGTGCAAGCGTAGGGTTGTAGGTAATCCCACCACATGTACCAAGAAGAGGCACATTAGGGAATTCCCCACAAGAATTAATGATCTGAACGGTATCATACACGCGATCATACCAGGTGATATCATCATTGGTGAGAGACATGAGTCTCTGAGACCACCGTAGACATCCCTTGTTCTCCTGGAAAGCCACTGTCTGCGGCAAGTGCGAAATAAACCACTTGTACAGCAGGGGTAAACAGCAGACAATGACTCCTCCATTCTTCATATTCCTTAGATGCATGGAGACATACGCATCACCCAACAAGGTCGGAACCGGATTAAGAACTGAAAAGATCCTAATGGCGTTCATGTCGACGAACTTGTCAAAGTTGGGAAACAGCACCAATCCATAGATAAGCAAAACGAACAGAGCCTCAAAGGCATCCTCACTCATGGCCTTCCCATAGAAAGTGGCTTGAGCAATGAGGAACTCGGAAGGAAAACCCTGAATTCCGCCTTTGGTAGTCAGATTAGCTCTAATCAGATCTTCATCTATGTGCAACAGACTGGAAATCTCTCGAGCAGATGGAATACTCTCTAGGCCACTGAACGGCACTTGATCCAGAATAGGAATCCCAATAAGATGAGAGTATTCTTCCAAAGTCGGCAATAACTGGAAGTCTGGAAATAAGAAGCAATGATAGAGCGGATCGTAGAACTGAGCAAGAGTGCTCATCAATCCCTCATCCACTTGAGTAGTCAGCAGCGGCAGAAGCTTCCCATATCGAGCTTTGAAACCCAAGGGATCTAATACATATGATGTCAGATTCCTTAACTCTTTGACATCGGGTTGCTTGAAGCTGTACTTCTTTGTATGCCTTTTCGGTCTTTCCATGTCTGAAAATTTTGCAAATAAACCCCTTTAAGTTCCTTGAAAATTTTCTCTTTTGATGACATGAATGCGGATGAATGCGTGAATGCATGAATGCAACAAACACACTCAAGGATCAAACAAAGCACACCAAACAAAGGTCGTGGGAAAGCTCTATGTATCCCTAATATCAATCATCCATTTTGGTGGATTTAGGTTTTCACCTTATCGACACCCAAGTTCCATTGATATTAACGGTACATGAACCGGTTCAAACATTCCTAATATCAACCAGCCGCTTTGATGGATTTTAGGTTTTACACCTGATCCGGGATCCATTGATATTAACAATGTTTGAACGACTCAACCACGAATCACGGGTTTGTTGAGAGTCACGAGCATGGAGTCTCGGTTAAGAACCACCCAAAGGGAGTGTACTAGGGTTTAAACCTGCCAGACATGTTCTATCAGAGGTTCCCATAATCATCGTTCCATCTTTCGAATATTTTCGGAGGAACGAATACTCGTATTCCAAGAATATTCTCAAGAGAAACTCTTATGAGTGTAGTATCGCGTAACAATCGTATCAGAACTGACATCTGAACGACCTCCGCACTACGGTCCTAAAAATAGGCCAAGATGGGTTTGGTAAACTAAGGTCCTTGGCTTCTGCGGAACATGATTGAAAGAATAATGCCTAACCACAAATAACTTGTGTGACATTATTAGTTCAACATGACCTCCACCAAGTGAATGGACTCGCAAGTCAATTGGCTAAGGACTACTCCACACCAATCAACAAGACTATGCCATTCTCCTATCCTAGAGTGCACTCGAGTTCGGGTATAGAACTCATCTCACAGATCACCAAAGCAAACAGCAATATGTATATCAAGCAATTCACACATTACAATCAATACAGTCATCCCAAATTGTACAAAAATATGTCAGATAAAGAATAATAACATATATCACAACAAGGGTGAAAAGTAGGCAATACAACCAGAGATTCTGGGTTCGATCCCCAGCAGAGTCGCCACTTTTCTGTAGCGGTGTATTCGTCGCTATATGATCTATCGATTAAATCATAAGCTATGAGATACATTGAAATTTCGAGTCGCCACCGCACTTTTATTTATCCAAAGGATTGGCTAAAAAGCGAACAAAAGCCTAAGAAGTTTTACACGTAGAAAACTAATAAAAAGATCAGAGATTCTGGGTAAGGGGTAAATTACGCAATGGGAAGGTGTTAGGCACCCACTACGTCCTAGGTACTCCTAGGGAGCCCTTTTCACACTTGTTGTACTAAATTGTTATTTGTTATGACAAAAGATTGTGCAAACATGATTGGGATGATGAGAAAAGAAAATACAATTTTTATTATTATTGGGTATTGGGTTCGAACGGATGAACCCGTTGCCTACGTACCTTCCATCAAAGGTAAGGATCAGAACGCCGTAGTTCGGCTAAAAGATTTCCAAAAGTGGGTTAGGTTCAATTTTAAACACAAACCCTAGGTCTTACGTTATCCACGGGAGAAAACTCAACCTTATACAAACAACAACGTCCACCATGTGAGAAAAGCTTCAACTGGCCAGGGAGGGGTTAACCCTATAATAGGCGAGGAAGACTTACAATTCAATCACTAAAGACAGAAGGTGAGATTAACATCAACCACTAAGATAAATCAAACCTATAGCTCATGTATGAAAAGATTAATGGACAAAGCCAAAACAAGTGAATGGGTGGAGTTACTGATTATGATTATAAAAATGGAGTCAAAGTATAATTAAGATTGATTCAAATAAGTATTATGAAATGGAGTTTTGAAAAAGGGTCAAGGACCTGAGTCCAGGTTTTTAGTTAGAAAACATGAAGATATTTGCACAACTCTTATGTCAAGTTTTAAAAGATATAGTGTGAAAAGGTTCTAAGACGTAATGAATGATGAATGGATGAAGGATGGATAGTAAAACTTCTTAGAAGGTTCACTTCTTGAAATCATATAGCAGATGATTCAAGTGTGTCCTTTGGAATAGCAATTAATAATAATAAACAAACAAAGCAAAGGCGGATATCGGATGCCAATCAATGGTCTTATACCAATCTCCTAAAACAGAATGGGATGTCAGATGCCACTCAATGGACTTACACTAATCTCCACAGGCAAAGAAATAAAAGCGGATACCGGATACCAATAGATGGATTTACACCAGTCTCCTAAAACAGAACGGGATATCAGATGCCACTCAATGGTCTTACACTAATCTCCTCAAAAGAAAAACAAAGATGAAACATGGAAGTCAACTGCCAATTTATCTGGACTTAGGTTAACTCCACAGTATGGTCCTAGGAAATCCAATGCCACATCACAGGGACTTACAATGGATCCTCACATACAAGAACAAAAGCAATAACATGATCACAGGAATGCAAATGCCAACTTACAGGGACTTATAATTGCAACCTCTCACACAAACAGATGAACAAACTATGATCACAGGAAAGCAGATGCCAACTTACAGGGACTTATAACTGCAACCTCACATACAGATCAAACAGATCAAATTATGATCACAGGATAACAGATGCCAACTTACAGGGACTTATAACTGTATCCTCACATACACACAAATAAACAGAAGATATGAGTGACCAATGAGGTCTTACACTCTATCCTTCCATATCACAGGAACAAATGCCAAAGCAATGGACTTACAATTGTCCTCAATGGGCACACAACAATGATAGCATCACAAAACAAATGAGATGATCATGCATTAATGGCAATTGATGATGATGATAAATGCATAGCATACAGGCAAGCAAGTGCATATGAAGCAATCAATCAATCAATGAATAACAAACAGCACACTCTATAGCCAAAACAATGGGGCTCACACAAGAGGGTTTGACTTTAAAAGTCCACTGTAATAGGTAAATGTCGCTCTTAACCTGGCCATTGAGGGGCTCAGGTGAAGCAGATGAAAAGGAGATGAGGGGTGTGCCTCATTGCTTCTATCTCATATCAGAGAGAGCATCAAAGAAAGTGTGGGAGTTCAGAAAGTAGGAACTCTCTCCACATTATTGACTCGATTAGATCTTGGGTATTTATCTCATTGCTTCAACCATGTAATGGGAGCAAAGAGAGGACACACTGAATAGTGGGGGATAGATTGCTTATCCCTACCTTCCACCAATTGCCTTACTTGAAGGACTTTTCCTGCTTGGGACAAATATAAACAAACACAGGCATTGCCTCTTAAGGAGGACTTCAGACAGTTTGCCCGGTCAAATAACAGACCGGGTCTCCAGACTACATGAAGAAGAAGTAATTATACCTCAAAGCAAATGCTAAAAAGCAAAGCAAGCAAGCAAGTTCAAAGAACTTAAGCAACTAAAGCACCTGAAAAAGTCAAACTCATTAGTAAACAAGTCAACATTCAAAATCAAAGGAAATAAACCAAAAATCACACAGAGGGACCAATTGTGCAAGGCACAAAGACTCAAGCATATGAGTCACCTACAAAACAAGGGTTAGCATGTGGCAAATAATCAAATTCAATCACATTTGAATGATCCTTTAAGCATGGGTGCTCAACCTGAAACAAACAGCTCAATTGTAAGCTTACAAGACCACTAGGACTAGCCTAGGGTCAAAGATGAAAGAAAAAGTCAAGGCAGCAAGCAATGTTCAATCAAACCAAGTTTAAACATTCAAGAAGCATTCTCAATTGGATTCATAACCAAATCATGCATCATGGTCATTTCATATGCAAAAGGATGCAAAGCATGGCAAGAGAAGCATACAAAAGTCAACAGCAAAGACTTCATTCAAAAGTCAACTCAAACATTCTCAAAAATTATGAAATAAATCACACTCAATCCTAACATCTAACATGGTATACATGTCAAATTTCATGGCATTTGGATGAGAGGAAGGCAGTCAAATAAAATCATGAAGTCAAACCAAATTCAAGTAAGCAAGGTGAAAGACAACAAGCATAGGTCA
The DNA here is from genome assembly GCF_024323335.1 of Lathyrus oleraceus. NCBI lineage: Eukaryota > Viridiplantae > Streptophyta > Magnoliopsida > Fabales > Fabaceae > Lathyrus > Lathyrus oleraceus. The sequence goes on from NC_066585.1 coordinate 75,085,556, forward strand.
ACTTCAAAAAATCATATCAATTTGAAAACAGAAGATAAATGAATGAGGTTAACACCAATGCAAAGCTTGAGATGTCTAGTTATCACATATGAAATTTCATGGTCATGTGATAAGATATGAGAATTTCACAAAGGATTTGGCAAGGCATAGCACAAAAAGTCAACAAGTGACCACATATGGAAGAAAATTCTCAAATAAATGGAAAACAGCAAGATTAATTCCAAGAAAATTCATACATCAATTAGACATACAAGGGATCATTCATGCAAAATTTGGAATCATTTGGATGTAGGGAAGTGTGTGAACAAAAATTGTGAAAATGCATGATCATGGTATAGCACCAAATGCAACACACAACTTCAAAAAATCATAACTATCAATCCACAAATGATAAATGCACAAACTTTATATGGAAATGAAGGTCAATGTGTGTAGATCAACCACAAAAAATTTCAAGCTCATTGGATGCAACATGAGAATTTCACAATTGAAATGGCACAATGTATCATTTATGCACACATGTTGGAAAATCATTTATCATTTAAAATCCAGAACATGAAAAATTAACTAAAATTCACAATTAAATATTAGACTCATTTGTGAACATGTGGAAAAAAATTTCATAATTTTTTGGTAAAAAATGAATTAGAAAACAATTTGTTGAAGTTGGATGAAATAGTGTAGCAAGCATGAACAAAAGGCAAGGCAATTGGTCAACACAAGTCAACAGAATGGCATTTGTGTAGTTCTGCAGTCACTTATTGAAGTGCTGCGTTTTGGCCCTACAAAACGAAATGTTTTGATTGGCTCTCAGCCAATAAAACAGTAACTTTGGCCAATGGAAGAATTTCTGAGTTTGGCATAAACCCTAGGGTTTTCTAACAGCATGTGCAAAGGCATTCCCAACGTTATCAACATCATGAAACAAAACAAACACACCACACAACAGCATCATCTTCTCATGATCTTGATCATTAAACAACAATCGAAACAAGCAAATCACATAGCAGTACCTAAACAGCATGGTTCTACAACAGCATCCATCACTTTTATCACAACAGCAATGGACCAAAACAAACAACAGCAAACAACTGACATAAAATGGATTTCAATGAGAAAGTAGCAGGGTTTATCAGCATGGTTCAGCCTGGTTGCATGTCTATCATGTTCAATCGTCCATTTGCAGCATGGTTTCATAACAGCAATGAGCATAGCATAAGAGCAACATACAAACTTGACCAACAATTTCAACAGCATAGCATTCATCATGTAGGCAGCTTATGTTCAAACAACAGCAAAGTATCGTGTTCATCATGCAAACAACAAGAAAACAGCAACATGGTATATACTGCCAATCACACATACATTTATGAAGCTGAATTTTCTGCTAGAAATAATGACAGAGTTCATTTTAGCAGCATGGCCTGGCATTGTGGTATCATGTGTTTATTAACAGACAACAGCACACAACAGCATAGCATATTCATCGTCAACAGTGTTCATCACAAACAGCAGGGCAATAGGTTCCATTTCATAATTCATCACATCATCATGAAATTCAAACAAACATGGCAATGGTGATCGACAGCAACACAAAAACTTGACTAGCATACAACAGCATTCATCATCAAGCAGCATTAAGGTCATAGTAATTGCAGTTCCAACAACACATAACTGATATGGCATTGGTATCATGTTATCATGTTCAAAAAACAACAACATTAAAATCAAACCAAGCAAAAAAAAACCAACAGCATGGCAAAGGCATAGTAAGGTAACAACAGTGACAACAGAATTCGACCAACAACAACAGCATGAGCATAATGATGGGCACAAATAGTTGGTTTAAACAGCAGCAGCATGGCTAACATGATTTACATGGATTTCTAAGCAATACTCCCAAGGTTTCAAAAACAGCAGCAGGCTTTAACAGCATTGGTATATTCATCATCAATTTGCAGCATAATGTAAAACAATGATCATACAACAAACCAACATTCATGTCCAAACACAACAAATACCAACATGAGGATTTTATGAGCAATGTTCAGGAAATTTCGAACAGCAGCATTGGCATATTCATCATCATGTAACCAAATGTAGTAAACAAACAGCATTCAACACAAACAAAAAAATATAACATGAATCAAGATGGATTTTCAAGACAAATGTTCAAGGAGTTCAAAACTGCAGCATGCATGGCATTGTGGATCTCAAGCAATATTAAACAGACATAAATCAAAGAAATTCTAGGCGTGGCAGGGTTTAACAACAGCAGGATTCATTCATCCTTATGCAGTCAAACAGAACAGACAATAGCAACAGTATTCATTATCATGTGCTCATCATCAAATAAAATTCAACAACCACATGGAAACCACAAATGTAACACAACCATGATGATCATATAAAACAGCAGTCAACATACATGAGCCAGTTTTCTTTTAAAAAACAACATGATGTTTGGTTTAAATAGCAGCACACATGTATTCATTTTCAAACAGCCAACTTCAAACAGGCCCAATCAATCAGCATGGCCAATGGCAATTATTATGCAACATCAAAGTAACAACAAGCCAAACACAACAAGTGGAATTTCCTGGACAAAAATTACCATTGCAAAGTAACAGCAAGCATCATCATCAGGTAAAATCATCATGACCAAATATGCCCAGAAATCAACCATATACATATCAATAGCATTAATCATACATCAAACAACAAACGTGCATCAACCAATTTCATAAAATCCTTTCCAGCCAAGCAAATCGAGCAGAGTTTACCATGAACACAGAAAAATGAAATTCAACTTTCTTTCAATAGAATCAGCCATTTAACATGATGTAATTTGCAATGGACTCAGGGATGCATACTCTACCAAAAACATACCATGGATTGAAGGAATGGGAAGGTCGAAAAACTTACTTGGTTGTGAAGGAAAAGTGAATCAGTGGCTCTTTGCGTGTGATAGCTTGAAACAGGTGAAGACTCTAGCTCTAAATGATGGATGATGAACTTGTTTCAGCTCACACTTGCTTGGATACGACCAAATCAATTTCTGCCATGACTGTTCTTTGAGAAAAACCAGAGCACAAAATGTGGTTTCCAGCAAGGTTTTGAGGTTGCAAAAGGCTCTCAACTGATGTCCAGATGAGGAATGATGGAGAAGGGCTCGAGGGTTTTTTGTTGTTTTGCTCTGAAAGTCTCAATCTGCCAAAACTGCAAGAAGGAGAGGATGAATGTGTTTTTTCGTGGAGGCTGCAGTCTAGGGTTCCACAAATGTCAGAAAAATGCATTTATATTGTCTGTTTAAAGTTGGTTTAGAGAATGATAATCTTGCTTAACTTAAAATGTGGTTTTTGCCTTTTTGCTAAATGTGTACAAGTGAAGATTGGAGGGTGTGTTTGTCTGCACAAATGGGCTGGAAAGGCTGCTAGCAGGCCAAACACAATGCTGCTTGTGGTTGTACAGAAAATGCTGTACTATATTTGCTTTTGTGAAGCCAATTGCCAATTTTGTCAATTTTGCAATTTGATTCAAAATGATGGGAAAATGGTGGTATGATGATGGTTTTAGGCTTGGAACAAATCATAAATGATATATGGAACATTTCCCAATTGGCAAAATGGTGAAAAAGTCCATAAATCAAAAAGTCAAAGTTTGGTCAAACTTTGAATTTTGAAGGAATTGGTCCAAAAATGCCATTTTGAATGGTAGGGTTTTAGGTCATGAAATTTATATTTTTGAAAAGAGGATGAAAAATGTGGTTTGTAGGAAAAAACCCCACCAAATTTGGCCTTATGGTTTGAGAGTTATGGCTTGTTGAAGTTCAAAAATTGGTGAAAATGATTTGATCATATCTTGACAACCACACATGGGATTTTCATGTTCTTGGACTTTTTGAAAATGGGAAGACAAGATCTTCAACTTTCATGTTGGGCAAAAATTCATTTGGAGCTTGTATCATGATGCAAGTTTAAGATCAAGAAGTTTCCATTTTTGGCAGTTGAAATTACAGGTCCACTTTCTATTTCTGGAAAATTTTCTGATTGACTTGATTTTCTTCCATGATGAGGTTGGACATGATATATGAGGCCTATATAAGCATGAATGCACTTCTTCAAATCAATTCTATCCATCAAATCACTGATTAAATCAACAGTTGACCAAGTTTGACTTTTCTAGGGTTTTGGGTGATTGATGCACTTCTGATGAATTCCAAACCCTAATTCCTTGAGAACTTGTCTTCAAATGATGTTTCAAGATGTATGAACTTGTGATTATTGATCATGGTGCCCAAATTCTGCAAGAATGGCCACCATCCATTGCTTTGACTGATTGTTGACCATCTTTGACCTAATTGCCGATGATTGCTTCCACTGCAAGCAACAAGGTTAAACAGACAATATTTTTGTACTTTTTGAATGATAAACATATGAAAGCAAAGATATACAAATGCAAAGTATGCTTGGTGATCAAGAAACAACCCTACAAGGCAATCTATCCACTAAGGGGGGACAAAAGCATGCAATGATCCTTGAGGTTATGATATGAATGATATGGGCCATGAGGGATCTTAGGGCCCAAAATTGGGGTCTTACAATACCGTTATGCTAGAAGATGGGAAGGAGGTGTCGTTGCCCTCAAGCTCTGTGGTAAGCATTTCCGTCGTTAGTGGAGTGACCCGTAGTGATCGTGTTTCCTCAGCTCAGCCAAAATCCCATGAAGACGTCGTGAAGAAGGATGTTGTCAGTTCTGCTGGTCCCGTGGGGACTTCTTCTTCAAATTATTCTATTCCTGCTGTGAAGGGTGTTGACCCTGTTGTTGTCAAATCTGTTAAAGCTCCTATCCTAGTTGGCCAGTCTGGCATTTTGAAAGAGGATGGTGATGAGATGTTGAGGCTCATCAAGAGGAGTGAGTACAATGTTATGGAGCAGTTGCTTCAAACTCCATCAAAGATATCTGTCCTATCTTTGTTGATGAATTCAGAGCCACGCCGTGAAGCGTTGCAAAGGGTGTTGAACGTGGCATACGTGGATCACGATGTCACGATTGAGCAGTTTGATAGCATTGTTGCAAATATAACTGCCTGCAACAATTTGAGTTTCTGTGATGATGATCTTCCCGAGGGGGGGAAAAACCACAATTTGGCCTTACATATCTCTATGAACTGTAAAGATGATGCCTTGTCCAATGTGTTAGTGGACACAGGGTTATCACTTAATATATTTCTAAAGTCCATTCTTGCCAAACTTTCATATCAGGGGCCTCCCATGAGGCAGAGTGGAGTGGTAGTAAAAGCTTTTGATAGATCGCATAAAATTGTGATTGGTGAATTAGACCTCCCGATCAAAATTGGACCTAGTGATTTCCAGATCACTTTCCAGGTTATGGATATACAATTGTCATATAGTTGTTTGCTTGGTAGACCATGGATTCACGAGGCAGGCGCCGTGACATCCACCCTACACCAAAAGTTGAAGTTCGTCAAGAACAAGAAGTTGGTGGTGATAGGGGCGGAGAAGGCTCTATTGGTCAGCCATTTATCTTCCTTTTCCTACATTGATGCTGAGGATGAGGTTGGAACACCGTTCCAAGCTTTGTCTATTGCTGAGCCTTCTAGGAAAGGACTTTCTTCATTTGTCTCCAATAATGGCGCGAAGTTGGCCATCGAGCATGGTGCAACTAATGGTTTGGGGAAAATGATAAAGGTGGAGGATAACAAGTCCCGAGCTGGTATAGGGTATTCTTCTGGTGTTTCTAATGATCTTGGGTTGTTTTAGAGTGGAGGTTTCATCCACACCGTTGAAGATCAAGAAGCTGCTACCATCGTTGAAAAAGATGAAGAGGAAGCCCTTGGCAACTTTGTCATACCTGGAGGGATCTGCAATAATTGGGTCGTTGTTGATGTTCCAACAGCTATCCATAAGTCAACGTAATGTGTTCATTTTGTTTAAAACCCTTCTCCCATGCCAAAAGGAGAAGTGAAGACATTGTTGGCATAATTGATTAATACAATGATATTCATTCAATAATCGCATGTTAAATGTTTGTTTTTCAAATTATTTTTCATTTTTTGATTTTCGCATGAAATTGGTGATCACCATAAGACCCTAAAAAAGAGAATAAAATCAATTTTCCATTTGCATAATGATTTGCCTTGTTTGAATTCTGAAATCTCTTTTATACTCAAAATCATTATGCAAGTTAATCAAACCCATTGAACATAATGATCCAACACCATCTCCCAAATTTGAGTTCTCTGTATTTAAGGCAGAAGAAGATGATGCTGAAGAGATTCCTGATGAGATCACCTGTCTGCTTGAGCACGAGGAGAACGTCATTCAGCCACATCTTGAGAATCTGGAATAGTCAAATTGGGGTCAGAAGACTGCATACGTGAAGTGAAGATTGGGGAACTCCTTGAAGAGTCTGTTAAGAAGGGGGTTGATTGAATTGCTACGAGAATATGTCGACGTCTTTGCGTGGTCGTATGAAGAGATGCCTGGTCTAGATACTGATATCATGCAACATTTATTGTCGTTGAAGCCTAAGTGTGTGCCTGTGAAGCAAAAGCTCAGAAGAACTCATCCTGATATGGCAGTGAAGATTAAAGAAGAAGTTCAGAAGCAAATTGATGCGGGGTTTCTGGTGACTTCTACATATCCTCAATGGGTGGCCAATATTGTGCATGTGCCTAAGAAAGATGGAAAAGTCCGAATGTGTGTGGATTACCGTGACTTGAATAAAGCTAGTCCAAAAGATGATTTCCCTCTACCACACATTGACATGTTGGTAGATAATATAGTTAAATTCAATGTCTTCGCATTTATGGACGGATTTTCCAGTTATAACCAAATTAAACGGGCATCCGAGGATATGGAGAAGACAACATTCATCACACCTGGGGGAACATTCTGTTATCGAGTGATGCCCTTTGGTTTGATGAACGCAGGAGCCACGTATCAACGTGCTATGACTACCTTGTTTCTCGATATGATGCACAAGGAGATTGAGGTGTATGTCGATGATATGATTGCAAAGTCGAAAACGAAAGTTGAACATGTAGATCACTTGTTGAAGCTTTTCCAGCGTTTGAGGAAGTACAAACTCCGCTTGAATCCGAACAAGTGTACATTTGGAGTCTGTTCCGGCATGTTATTGGGCTTTATTGTCAGTGAGAGAGATATTGAAGTTGATCCTGCCAAGGTCAAAGAAATACAAGAGAAGCCTGCGCCCAGAACTGAGAAGCAAGTCCGAGGTTTTCTTGGTCGCTTGAATTACATTTCGAGATTCATATCCCACATGAATGCCACATGTGTGCCTATATTCAAGCTCCTCCGGAAAGATCACCATCATGATTGGACAGAGGATTGCCAAAAGGCCTTTGATAGTATCAAATAGTATTTGTCTGAGCCTCCGATTCTGTCTCCGCCTGTTGAAGGGAGACCGTTGATTATGTACTTGACTGTGCTTGATGATTCCATGGGTTGTGTCCTTGGTCAGCAAGATGAATCAGGAAAGAAAGAATATGCAATATACTACTTGAGTAAGAAGTTCACTGACTGTGAGTCTCGGTACTCAATGCTTGAGAAGACATGTTGTGCTTTGGCTTGGGCTGCTAAGCGCTTACGCCAATATATGTTGAATCATACAACTTGGTTGATATCCAAAATGGATCCAATCAAGTACATCTTTATGAAGCCTGCTTTAACTGGGAGAATTTCTCGTTGATAGATGTTGTTATCTAAGTATGATATTGAGTATCGAGCTCAAAAGGCTATTAAAGGTAGTATCTTGGCTGACCATTTGGCGCATCAACCAATTGAAGATTATCAGTCCGTTCAATACGACTTCCCTGATGAGGAGATTCTGTATTTGAAAATGAAAGATTGTGATGAGCCTACGCTCGATGAAGGGCCAGAGCCTGGTTCCCGATGGGGTATGGTGTTCGATGGCGTTGTCAATCAGTATAGAAATGGTATTGGGGAAGTGATTATTACTCCTCAAGGCACACATTTTCCTTTCACAGCAAGGCTAACTTTCAAATGCACGAATAATATGGCAGAGTATGAGGCTTGTATTATGGGTTTGGAAGAATGTATTGATCTTAGGATCAAACATCTTGATGTTTGTGGCAATTCGGCCCTTGTTGTTAATCCGATTAAGGGTGAATGGGAGACGAATCAGCCTGGCCTCGTCCCATATACAGATTATGCGAGGAGGATTTCTACTTTCTTTACTAAAGTCGACTTCCATCATATTCCTCCAGATGAGAATCAGATGGCGGATGCTCTCGCTACGCTTGCTTCAATGGTTGCTGTCAATTATTGGAATGAAGTCCCAAATATTATTGTGATGCGCTTGGATAGACCAGCTCATGTGTTTGCAGTTGAAGAGGTGAAAGATAATAAGCCGTGGTATTATGATATCAAGTGTTTTCTCCAAAGTCAGACTTACCCGCCAGGGGCATCTACTTTGAGAAGATTATCTGGCAGTTTCTACCTTAATGGTGATGTGCTTTACAAGAGGAATTTTGACATGGTTCTGCTCAGATGCGTGGATAGACATGAAGCACCCATGTTGATGACTGAAGTCCATGAGGGTTCATTTGGCACTCATTCCAATGGACATGCTATGGAGAAAAAGATGTTGAGAGCAGGCTACTATTGGCTGACAATGGAGTCTGACTGCTGCAAGTTTGTGAAGAGATGCCACAAGTGTCAGATCTATGCGGATAAGATTCATATTCCCCCGACACTTCTGAATGTTATTTCCTCACCATGGCCTTTCTCCATGTGGGGAATTGACATGATTGGCATGGTTGAACCTAAGGCGTCGAACGGTCACCGTTTTATTCTCGTAGCCATTGATTACTTCACCAAGTGGGTTGAAGCGGCATTGTATGCAAATGTGACTAGGCAGGTGGTTGTGAGGTTTATCAAGAACCAACTCATATGCCGATATGGTGTGCCAGACAAGATCATTACTGATAATGGATCTAACTTGAACAATAAGATGATGAAAGAGTTGTGTAGCGAGTTCAAGATTGCACATCATAATTCTTCTCCCTATAGACCCAAGATGAATGGGGCTGTTGAAGCTGCTCACAAGAACATCAAGAAGATTATTCAGAAGATGGTTGTTACGTACAAAGATTGGCATGAGATGCTTCCATTTGCTTTACATGGCTATCGTACATCTGTCCGCACTTCAATAGGGGCAACCCCTTTCTCTCTTGTATATGGCATGGAGGTTGCGCTCCCCGTGGAGGTCGAGATCCCATCAATGAGAGTCTTGATGGAAGCCAAGTTGACTGAGGCTGAATGGGTTCAGAGTCGTTATGACCAACTGAATTTGATTGAAGAGAATAGATTAACTACCATGTGCCATGGTCAGTTGTATCAGCAGAGGATGAAGAAAGCCTTTGATAAGAAGGTCAACCCTCGTGTGTTCCGAGAAGGTGACCTCATGCTCAAGAAAGTCTTGTCTTTCGCGCATGATTCCAGGGGAAAGTGGACTCCAAACTATGAAGGTTCATACGTTGTTAAGAGAGCCTTTTCAGGCGGTGCTTTGTTATCTTTAACAGATGCCCCAGGCAGGTAAGTCTGACTCTGAAGGAAACACTTGATATCATAATACCATGGCTTATCATCTTTTACTTCCTCAACTGCAAACACATGAGCTGGTCTATCCAAGCGCATCATAGTAATATTGGGGACTTCATTCCAATACTTCACTACAATCATTGAGGCAAGCGTAGCAAGAGCATCCGCCATCCGATTCTCATCTCGAGGAATGTGATGGAAGTCAACCTCGGTAAAGAAAGTTGAAATCCTCCTTGCATAATCTATGTATGGGATGAGGCCAGGCTGATTCGTCTCCCATTCACCCTTAATCTGATTAACAACAAGGGCCGAATCACCATAAGCATCCAGATGTTTGATCCTAAGATCAATACACTCTTCCAAACCCATAATACATGCCTCATACTCCGCCATATTATTCGTGCATTTGAATGTTAGCCTTTCTATAAAAGGAAAATGTGTGCCATGAGGAGTAATAATCACTGCCCCAATACTATTTCCATACTAATTAACAGCGCCATCGAACACCATGCCCCATCGGGAACCAGGCTTTGGCCCTTCATCGAGCGTAGGCTCATCACAATCTTTCATTTTCAAATAAAGAATCTCCTCATCTGGGAAGTCATACTGAACAGACTGATAATCTTCAATTGGTTGATGTGCCAAGTGGTCAGCCAAGATACTACTTTTAATAGCTTTTTGAGCTCGATACTCAATATCATACTCAGATAACAACATCTTCCAATGGGAAATCCTTCCAGTTAAAGCAGGCTTCTCAAAGATATACTTGATTGGATCCATTTTGGATATCAACCAAGTTGTATGATTCAACATATACTGGCGGAAGCGCTTAGCGGCCCAAGCCAGAGCACAACATATCTTCTCAAGCATTGAGTACCGAGACTCACAATCAGTAAACTTCTTACTCAAGTAGTATATTGCATACTCTTTCTTCCCTGATTCATCTTGCTGACCAAGGACACAACCCATGGAATCATCAAGCACGGTCAAGTACATAATCAATGGTCTCCCTTCAATAGGCGGAGATAGAATCGGAGGTTCAGACAAATACTCTTTAATACTGTCGAAAGCTTTCTGGGAATCCTCGGTCCAATCATGATGCAAATCTTTCTGGAGGAGATTGAATATAGGCGCACATGTGGTAGTCATGTGGGATATAAATCTGGAAATATAATTTAAGCGGCCAAGAAAACCTCGGACTTGCTTTTCAGTTTTGGGCGCATGCATCTCTTGTATTGCTTTGATCTTGGCAGGATCAACTTCAATACCTCTTTCACTGACAATAAAGCCGAATAACTTGCCGGAACGGACTCCAAATGTACACTTGTTCGGATTCAGGCGGAGTTTGTACTTCCTCAAACGTTGGAAAAGCTTCAACAAGTGTTCTACATGTTCAACTTCCATTTTTTACTTCGCAATCATATCATCGACATACACCTCAATTTCCTTGTGCATCATATCATGAAACAAGGTAGTCATAGCGCGTTGATACGTGGCTCCAGCGTTCTTCAAACCGAAGGGTATCACTCGATAAAAGAATGTTCCCCAAGGTGTGATGAATGTTGTCTTCTCCATATCCTCGGGTGCCATTTTAATCTGGTTATAACCGGAATATCCGTCCATAATGAGAAGACATTGAATTTAGATGTATTATCTACCAACATATCAATGTGTGGTAGAGGGAAATCATATTTTGGAGTAGCTTTATTCAAGTCACGGTAATCCACACACATTTGGACTTTTCCATCTTTCTTAGGCACATGCACAATATTGGCCACCCATTGAGGATATGTAGAAGTCACCAGAAACCCCGCATCAATTTGCTTCTGAACTTCTTCTTTAATCTTTACTGCCATATCAGGATGAGTTCTTCTGAGCTTCTTCTTCACAGGCACACACTCAGGCTTTAACGGCAAGAAATGTTGCACGATATCAGTATCTAGACCAGTCATGTCTTCATACGACCAAGCAAAGACGTCGACATATTCTCGTAGCAACTCAATCAACCCTTTCTTAACAGACTCTTCAAGGAGTGCCCCAATCTTCACTTCACGAATGCAGTCGTCAGACCCCAAGTTGACTGTTTCCAGATTCTCAAGATGCGGCTGAATGATCTTCTCCTCGTGCTCAAGCAGACGGGTAATCTCATCAGGAATGTCTTCAACATCATCTTCTTCTGCCTCAAATACAGGGAACTCGAAGTTGGGAGATGGTATTGGATCATTATATTAAATGGGTTTGATTAACCTGCATAATGATTTTGAGTATAAAAGAGATTTCAGAATTCAAACAGATCATTATGCAGATGAAAATATTGATTTTATTTTCTTCTTATGGTCTTCTAGTGATCACCAATTTCATGCAAAAAGGAAAAAGGAAAAATAATTTTGGAAAAACAAACATTTAACATGTGATTATTGAATGAATATCATTGTATTAATCAAATTATACCAACAATATTTCCACTTCTCCTTTTGGCATGGGAAAAGGGTTTTTCAAACAAAATGAACACATTACGTTGACTTATGGATAACTGTTGGAACATCAACAGCAACCCAATTATTGCATATTCCGCCAAGTATGACAAAGTTGCCAAGGTCTTCCTCTTCATCATCTTCAATAATGGCAGCAGCTTTCTCATCTTCAACCGTGTGGATAAAACCTCCACTCTGGAACAGCTCACGCTCATTGGAAATACCAGAAGAATATCCTATGCCAGCTCGGGACTTATTATCTTCCAACTTTATCATTTGCCCCAAACCAGTAGTTTCACCATGCTCAATGGCCAACTTCGCATCTGTATAGGAGACAAATGAAGAAAGTCCTTTCCTTGAAGGCTCAGCAATAGACAAGGCTTAGAACGGAGTCCCAACCTCATCCTCAGCATCAATATAGGAAAAGGAAGATAAATGACTGACCAAGAGAGCTTTCTCTCCCTCTATCACCACCAACTTCTTATTTTTTACAAATTTCAATTTTTGGTGTAGGGTGGATGTCACGGTGCCTGCCTCATGAATCCATGGTCTGCCAAGCAAACAGCTGTAAGACAGATGAATATCCATGACCTGGAAAGTGATCTGGATATCACTAGGTCCAATTTTGATCGGGAGTTCTAATTCGCCGATCACGGTTTTGTGCGATCCATCAAACGCCTTCACAACCACTCCACTCTGACTTATAGGAGGCCCCTGGTATGAAAGTTTATCCAGAGTGGATTTTGGAAACACATTAAGTGATGATCCTGTGTCCACCAACACATTGGACAAGGCATCATCCTTACAGTTCATTGATATGTGTAGAGCCAAATTGTGGTCTTTTCCCTCCTCGAGAAGATCAGCATCACAGAAGCTCAAATTGTTTCAAGCGTATGAAGTATCTCAATCAACTTCGTCCTCATTAACTTCGTCCACGTATGAAGTATCTCAATCAACTTTGTCCTCATTACGATTCTGAAGTATCTCAATCATTCTCTGATCAATCATCTCTTGGATGTCCTTTCTAACTTGACGGCATCCTCTCTTATTAATAGTGCACACCTGACACCTATCATGGTCATGCTCGTAGTGGTTGTGTTCACACAACAGCTTATGCATCTCGACCAAAGATTGCCTTATGTCATTGACATACAGGACTTTATATTTTCCAGGGCATCCCTGGACCATGTTAACAGCTGCCTTCCCATGCTCGGGCAATGGGTTCTTCTTAACATTAGGTCCTACGTCCTCGAAAAATAATATACCGCTTCTCACAAGGTCTTGCACCTTGATCTTCAACGGGTAACCGTTTTCCACGTCATGTCCAGGAGCACCGAAATGATATACACAGTGAAGCTCGGGCTTATACCACCACTGAGGGTTGGTCGGTACAGCAGGAGGATCTCACGGAGTTATCAGCTTTCTATTGATCAAACAAGGATAGAGCTCAGCATATGTCATTGGAATCGGATCAAAAGTGACCCTCTTCCTCTCATAGTTATTGGTGCTGGTGTTATTGTTGTTTCGAGGCTGGTAGGCCTGTTGTTGTTGACGATGTTGTTGTTGTTGTTGATGGTGAACTTCTCGAAAAGCAGGTGCTATATGAGCCACCTGGTGTTGGTTGACGGCAGGGCGCACGTCCTTCCTCCTCACAGAGGGCCTTCTCTTGATATGGGAGGATGCAGCATGAGTCTCTCCCTCCTTCTTCCTCGCAAAGCCCCCATATTTCTTTGCTGAGGAGCTGTCATCTCTGGATAACCGTCCTTCACGGACCCCTTCTTCCAATCTCATCCCCATATTCACCATTTCGGTGAAGTCTGAGGGAGCACTGGCGATCATTCTTTCATAGTAGAAAGAGCTCAAAGTCTTCAAAAAGATCTTTGTCATCTCCTTCTCTTCTAGGGGTGGCACTATCTGAGCTGCCAACTCTCGCCATCTCTGGGCGTACTCCTTGAAGGTCTCCTTGTCCTTCTGCGACATTGCCCTCAACGGGTCCCTATCTGGAGCCATATCCATATTATATTTATATTGCTTGACGAAGGCCTCGCCAAGATCGTTGAAAGAGCGGATGCTAGCACTCTCCAGCCCCATATACCACCGGAGCGCATCACCTAACAGGCTGTTCTGAAAGTAGTGGATAAGCAGCTGATCGTTGTCAGTCTGAGTTGACATCTTGCGAGCATACATCACAAGATGGCTGAGCGGGCAAGTGTTTCCCTTGTATTTCTCAAAGTCAGGTACTTTGAATTTAACAGGGATCTTCACGTAGGGCACTAGGCACAACTCAGCAGCACTTTTACCAAAGAGGTCCTTACCCCTCAGAGTCTTCAGTTCCTTGCGCAGCTCAAGGAATTGGTCCTTCATCTCATCCATCTTTTCATAAACATCCGGACCCTCAGATGGTTCGGAGTGATAGATGGTGTCTTCAACACGGGGTAGGGTGTGCACAACGGGAGGTGGCACAGATATGATCGGGCTAGATGCCGACAAAGAAGCGAGAGTAGGAGCAAAACCCTCGGGCACAAAATTAGCAGGCATTCCCCAAGGGAACCCGACTGGCATAGACAGAGCAAAGTGGGCCGTTGCAGCAGGAATAGTCGAGGTAGTAACCTCAGAAATAACCGTCCTCGCGGGAGGAGTTGCAAGAGTTGGTGAAGCTTGGCTCTGAGCGGTTAGAACTGACTCCATCATGGCAGTCAGCCTAGCGATCTCTTCCTTCAATTCCCGACTCTCTTATTCTAAGTGTTCCATTATCCTTGGATGATTAGCTCTGGTGTTATACCGGTGCGTCAGCTTGTCTTCAAAATAAATGAAGAGCAAAGAGTTAGACCACTGATCAAGAGCTCAGAACAAAACCTGCTTATGCATATGATGCATGTAATGTTTATGCATATGGTTTGTTTTTAACCAGAGGAACTTTATAGAGATCTATTTGCAAATATTTGAAAATATTTATCTTTTAAGACATATAAGGAATACTCATAGCAATAATATTTGGAAACATTTTACACCAAAGAAGTAATACAGTTTTGGTAACCAAATACAATACAAGAGAAAAGGAGAATGAACATCCTATGGAGCTCTAGAAACAATCATCCAAAGCTCTCGAGATCGGACGATAAGCTGCACAAAGCTTCTTCACCTCTCTCTCATAAGCTGTTTCTATATCGGTCTTCTCCTTGGCGAGCCGATCATACTTCCTCTTCCAAAACCTGGATGACTGAGGAAGAAGAGAAGTAACTACATCATCAGGCTCATCGATAACCTGATGCTCTAGAAATTCTATCACTGCATCCTTATCTCTGAGCTGTTGAAGAAGTTCTTCTCCCTCACGAACCCAAGCACGCGACCGGTCCTCATCTCTCAACTCCTCTACTCCTTGGTTAGGGAGGGTTGAAGGCCCATCCATAACCATAGGGGTAGGTCTTGGATAATCATAAGGCATGCGGTACTCAAGAGCTCTCTTCCTCACCCAAGCGGTATAGGGTTCCAAAGCAATGCAATTCTTCGGACCAAGCTCCTTCCTTCCCTTCCTTTGAACTTTGCGCCAGGCGCGGACCATCCTATCCTTCAAATTCTGGGGATGTTTACCCTCTTGAAAGAATATACCTTCCAACAAAATGTTGTTAGGTTTATCCTTTAAGGAGAACCCAAGCTGACGATGAGCCAAAACAGGGTTGTAGTTAATTCCACCACATGTACGAAGAAGAGGCACATTGGAGAATTCACCACAAGAGTCAATAATCTGAGCACCATCATAATTACGATTATACCAAGAGATATCATCATTAGTGAGAGACATAAGTCTCGTGGACCACCGTAGACATCCATTGTTCTCCTTGAAGGCAAGCGTCTGAGGCAAGTGAGAAATAAACCACTTGTACAACAGAGGCAAACAACACACAATGGATCCACCACCTTTTGCATTCCTCATATGCAAAGAGAAATAAGTGTCACCCAACAGAGTCGGAACAAGATTAAGAGAAGAGAAAATCCTAATATCGTTCACATCTACAAAATTGTCGATGTTGGGGAATAACACTAGCCCATAGATGAGAAGTACAAATATGGCTTCAAAGGCGTCCTCACTCATGGCCTTCCTAAACAAAGTAGCTTGGGCAATGAGAAAATCAGATGGGAGACCTTGAATTCCACCTTTGGTAGTCATATGAGCAACAATATCAGATACATCTATGTGAAGCATGCCAGCAATCTCTTGAGAAGACGAAACCCTCTCAAAACCACTGAATGACAACTGATCTAGAATAGGTATACCCACATGATAGGCATACTCCTCAAGTGTAGGCAGAAGCTGGAAATCCGGAAAAGTGAAGCAACGATACAGAGGATCGTAGAACTGCACCAACACACTCATCAGACCTTCATCCACCTGGGTAGAAAGAATAGACAAGAGCTTCCCATGACGAGCTTTGAACTCCAAGGGCTCTAATACATAAGATGTCAAACTCCTTAAATCTTTCAAGTTGGGCTGTTTGAAACTGTACTTCTTCGTATTCCTTCTTTGCTTATCCATGTCTGAAAATTTGCAAATAGACCTCTTAATTTCCTTGAAAATTCTTATTGTTGATGATATGGATGCATATGAATGCATGAATGCATGGATGCAACAATCACACTCAAGGATCAAGCAAGTCACACCACACAAAGGACACGGGATGGCTTAAGTCATCATCAATATCAATCATCCATTTTGGTGGATTATGGTTTACACCTTATCAACACCCAAGTTCCATTGATATTGAAGATATACGAGAATGGATCAACCGCGAATCAAGGGTTTGTTGTAAGTCACGAGCATGGAGTCTTGGTTAAGAACCACCCCATGTGAGTGTACTATGGTTAAACCTGACAATCATGTTCTAAAAAGGTCCCCATAGTCATCATCTCATCTTTCGGATATTATCGGATAAAACGACTACTCGTGTTCCAAAAATATTCTCAAGAGAGACTCTTATGAGTGTAGTATCGCATAACAATTGTATCAAATCTTACACTTGAACGACCTTCGCTCTACATCCTAAAATAGGCAAAGATGGGCTAGGTATCTAAGGTCCTTAGCTTTTAAGGTTTATATTGAAGATGCTCATTTCCTTTGGACTTAGCAAACAAACAAGCAATCACACAATATTTGGATTCAAGCTCCTAGGATCTCCATTTGGCTTGTCTCTCATAACTTGGCTACTCATGACAATGGTCCTTCTTACTATCTCAAGATGGAATCCCTATCACACAAGAGCAAACATCAAAAAGTTCACAACACAATAAGAGGAATGGACAAAGAATAAGTTTTGGATTAGGAGTCCTTTGAAGTCAACTTTGAAATTTAGCATTCTAAAGGCATGAGGCCTAGTTGCTCTTAAACTCCTTTAAGCATAGGAAACTCCTAATTCTAAGTCCTTTCTCATTTTGCATTAGGTTCACAAAAAACAAAAGCAAAACCAACACAATACAACAATATATTTATATACAATAATGAGCTCAAATGAGCAAAAGGAAAATCGCATAAACATAAAATATGTGCTCAAGTGAGCAAAATGAAATGGGAAATATGAATAAATGAGTAAGAAATAAAGTGCATTAAAGTAAATTGCAAGAAATTAAATGCTCAAATTAAAGTTAGTAATTAGTATGGTTATGTTAGTTTGTCATAAGACAATTTAGCGCTATGTTAAGCAATCGTAAGTGGACTAATGTAGTAGTCACACCTATCTGAGGCCGGTCAATAAAAATATAGGCAAATAAACACAAGTTAGAGATCATGACCAATAAGCCAAGCTCCTAAAACTTGCCATGCCAAAAGAAAAGAGGAAAGGCCTTGTATGGACTTTAGGTTTTTTGCTTGACCAAGAAGCAACCTATCTTGGACATAAAGCAACTCACTTAATCTTGGATCAAGTTGAGTTTGATTTGGATCAAAGAAGGTTAAACCTCTCATTTGTCAAGACCAACCATAAGACATTAACTCATTGGCCAGAATAAAAAGAAAAAGATGAAGATGAAATGAATGGAAGGAGAATTCAAGCATCAAACACAATTGGTCAAAAGTGAATCAAATCATCATCAACCAATGCTAAACAGAAGAGAAATGAAGGTTACAAGTCAACAAGTCAAACATATTTTTTTGGTATTTTTGAATTAAAAATAAGTGCAAAATAAAATGGACAAAATATGGTCAAACCTCAAATTTAATTCAAAACAACATGAACAAGTCCAATTAAATTCTCATAGGTCTAACATGGTCAAACAAACTTTGACAAAAATTTTCAATAATTTTTGAAATCAGAAACTATTTTAAAACAATTAAAAACAATGAAAAGTAACACAAATGAATTAAAATCTCAAATAAATCTCAAATAAATCTCAAATTAATTAAGAAATTGATGAAACTATTTTTCATTGACTTATCATGATCCATAGGTGTTAATAAAATATTTTTGGATTTTTCAAATATCAAAAAGTAATTAAAATGAATTAAAAACTATTAAAAACCAAATAATTCATAAAAAATATTAAATGAAGTCACGAAATTAAAAATCAAAATATGAAACTAGATTTTTCAAGAATTTTTTTGGCATTGGTCTCATATTTTTGTGACTTCAAATAAAATATTTATGAATTTTGGAAAATAAAAGGAATTAAATGGAATTAAAACAGAAATAATGAAAATAGAAAAAACCAGCGCCCTCAGATGGTTCATTAATTGACGTGGCGCTGATCTCATGGTTCAGAGGCGCAGTCACATGGTGATCCTTGGTCAAGCGCGCAACACATGGAATTAAAATAAGTCAAAACAATGAAAGGCCATGATTATAACATTTCAGTGAGATCCAAGGGTTCCAAGGCTTCCACGTGGGGATGGTAGTGGAAACAACCATCTTCTCCGGCCAGATAACTAATTCCGGCCACCACGCGCAGGAAATCAAACCTTAATGAAAATGAAAAAGCAAGGTATCAAAATGAAGCTGAGGTGATGTACATCACCCCTGTAACCATGGATTCTACTCAAAGTTCCTATTTAAAGAGAAACCTGAGCTTGAAGATCATGGTGCTTGATCTGAAATGGCACGATTTGCAAAATTGAGACCACCACTGGCCTGCCTCATGCTTGAGGACTTCAGAAAACAACAAAAACCAAAGCAATTCACATTGTATAGCAAGATCCAGATCAAGAAAGTTTCGTGATATACCCCTAAAATGGAGCTTCAAACAACACGAATTGTCCAAGCTCTTGATCCAATTTTGATCTGGAAATGTAATGATGATGCAAGGCTAAGGAATTGAGTTGTGAAGATTAACTAATGATGTTGAAATTCAAGCTTGAAAATGAAATAGAAAAACTGAAATTCCTTTAGGTGAGGGTTTGGTTTTCAATCCAGAAGTGTTTCAGATCTCCTTGTGGTTACCATTTGAATGAGGATGAGCTTTTATTTATAGCTGGAATGGATGCAAAGCAATGTTTTCCCTCGTGTGCACGAAATTTGGATCCTCCATGCATGTGCCTGTACAGGCGCGTGTGAGGCCTAAAAATGAATGGAAATCCATGCTGAGATCAAGTATAAGTGAACTGGACGTGCACAAGGCTTGGCATTTGCTTGCACATGAAGTTTTAAAGTGAAATGCACAAATGAACATAAACATTAAGCTCTTCGAAACTCACTCATGAAAAGTCCAAAAAATTAATGTGAGTAATGGTTGGAAATCCCTTGAAATAAGGAACAAAATTCATGTTGGGCAAACATTCATTTGGAGTTTGGAAATTTATGAAAACTGGCTGTGAAGTTTGGGGTACAAAACATGTATAGGTTCCCTTTGAAAATTTTCACCAAAAACAAGCATCTTCAAACCCTTATGTTTCAAAGATGCAAGCCTCAAATGTAAAAACCTCCAACATCAAAGTTTTATATCTTTTCAAGATGATCAATTTAGACTTAAGTTTTGCATCATTTGGGTTTTTCATGAGAAAGTTATGGGCACTTGAAGTTAGGCATTTTTCAAATTCAATGGCTTTGGTCCAAAGTGACCTATAATGTTTTGTATTATCGCATGTGTTTCTTTTAGGATTATGGAATTTTGTCCAACATAACATTTGAAGTAGACATCCTAAACTTTCCTATGCACTTGGTCTCACCTCAAAATCATAAAAATTAAGGAAGTTAGGTCCTTGGGAAGTTGACCCAAAATTAGGGTTTCAGTCAAAATGACCTATAATGTTTTGAAATGAATGGCTTAAGAACATTTTTGCTCTTGGGGTCATCTTCATTTGACAAACATATCACAAGTTGTGTCTCAGTGATCCTCAATTTAGTCAGATGACTTGACTGGTCAACTTCTCAAAGCCAAACTTCAAATCTTGATGAATGAATGATTGAGGATACTCACATAGACTCATATATGCATAAAATAATGAATGAAAGAACTTCCCTTGATTAAATTTGATCATATGTTGAGGTTGCTTCATGAGCAAGGCACAGTCAAAGCATAGTTGAATTAGGGTTTCCTTGGGAAACAATCCTCAAGCCCTTTGGGTTATCTTGATCAAAATGGAAAATTGAGATACTTGGGAGAAATATATGATGATTAGGAACTTTGTGGACCATTGTCATGCTTTTTCTCATCTTCATCTGGCCACTTCATTGAGCTTAGGAGCCTCCTAGGAGCAAGGGAACACATGATCACTTGAGCTTTAAAACAGAAAGAGTTAGTGACATATTTTTGTGTTTTTGGTTAGTAATCAAAATAAGAAAAGCAATAATATACAATACAAACATGCTTGATGGTCTCAAACCACTCACACAAGTCCCACCCCTAGGGTAAAAGAGCCACACATGTTATGATCCTTGAGGCAATGCATTGAGCAAATGATATGATACCATGAGGGATCTTAGGGTCAAAGTTAGGGTCTTACAGAGTCAACCCCATAGGCAGAAAGTGTTTATCTTTCCTTCTTTATTCCCTACTGAGTTATGTCCTCGTGGATGATTATTGTTTCAGTTTCCTCCCCAGTTGTGTATCGGGATGGAATTACTCCCCTGAGTTATATCCTCATCAGATTGAGTCTTATTTAATTGTGTCTTTCTAGTTTGTTCCTAGATTGATTTCGTTTCTTGTTATCCCCTGTAGTTCCCTGTGGTTCGGTTGTTCAATTGCTCAGTAACCAGTAATTGTTCATCCTTTCCCTAGTGGATCTTGTGGCCTTCTACCCAGTAAGCGGTAGTTGTAAGTCCTATTTATGTGGTTTTCTACCCAGTAACTGGTAGATGTAATCCCCTCTTTGTTGGTTATCTTTACCCAGTAACCGGTATTGATATTCCTTCGTTTTGAGTATACCACCCAGTAACCGGTGATATATCTCTTGGATAATTGCTTTTGTCAAGCAATTCATCCCCTGCAAGTCATCTTTCATTTACCATTGTTTGGTGATGATTGATTCTCCTTTTGATTGGTCATCATTTTATACCCAGTAACCGGTATTCCGATGTCCTTTCTTTTCGGTCGATTTATCCTTTATTAACCCAGTAACCGGTTGTGGATAATCTTCCATGCGAGTATGTTACCTTCGTGTTACCCATATAACGGTAGTAGATAATGTATCTCATGCGCTCTTCAGTCAAAGTATTTTTCTTCCCCAGTTGAGTAAGATTCGTATTTCCTTGTGGAATCGAATGCCCATCCTGTAGGTCGAGTTTGCTTTTTCAGCCCTCCTTTTGGATGATGAGTGTCTTGGATTTGTTCCCAATTCACGCCTGGTTGGTCACCTATTATATACCCAGTAACCGGTATCCCTGGTGTTCCTTCCTTCTGCTCCCTATTATGACTTTTTGTCCCCTGTGGAGTCAGATTTTCCTGAGTTGAGATGTGCCTTTTGGGTCCTACTCAGATGTTTTGGATGATTGATATCTCTCACCCTAATACCGGTCTTAGATATTCTTTCTCCCTGAGCATGTTGTTCTCCCACCCAGTAACTGGTGTTTTGATAACATGTCTCTCTTTGAGTTTATTACCTAGTAATTGGTAATATCTCGTCTTTTCTTCCTCAGCTGAGTCCTTTGTGGACGTCCCCGTTTGAGTCCGAATTTTGTTATCCGATGTATCCTTTGTGGATAGTTGTATTGTATTGTCATATTCCCTAATACATGCATCTTTGCGTCAGCTCGAGTCTTTTCATGCATACATTTGCATCATGAGGTCTCTTAGGGACCAAAATTTGTCTCTTTGTTATTATTTAAGCTCATTCTATCTCGTTGAGATGAAGATTTTAACCTTCATATCTCCGGCTAGAACTACCTTAAATAGGGGCATCTCTAAGACCCTAATTTTGACCCTAAGATCCCTCATGGCATCCTTTTATTGCATAAGTGCATTGCCTCAAGGATCATAGCTTGTTTGGCTCCTTAACCCCAGGGTTGGGACTTGTTTGAGTGTTTTGAGACCACCAAGCATGCTTGTATTGTATATTATTGCTTTTCTTATTTGATTACTAACCAAAAACACAAAAATATGTCACTAACTCTTTTTTGTTTTGAAGTTCAAGTGATCATGTGCTCCAATGCTCCTAGGAGGCTCCTATGCCCAATGAAATGGCTAGATGAAGATTAGAAATATAATGACAATGGTACACAAAGATCCTAATCAAAATATATGTCTCCCAAGTATCTCAATTTTCCAATTTGATCAAGATAACCCAAAGGGCTTGAGGATTGTTCCCCAAGGAAACCCTAATTTAACTATGCTTTGACTGTGCCTTGCCCATGAAGCAACCTCAACCTCTGATCAAATTTAATCAAGGGAAGTTCTTTCATTTATCATTTTATTCATATATGAGCCTATTTGAGGCCCCTAAATCATTCATTCATCAAGATTGGAAGTTTGGTCTTGAAAAGTTGACCAGTCAAGTCATCTGACTAAGCTGAGCACCAATAAGATATAACGTTTGATGTGTTTGTCAAATTAAGATCACCCCAAGAGAAACATTGTTCTTAAGAACCATATGAACAACTTTCATGTCCATCAAAAATCCATTTGAAACTTGGAAGGTCATCATTCATTTCAAAACATTATAGGTCATTTTGATTGAAACCCTAATCTTGGGTCAACTTACCAAGGGCATAACTTCCTTAATTTTTATGATTTTGAGGTGAGACCAATTGCATTGGAAATCTTGAGATGTCGAATTCAAATGTTATGTTGGACAAAATTTCATAATCCTAAAATAAATACATGTGATAATGCAAAACATTATAGGTCATCTTGGACCTAATTCATTGAATTTGAAAAAGTACCCAACTTTAAATGCCCATAACTTTGTCATAGAAAATCCAAATGATGCAAACTTTGAGTCTAGATTGACTATCTTGAAAGTATATACAACTTTGGTGTTGGAGGTGTTTAAATTTGAAGAGTGCATGATGAAAATAGAGGGGTTTGATTAAGCTTACTTTTGGTGAAATTTTTCAAAGTGACTTGAATATGTTTTGTACTTGGATTTTCCAAGCTAGTTTTCATCAATTTGAAAATGACAAATGATTTTTTGCCCAACATGACTTTTGTTCCTTATTTAAAGGGCTTTCCAACCATTACTCACATTACTCTTTTGGATTCACCATTTGTGAGTTTCGAATTCATTTCCATTTATGTGCATTTTGGTATTTTATGATTAAACTTGAATATGCAAGCTTGTTCAGTCCAAAGTGCACGACCAATTGCCCTTCACTTGATCTCAGAAAGCTTATGCATTCATCATTGGGCCTTCCACACGCTTGCATAGGCCCATGCATCCAAATTCAAATTCTCATGCACACGAACAAAGTGTGATGCACAACCACATTCAGCTATAAATAGAGGCGCCATGAGCTTCATTCAAAAACCTTTTGGAGATCCCAAGTGCTGCAGGAGTGAAACCATAGCCATTACCAAAGGAATGAATCACTTTTTTTCAATTTTTCGAGCTTGAAATTCAGCATCATTAGCTGAGTTTTAAAGCCAAATTCCTTAGCCTATCACTTCCATTACACTCAAGGATCAAAGAAGAGCAAGGATCTTGAAGGATTCATGGCTAGAAGTTCATCCATTTGAAGGTATACATTTAAACTTTTTGGATCTGAATCTCCTAATTCAATGTAGTATCCTTGTGGTTTTGTGGTTTTCTGAAGTCCTCAAACTCGAGGCAAGATGTTGATGCATTTAATTCTTTATTTCATGAACATTCAGTATGAACACGATGATTTTCTCCTTCACATTTCTCTCAACATAGGAAGAGTGAGGGAGAGCAATTGGTACAATGATGATCTACATCACACGAGCTTCATTTCCATGTCCTTGTTTTCCATTTTCATTAAAATTTATTTCTCTGCAACTGGTGGCTGGAAGTTGTTGTTTCGTCGGAGAAGATGGTGGTTTCCACCACCACCACCACGTGTGTCACTTGTAGCCATTGGATCACCTTGCCACGATCTAATCTCACACGTTCATTTTAAATACTTCATTTAATGCTGGATGTAGCGCGTTTGACTTGTGAGCAACGTGTGTCCTCGGATCTGGACCATACATCTTTGCCAAGTCAATTAATGAAACGTATCTGATGGCTGTGGCTTTTTCGCTTATTTTCATTTTTCATTTATTTTCTATTATTTCCTTTTATTTTAAAAAATTCATGAAAAATTCATTTGAAGTCAGAAAAATATGAGACCAATTCCAGAATTTTTCTTGAAAAATCTAGTTTAATATTATGATTTTTATTTATTTTTGTGACTTCATTTGATATTTTTCATGGATTATTTGATTTTTAATGGTTTTAATTCATTTTAAAATACTTTTTGACTTTTGAAAAATCCAAAAATATTTTCATAGCATCTATGGATCATGATAAGTCAATGAAAAATGGTCTCAACAATTTCTTGATTGTTTTGAGATTATTTGAGATTTTAATTCATATTATGCTATTATTAATTGTTTTTAATTACTTTCTGATTTCAAAAAATTGTAAGAAAATTAGTCAAAGCTTGTTTGACTATGTTGAACCTATGAGAATTTAATTGAACTTTTTGAAGTTGCTTTGAATTGAATTTGAGGTTTGACCTTATTTGTTTATTTTTATTTGCATTTTATTTTAATTCAAAAAATACCAAAAAAAATATTGTTGATCTCTTGACTTGTTATCTTCATTTCTCTTCTGTTTGGTGTTGATTGATGTTGATTTGATTCACATTTGATCAATTGGATTTGATTGTTGTCTTCTTTTTCCCTCCCTTTCATCTTCATCCTTTTCTTTCCATCAATGGCCAATGAGTTAAAGTCTTGAGGTTGGTCTTGACAAAGGAGAAGCTTAACCTTCTTTGATCAAAACCAAATTCAACTTGATCCATGATCAAGTGAGTTATTTTGTGTCCAAGATAGGTTGCTTCTTGGTCAAGCAAATAACCAAAAATCAATACAAGGCCCTTCCACTTTTGTTTGGCATTGCAAGTTTATGGAGCTTGGCTTACTAGTCATGATCTCTAACTTGTGTTCTTTTCCTATATTCTTATTGTCCGGCCTCAGATAGGTGTGACTACTACATTAGTCCACTTACGATTGCTTAACATAGTGCTACATTGTCTTATGACAAGCTAACATAACTTTACTAATTACTAACTTTAATTTGAGCTTTTAATTCCTTGCCATTTACTTTTAATGCCATTTATTTCTTGCTCATTATTCATATTGCTTTTCATTTTGCTCACTTGAGCACATATTTTATGTTTATGTCATTTTTCTTTTGCTCAGTTGAGCCCATTATTGTACATAAATATATTGCTATCTTGTGTTGCTTGTGTTTGTTTTGATGTGAACAAAAATGCAAAAAGGAGAAAGGACTTAGAATTAGGACTTACCCATGCTTAAAGGAGTTCAAGAGCAACTAGGCCTCATGCCTTTAGAATGCAAAATTTGTTGAAGAGCAACTAGGCCTCATGCCTTTAGAATGCTAAAATTCAAAGTTGATCTCAAAGGACTTCTCCCCCCAAACTTATTCTTTGTCCATTCCCTTTATTGTGTTATGAGCTTTTTGATGTGTGCTTTTGTGTGATAGGGATCTCACCTTTATATTGTGAAAAGAGGACCATTGTCATGAGTAGCCAAGTTAAGAGCCAAGCCAAATGGAGATCCTAGGAGCTTGAATTCAAATTGTTTGATTGCTTGTTTGTGTGCTAAGTCCAAAGGAAAGGAGCATCTTGAGTCATCTCTATGATTCCAAGAAAAGGAATTCCAAGGGTTTTTCTTTCCCCTCTTATCTTTTTATGCTTTAGGAGTAGCCCTTCTCCTCTTCTCCCCACTCTAACCAAGCCAAAAATCATTTTCAAAACTTTGACTTTGTTTCAAATTAGAAACCTAGGCCTTAAGCCTTTGACTTTGCAAAACCATTTTCATAATACTCATTGTGAATAAACTTTAATCCAACTTTGACCTCATTTTGTAAATAAATCTAACTTGTAAATATAACCCATTTCAAGATGTTTTGTTGGTTGAAATGGCCATTTTGTTAAAACCTTTCAGAAACATTAGTCATAGGTTTGAGTTATCATAGTTGTTGATGTAAATCTCACCTCATCCTTAGTGATTGGATTATAAGTCTTCCATGCTTATTATAGGGTTACCCCCTCACTAGCATGTTGAAGCCTTCCTCACATGGTGGATTGTTGGTTTAGGTTGAGTGTTCTCCCTTTGATAACAAAAGACCTTAAGATTCTTGATCAAATTAATTCACCAATCTTTGAGATTTTTACCCCGAACTACGAGGTTTTGATCCTCCTTTGTGATGGTACATTGGCAATGGGTTCATCCATTCAAACAACAAAATTTGTAAATATAATCTATTCTTTTCTTATCCCTCCAATCTTTTGCACAAATCTTTTCACAAATATCAACCTACAACACATATTTGCAAAAAGGGTTCCCTTAGAGTACTAAGGATGTTTTGGGTGCATAAAACCTTCCCATTTCATAACCAACCCCCTTACCTAGATCTCTGACATTTTTATTAGTTTTTGATTTGAAAAACTTCTTACTTGGCTTTTGTTCACTTTTTAGCCTTTCCTTTGGACAAATAAAAGTGCGGTGGCGACTCGAATTGTATGTTGACTTTTGGTTTAGTCAATAAACCTAAAAGTAACGAAAACCCCGCTACATTAACCGATGACGGATATTCTCATCCTTTGTATTCTACCCAGTAAAAAGGTAGTTGTAATCCCTACTTTGTTCCCAGAGGGCTAATCCTTGATATGTTCATCCTAACCGATGACGGATTTCCTCCTCTTTGCGGTCTTCTACCCAGTAACCAGTAGTTGTAAATCCTACTTTTCCCCTCAACAGAGTCTATCCTTGATATGTTCATCCTAACCGGTGACAAATTTTCTCTTTGATGGTCTTCTATCCCGTATTCAATAGATGTAATTCCTACTTTTTGTTCAGTTGGTTTATCCTTGATATGTTCATCTTAACCGATGACGGGTATCCTCCTTAACAATTCCCAGGCAAGACTACCCTTGATATGTTCATCTTAACCGATGATGGATTTTCTTTCCTTTGAGTTTATCCTTGATATGTTCACCTTAACCGATGACGGATGTTCTCAACTTCGGTCTTCTGCCCAGTAACTGGTAGTTGTAAATCCTTTTTCTACAGTTTTTCCCCAGCAAGGCTATTCTTACCCAGTAACCGGTAATGAATATTCCCTCCTGTTGGTTCCCAGCGAGTCATCCTTGATATGTTCATCGTAATCGATGACGGATCTCCTCTCTGTCAGACTTTTATTATCTCCTTACCCAGTAGCAGGTAGTGGATAATGAATTTCTGCTCCTCCTGCGTTAAAGTTCATTTCTTCCCCAATTGAGTTGAGTGTGTGTAGGTGTTTAATTGGCTGCATTGTATGGTAAAACACTAGCTGGATTCTAATGTCTTGACTAATGTCATGACATGTTGTGAAGGCATTTGTGTAACTGCATTGGAAGTTAGAGTGTCTAACTGTACTCTGATGTCTTGACTAATGTCATGACATACCTGAGTAACTTACTACAGGATTAGCTAATACATGATTTATTGAATGACAAATTGGATGTGGTGACATTCATCCCTGTCAGCAGATACTGAGGAATAGAACAGTTGGTGTTCTGTTAGAGCTCAGTATTCATTTGCAGTCTGGTTATCAAGGAAATACCAGACCTGGCATAAGGCCTACTATATGAATGTCAAACTGGATATTATGACATTCATCATGGACAGCATATACTGAATAATAGACAGAGTGGTGTTCTGCTACATTTCAGTATGTTTCTCAGTCTGCCCTTCAAAAGGATAACAGAACTGACTTAAGGCTAAATGTGTAAATATCAAATTGGATACTTTGACATGTATTGATGTAAGCTGCTACTATAGAATGGACAGTTTGGTCCTGTACACTTCAGCAAAATTGTACAGTCTGCTTTCAGGAAAAACAGACTTAGCATATGGTCCTTGATGTCAAGCTGAATGTTGTGACATTCATTCCTGACAGCATATGCTATATTGTAGGTTGTTTAGTTTTCTGTTTCAGCTTTTTCTCAGGCTATTCTTCAGGGATTCAACAACTGAGAGAAAATCCAGGAAATCAACAACCAAGCTACATTTAATGAACCTAACAAATAGCCTATTTGTTAGTAACCTAGATGTGGAATTTAGGGAAACTCGGGTGACCTTAAATTCAGGAAAATACAAGTGCAAAGGCCCAAGTACTGCAATATAAAAGGAAGTCGTTCCTTCATTCAGAACTGGGGATTTTGAGGCGTGAAGATTTAGTGTGTCCATCATACTTCAC